>NC_143575.1:176012862-176340012 GCF_048544385.1 Mastigoproctus giganteus | reverse complement strand
TCGCTGTCATGTGCTCCGAAGGTTGTTGCAGGGGGGATTAAAAGACCATTAGACGAACAGACAGTGAAATGGCATCGCACAGTTTGTTAACTTTCGGCATGTGTTCCGTCCTTCTCGTTAACGACATCGAAAATGAGCGAGTAAATACCTAAAGGATACCCCGGCCTGCAGGAATTGTAAGCTATTTATTGCAGTGACAGTTTGCTTCGTCAGCTCCTTTGCGTCCGCAGTAATAATGACAAAGTCCGTTAAAATTAATTGACTTCATACAAGAGGGAGAATTTAAACGTCAATAAAGGCAACAATGTATCATTGTCCCCTGTCAGATAAGAGTGCATGAAGCGAAATGCATTCGGATTATTCTCCATATCGTCTTCACCACACACCGAATTAACGTCGACGCCACAGACGATATATTTAAAACCTACCAGGCGTGCTATGCTCTTATAAAGCGTTTTTCTGTATATCAACCAGGTGCGAGCGCGCGCTCTCCTTTTGCACCGAGCCCAGACACATAAATGGCACCTTGTTAGAGTAAGCCACTTTAACGACAAAGGAACCCTCTTGCCACGCCACAAAATAGATAAAGAAACCGCCTCTACAACACTGGGGGGTCATTTATAATACTCTTCACCTTTCTCTCTCTCACACACGCACATACGAGCGTGCGCATATGCACACACACACGCGCGGCCAAGGGTATTTACTGCCTTTAATCCGCTTTTGCATGCGTGTAGCGAGCTGGAATGCTTCCGTAATGTAGTGAAACGCTCCGCTGCGTTCTTTAACGGAGCGTTTACAACGAAGACACTTTGCTATGTTGAGACACCGGTAAACAAGACCAAGGGGGGGGTAGGGAGAATCTCCGGAACTACTTTCTTCCTACTCTCCCTCTCTGTGTCGAGTTCTCAAAAGGGATGCTAATCACATTGTTTATAGGCAGCCCCTTTACAAGAACTTGGCTTGGATGTTTCCCAGCCGTAGAGCGAGTTCGATCCAGAGTCGGTGGAGAAACTTACTCCACTGTTAGCGAGTTAACTCGTAAGAGGTGGAGTTACTAAAAGCCTGGAAAATGAGAAGAGAGCAGTTACAACGAAATTGAGATTAATTTACATCGATATCCGAATAAGTGTTCATTATCAACAGTACTGTGAAGTACTCTTCTTCAGGTTCCATGTTCAATTCGAACGCTGGAGATCAAAATTTTGGAGCCAACTGTCTCTTGCTTTGTGTAAAAGCACTTGTGTCGATAAGACCTCCCTGTCCATTCTTTGATGTCTTCCTTATGTTCTTTTGCCTTCAATCTTCTCTTGGAGGATTAGTCTGCAAATCATATCGAGGGCATCTTATAATATGCCCGAGGTAGGCAGTAGTGTTCTTGTGGTCCTTGCCCTCTTAAGGGACCCGCTTATTGGTGACCCGATCGGTCCATGGAATTGAGCATTCTTCTGAGCGTCCACATCTAAAGTTTTCTAATTTCCGCCTTGCTCATGACCCACGTCTCTCATCCATACAGGAGAGTGCTCCATGTGTAGCATTTGGCCATTCAATATCTTCTCTGAAAATCCAGTTTGTCACAGAGGAAGTACGTACTTAATTCCAAAATACCTTCTAATTTACCTTCTGCTTCTAATTTATGTGTCTTGGTCATTATTTCTAAAGATCTTTCCCAGATATTTAAAGTTATTCACTTGTTTAATGGGAGAGTTGCAGCAGCGTATTTTGATTCTAGGCGAGGCGTTTTTGCTTATGACCATAGTTTTGGTCTTTTTGGCATCAATTGTTAAGGCTATCTGTTCGCTGGCTTTTAGGACTATGTTGAGCATTTCGAGATTTTCTTCTGACGTTGCAATGAGGGCAATATCGTTCGCAGATTACAGATAACTGAACCATTAAAAGTAATTCCTTCTTTAGGCTCTTGTATTACATCGATAATGGTTTCGACAGATTGTATAGCACTTGAGACAACACACCCGCTTTACTTTCCTCACTCCTTTCAGAGTTTGTAACAACTCTTTCCTTTCCCTACAAGGATTGTCACTTCTTACTCAAGGTATTGTAACTGTAGTATCCTTAGTTCCTTGGGATCAACGATTGGTTTGTTCAATAGCTGAGACACGTACGTCTCAAGCAATCGAATGACTTTGTTAAAGTCAATGATGCAGACAAATAGGTTCTGCTGGTGTTCAAGTGCTCTTTCTGTGAAGTATTGCAGAGCAGAAATGTCAGGGCTTGAAATATTAATGGATCGGAGGCAGCAGAGTAAAGCGGCCATGGTGTCAGGCGTGGGGAAATCTCGAATGGATACTGGACTGCGTAATTCGGACAATTGCAATTTTATAAACGAGTAAAAAAGGTCCATAATGGAGTTGCCTGCGATTGAGATTCTAAACCACAATCCTACACTCCATAATCGAAAGCGTATTGCTCTTTGATCAAACTACGTCATGTTCCTTTAGAGTACGATGTCTATAGGAGTGTTTTCAAGGGCCAATTTACGTGTTAAGCGGAGGGGGAGGTGCGAAATACCTCGCGGGATAAAGCTATTTCCTATCGAGATCGGTTAATGGTAAGTTGAAAAGGTATTTACTTTTATAGCTTCAGACCTTGAATTTCGCTGATTCACAATCATGACCAAGTCAGAACAATTTTTTTCTTTAATTAGAGAATTGCCCTCTACAACAGGACCCTTTTATAGCCACTAACAGAGCTTAGGGAGAAAGAAAAAAAAATTACTTTTGTTATTAAGAGAAAGAATTGCCCTCTACCAGAGCTAGCGTATACCTAAAGCATCCCTTACCTTATGTGAAGACAGTTAATGATAAATCGTCGCAGTAGGTGAGAGGGGGTGGCGGTAAGAGGGAAGGTTAAAAAGGTTGAATAGGGCTCGAAGAGGAGAGATCAACTGAACATCAAAGGTAAAAATAGGCTTAAACAAAAGAGCAACTGATATGCCGAGAGGAGATGCTCGTCTGGTTTTAAATACATCCCTCATTTTAAATTTACCGGCCCTCAAAGATGTAAAGGTTCCTAACCTTTGCCAAATTAGTATTTTATCGGCATCGAAGTAGAGTAGCATCAGCACGTGCGCTCACACAACTTGATATCAAAGCTGACGACAATCGCGTCTCGGCAAGTGAATAATTAAGTTGTTTGAGGCTATGATTAGAAAGCAGATTAATATGATGGAAAGATCGGGCCCCACCCTTGCCCCGAGGGTGGTTTTGCGGAAAGCTCACCTAGCGGAGTGACTTGTGGAAGTCGGAGATTTCCCATTAAAGATGCTAACGAGTTATAAATAGCAGTGTAAACATTAAGTGTCCGCCCGTCTATATATACGTGAGTAATATGTGACATCCACCTTTTCTTTGGCGCTGCGTGTCTCACTTTTGAGAAAAAGGTGTTTTAAATATAACCCACCCTCTCCGGAACGGTGTGGTTAATCCATTTCGGCTGTCGCGGAAATTCATGGAAATAATGTCACATGCGAAGATGTTTCCAAGTCGGGAAAGATGAGGTCAAGTGTGTGAACGTGTCTGTCACCTCGTGTCTAAACAAACCGAGCGCGATTCGTTATCTAATGTGCAACCAACATACCGAGCGACTCGGTTTAATAGGAGCTGCTGAACATTTCAGGATTTTATTTTGCGCATTAAATTTCTTGTTCTTCTATCTTTCTAATCCCAAACGGGTGATTGTACTTGAATTTGAATGGGAGGAACGAGAGGGTGAATTTTAAACAATTACTAGCTGACTGTTGCACATGTTCTAACAGGTGTATAGGAAATTTGTAGAATTACTGGGGAGAAGAAAACCACGCTACCCTCGCCTGAGACAGACTAACTCAGCCACGTTGTGAAAAAGGTCCATAAAAACACATCATCGATGGTACTCGAAATCGGGTGTTTTTCACCCGATGTGGGGAGGATAGCGATTCTACCAACTGTGCTATCAACCTTCGAATAAAAGTTCCAAGCTGTTTTGTGCGTATTGGTAGTTAAGTTGGACGAGGGCATTCAGTCAATCCCGATACTATGCAGCTTAGTTCAAACACTTAAGATATTCTTTTGAAAATTTATCATCCGGGTCAATCAGGAGGCCGAATCTGAATTAAATCAAATATAAATAAATTCTCTGTTTATACTTAGGAACAACCACATAAGATCAGAGGAGTTCACAAGATGCAGAGAATACAAGAACTCTGCCGTATTTAGCAGTTACTCGAAGCGTGTACACGTTTGTCTTCATGTTGGACCACTCGGCTACCGAGGACGTTTTGTACGGAAGTGGTAAACTTGAGGGAAGTTAGAGATAGCTCCAACTTCTCCCTCCATGCTCAGGTACAAATTTTCCATGACAGATCACAACACGACATCATGAGAAAACGTAAACAGCAATAGACTCAACCTCGATTTTAGAATGAATCGGATGGCAGTGTCTCCATTCAGTAGCAGACCGGGAACGGCCAAATTTCATTGAAAACAAGAGTAAAATAGAAGTATCGTGAAAGTAACAAATTAGTATAACGTTTGTAGAAAACCTCATCTGGACACCAAAGGGGATTCAAGCTTCATTGCAATGGAAAGCAGCATGGGACCGAGACGTTCAATTAGAGAAGAGATCAATTTCTTTAATTTTTAATAAACTTACAATACATATTTCTGCATGTCACCAATAAATTTGACCTTACTGATTTCAGTGTAATTCTTTATTTTAATTAAGAGTAAATGTATCATGTTTGATGCAGTAGTTCCGATATTTTCACATTTTATTACTTCAAAAAAATTAGAGAATTTAAAGTTAACTACTGATTATTACAACTAATACCACTCGAAGGTAATGGAGATGGCCGAAGAAGAAAACCGGGTAGTGGAAGAGAATAAACAGGTGATGGCTGTGGAGGAAGGGGTGGTCCGATAGGACGAGGTAATTGAGGTGACAATAACGGAGGATCAGGTGGAGGGAGAGAAAGAGGTGGAGGCGTGGTGGTCCCGTGGACTTGGAGGTAAACTAGCTGGGGATGGTGGTACAAACGGCTTTATTTTAAGATCTGCCTTAAAGCTAAACTGGAGAAAAAACTTCCTTTCTCTATTCCACATTGATCAAAATTTACCATCACTTAACTTCTCTGACTAGGCACTTTAATGCAATGGTTTCAAAGCTCAGCAGCAAAAATAAGATAGTACCAACTGTCTGGAGGTTCCACCTTTTGGTTCATATGCTTTCATGAAGTTGTTTTGGAGTTGTCATTAATTTCAGGATAGTCAATCTGAAATAAAACTTGCCCATTTTCTTGTTCTCTCTGTAACCACCGTCTTCCAATTTTTACAATGTCGACTCGTGGTTTTGCTGGAGCTGACTGGACAAGATTCTCTCGCTTCCTTTGTAGCTCTTTTCTTACCAAATTTGCCTGGTGTTTTTATCCCTGTGTATGGACAAGGTAGCTCGCTTCATTATTGTGAAGAATCAGATAGAGCTTGCATTCATAAGATCCTAAATGATTTTTCATAAAGGATGGATCTTTATTTAAATCAACTGTTTCAAGAGCAAGTTGCCGAAGTCTTTCTCTGCGATCGCCGTTTGTTTATGACCATGATGCCACACCACCAGTATTCTCTCCAGGCCGGTGTTGAAAGTCCATGATGCAAGTTCTTTTAACTTATTTGGCCAATATGAGACGATCATGCCAATAAGACGCTATCAAATAAGATATGATTTGAGATAGAATCTGAACTAACCAAGGAAAATTATTCAAAGCAGTCGATCTAAATATTTTTAAAACTTTTGCAGAGTTTATGCACGGATGTAGTACCTCGCAAATTGCCATTTCCTGACCCAGAATAACGTTTAAAGGCATTTTGATATATTAAAAACTTTCGTGAACTGCTTAAAATGTTTTTATTCAGAGTTTGACAGCGGCCCTAATTTATAATTTTCTCGATATACATTAAAATCATCAGTTTCTAATAATTAAGAAGAAAGTGAAACGACCAAAAAAAAAAGGGCCGAAAGCTATGCGATGTATATCTTTTGAAAATAGAGTTGTGTACAGATGTAGTTGTCATCCCAGCAAATACAAATAACTATTTTAATGTAGCGTACAATTTTTAAATAAGCATGTCTGACAAGATAAAAATAAAAAGGTTTTCGGCGAAATGTAATCGTGCACCTGGTTTTCCCAAGAGAGCGGCACAATACGTCTCTTTGAACACAACCATTAATCTATCAGAGGGCGAATACAGATCCTTTGAGACCACGACGTCGGAATTTAAAACCCGAATGGGCGTTGACTAATACAGCCGGCATACCGGTATTAATATCACTCAACCTACAGTTGGGGGTGACCCGATGACAGCTTTCTTTACGTTGTTTCACGTAATGGACCATCCATTACGCCAAAGAAACAATATATAAGCGAGCGACAATGAGTTGAGTTGCTCGTCCCTTCCAGTTAAGATCTCAAAGCATTTCAAATAGAGAATAGCGCTGTCCCAACGAGGAACTCGATATTGCCTTCCCTTTCCAAGTTATGAACAAGCATTAGTTCAAAAAAAAAAAAACACGCAAACAGGATCTCGCTGAAGTCCACTGACAACCGGATCATTATGGAGATGCGGGTTGGATACTGCCACCAGATTCACAAAGTAAGCCAATAGCGGAACTAATGCCTGGCTGACTAAACCGAAACAGTCAAGTGTCGCTTAGCGCCGCCGGCAAACACTTTTAAAGACAATTAAACATCCACGCATGCATGCTCACAAACAACACACATGCAAATATAAATACACGCAGGCTAGAATGGTGAAAGAGAGAATGAAAAGCGAGAAAGGATTTGTCTTTAGCGTCGTACATAAATCACTGCCAGTTCTTCTTCTCGTTCGTAATAGATTAATTTCCAGCAAATAAATGAACCTCTGAAATATTCGATAATGGAGAACCACCTCGATTTACAGATCACAGCCGCCTGATAAAATATGTCGCATTCGTACTGCATTATTCCTGTTCAGACTTGCGTTACAAGTGTTTGGAGTTGCGCCAGTCATCCATTTCTGCTACCATTGACTCGTCGCATACCAGCCGTTTGAGAAATGTTTACAACGACCGTAGTTGGTAAACAGATTACCCTGTCACTTCCCACAAGGAACAGAGTGTATTCTTTCATTATAACAGTCGCTGTCTCGTTGTTAGACAGTTCCCTTTCGGGAATATTTGTCTACCGTGTTTTACTGCGCCCTTTTTTTTTTATCGTTCAACTGCGCAACATAATGGCCTCTGATCAAAAGCGCAGTCCTTTTTGTACGTCTTAAATCAGATCTCCACCGTTAATTATCGATTTATGAAACTTAGACTCTTTAAAGAAAGAATTGTAATAAATTCAGTGAAAACCACTGCAACATCCTCGAGTTCTCGCCCTACTGAAGTGCTCTTGGCGGATATCAGGTATGATTCAAAGCTTACCGTGAGTGCAGTTTTGTATTGGCTTTATTAAGATCAAATTAATACCATTACAAAATTTGATGCTCAACAACTGAGAAGATCCAGCACAAATTGTAGTCCATAATTATACCTTTGCATCTCCAATCGAAGTTGATATTTTCCAACACTTTCGGGTAAAATGATAGCGCAAAGTTGATTATAGGTGGTGGGAGGAGATTTTGAAATGAGGGAAGATTAGCTCGGTTCATACACTCCTCCAAATGATTCCTAAGTGGGTACTCCTCTACAGAGAAGCCCAAATTCTGCAGTTAAAACTAAAATTCACTAAATAAGCTAATAATAATAGTTTTCGTCACGTGTCATTCCATCTTCTGTTAAACTACAAATATCGTTCCTCACTGCGATCCTTTACTTCGCCCGAACTCCTCCAATTAGATAAATTCTCCATCCACACGCGGACTTGGCATTCACTCTTAGCTGTCTTAAGTTAGCGCGCATTTACTTCGTTCAACATTCGATACGTTGGCAGTACAAACAGAAACGCTACCTGGTTTTGTCAGCAGTAATCTGTGTCACTTTGTATCGGTATAATATCTATCAAATGTGCATTACGTAAGCTGCAGTCACGGCATTTTGTAAGGAATGTAATGAACCCCCTTAGCAACGGCGGCAGTCGAAGAAAAGGGGTAAAGGAAGGGGGTAGCTGTAAATCACACTTTACTACCGTTGCTTCGCTAACTCACCCGACTGCTGACACCGAGATCGGGAAAAGAAACTATCAACTTCAGATTGACAAGAATGGCGCGGTTAAATCTGCGAGGAATGCAATAGCTCTCTGTCGGTGCTGTCGCGTGCTTGAAGTCCACGCAGCCTGGAGCCTGTGGACCTATATTTGGAGACAGTGCAATCAGCTGTTTTTATTTTCGACAGAAATGCAATCTTCAGTTCGGATCCCCCGACGTTTGCAGCGGGTAGCTTTGTTTTGGAGACTGAGATAAATGAGCGGAGTGAACCTCCCGTGATGGACTTTCTGGGGAATCCGAATGACCGTGGAGATTATTACACTCCATCATCCTCATCTCTGCGTCGCTCGTTCATTTTTCTCTTACGTCTTTATTCATTTCCTTCTTTATTCGCTATCTCAATGAGCGTTTAGCTTTCGGCAAAGCATCAACTCTTTCTGCATGCATTTAGCTCGTGAGAAGATGGGTTTTTGTGATCTTGAAGTCTAAGTGTTAACCGAACTGACTGAGAATGAGCATAATCGATTTAAAAATCGAAGGAAGTTTCCAAACTGACTCCTCACTTTTAAGTTTCTTTTCTAATCGCTCACTTAACTTTGCCTCCTTAAAATAGAAAGTATTTTTAAAGACTAATCGGATGAGAAACATGAAGGGCCCAAGTTCCAACCAGAGCACAATTTCACACAAAAAAGAAATTGTAACATCAACGTACACTATAAATAATACGCTATAAATAATGGTATAATCAAAGAAAAAAAAACTGTAAATGTTATTTAATTAAAATTATATGAAAATTACTTTAAATTAAAGCAATGTTTATCTTTCCTTTCTTAGTGTACACATGGATTTTATATTCGCTTTATCTGATTGATTAACTTATATCTGTAGTCAACATTGTGAATGGATTAAACTGTAGCGTGTGGCAAATAGAAATAAAGTCCTGCCTTCTTAATAAACTATAGTTCCATAGATATTTGAATACTTTTTAATCTTTTTTCGTTTATTATTGGTAATCATTTCTGGTTATGAACCATAGCACCTTATTGTCCCAATTTAGTATCCTTTGTTCCAGTCATCTATTAGTTTAGCGTATTTTTGTATTATTACCGATTTCATTATTCTTTGAACAAACTGGGTATGCATTGTTCTCATATAATGAAGTTTGGCTACAAGTTGCCAAAGTGCCTTTGGCAACTTGTAGGTTATTGAATTTGGTTATTTATTGCATTAGTCTACATAAAAAAAATCACTGCTCCTGTGGATAATTATCGATTTTGATTAAAAATTATGCCACTAGCCACACCCGGGTTCCTATGTTTTTGAAGTTAATGTGGCTGAAACCGCAACCTCAATTTATCTTCGGGTTAAGTCTACCCAGACTAAAGTTTTCATTTTTAGACTAAAAACTCAAAGGAAGATCTTTGATAGACAGTAGACGAAAGAAAAAAATTTGGTAAAAAAAAAGGAAAGAAACGGACATCAGGAGTGAAACAGTCTATCAAAATAGAAGAGGCCACTACAAACCAAACTCTCCCTCACTCAACTTCTCGGGATAGGTCCATCAAGACCGCGGTTTCCATCTGTTTTTGGAATCCAATCGGTGGACAGGTATGCATTGTGAAGATCTGAATAATCCATTGTGGATATCCGTCATCACTGGGTTATTCAGATCTTCACTGGGTTATGCATTGTGAAGATCTGAATAACCCAGTGATGACGAATATCCACAAATGTGAAATGCAGTAAGTGAATCAGACATAATTGGAGTTCAAGGAAAAGCCAATGTATATTATGCTTACTTGCTGCACCATTTTACTTAGTGTGGATATATCTCGTCACTGGGTTGTTGATATCTACAACCTAGTGCCTACCTACTTACCGAATAGATCCTAAAATGGATCGAAACCCTGGCCTTAGTGCCATACACTTTAAAACAAAAAGAACTTCTTCCGTGGAAATGTATATTGCTTTTTATTTAGCGTGGTGTAATTACCAAATAAACTCTTAGAGAAGTTCGTCCACAATACAAGATCGCTGCAATAAGTGGCAAACCCACTTTGCTCAAAGTGGTGTATTCAAAGAAGCTGTGTACCTCAGTGTATACAATGACTCACAGCTTGACGCTTTCTCATTGAACTTAATCAGTAGTGTAATACAATCGGTACTTAATACCATTTATTGTAATATAATGAGTAATAATCCCTAGGATATATTATTTCTAGAATAAACTGATTTAACAGTTCTCTAACAGCGTACACCTGTTATTAATGCGCTTTGAAATACAAATACATTTTGAATAGCATATTTATAAACAATCTCAATCTTAGCGTGTCTAATTAATCCATTTCTCTCTTGCTCTAGATAGCCCTCCAATGTCCCAAAGGAACTTCCCTCCATCTTTCTGGAACTCTAATTACCAACCCACAGCTTCCAGCATCGGTGCACTCGGACCCATGACGTCCGCAAACCATCCAGAACTGTCATATGCCACCGATCCATATCACTCAGGGGCACTACATGCCAGTATCCATCAGAGTGATCCGTGGCATTATACCCTCTCGACGCATGCGCAAGCCACAAATCCTTATACCCACCGCCCATCCATGCACGAACTCACATATTCTGGGATGCCCACAGTACCGACAGGAAATCGCTTTAATCCTCAGTACGGCTCTCTTCTCCTTCAACCTTCTGTCAGGTCAACGAGATTGACTCCCGTGGCTGGTGCATGTACGAGTCTCGAAAAAACCGCCGATTCGTGGAGCACGGCAAGGTACCATGAACCACTGGCACACAATCTTGGACACATGGAGACGAATTATGGTGCCACGTACGGTACTATGGGTGCCATGACAGGTAATGATCCCATCATATTTGTTATTGTTTTTAGAATATTGGTTGGGAATTTAGTTCTCGTTAATTTACGTGTACTTTAAAAAATATATAGGTGAGCAAAATATTTGAATCAGAATGTGTTTGGTAATGCACGTCAGGTCCGGACGTATGGAGTTCATTAAAACAATGAAATCCAATATAAAGAGATTTCAATACCATGAAATCCCGTTATAATGAATAGTATTTTAGCGAATATATTTCTAGGTCTCGAGCAAGTTACCTTATTAGTTTCATTAATAAATAAAACAGCATATTATACAGAAATTTAGACTACAATATATGGTATTTTCATACAATTTTCAGTTGAGGGTTGCTTAAACTTACGGATCTATCGGAAAAGTAGATGCACCAGGGAATGAAATTTAACCGGAAACGATGAGTCCGATATATCACCAATATACTGGTCAGGTTTATTCACCAAATCTTTCTTGGAATTAAGCAGCTTCTGTTCAGATCCCGGATTGATGTTGCTTTTCATGCAAAAGTGCATTTCATGCTGAAATCTAGAAGGTAGTTCTGAGATGGTTATAAATTTTGTATTGCTTGAATGGACGCTCCAAATAACACCAGATCCACAGTAAATATTACATGACTTGCCAAAGAGAAGCTGACAATAAAGGATCGTCACTTAATACAATCTGAAATCCAATTACTCGTAATTAATGAAACAGATCCACCAATTCCAAACTTCTACTCGCGAGATATGGTTTGGCCGCCGTGTCCGCTACGAATATCTTCAGTCTGTAGAAGTGTCTACAAGCCAGAACTACCAATCTGCCCGCTAAGTTGCCCACTTATCTTATAAAAGAAGCAATTTTATGTTATTCTATTTCTTGTTGCTTTCAGACACTTTTCTCCCTCTCCTATTGTATTTATCAAAGCAGTTTAATGGTGAGTACCGAGAATCGTCTATAACAAGATAGGAGGCTTATTCCTGGTCTGTCTTTAAATGCATTAGCTTTGGATTCGCATCATTCTACTATAGGAGGTGCCATCAAAAAATTCGGAGACTGAACTGATAAGTGGGAAATGAAGCTTATCCGTCATTCATACTGATCTCCTAAGTAGTCTTCTCGACACGACATACACCGATTCTAACGTTTTTGGAAGCATTCTTTTGGATCCAGTTACTGGTGACAGACATTCACCAGTAACTGGATCCTTTCTGCAGGTTTGTCTCTAAAGAGAGATCTTCCATTGGAGGACGCACTGTGAACAAGAGAATATCCCTTAATCCAAAAGCAAAAGTTGGGTTTACTTATCTCAATCGCAAAGTGAATTTCCAGTTTCTCACGCTGTGATAATTAGCCTGCCTAATGACAGTCTTTTCATTGGGAATAAAAGATGAAAGTTTCCAGTTTACTGGATCTGAGGGAAGTCATTGTGACAAGACCATCTGCGTACCATTTACCCATTGAGATGTCGGAGGCCCTGAATAAAATATACGAGAGTGCTACCTCCTTTATTAGACTAGACAAAGACAGTAGGAAATTTAAAAATGAAGAAAATGAAGAATCAGAAAGCCCCGGGGGAAGATGAAGTTACTGTAGAGTTGTTAAAATTGGGAGGAAGAGACATAACACAAAAACTGGCAAGGCTCTTCACAAAGTGCATTAGAAAAGGTGTGATGCCTAAGCAGTGGAATAATGCAATCATAGTTTTGCTGCATAAGAAAGGAGATAAATCAGAAATTGGAAATTATAGACCAATTAGCTTGTTATCCCACATCTACAAGTTGTTCACAAGGGTCATTACTAACAGATTAGAAAGAATACTGGATGAGAATCAACCGAAAGAGCAAGCTGGCTTTAGGACAGGATTCGCAACTATGGATCACCTTCATGTAATATCACACCTAATGGAGAAAGCAAATGAATATAAAACACCATTATGCCTGGCATTTGTGGATTATGAAAAGGCATTTGACTCCATACAGCATAAGGCAATGTTTCGGGCACTGGAAAGACAAGGCATTGATACCCCATATATTATGATTTTGAAGAAAATATACGAGAGTGCTACCTCCTTTATTAGACTAGACAAAGACAGTAGGAAATTTAAAATTGAGAAAGGAGTTCGACAAGGAGACACAATATCTCCTAAGCTGTTTACTGCTGCCCTTGAGGAAGCTTTCAGAAGATTAGACTGGTCGCAGAAAGGAGTCAATGTGAACGGAGAGTACCTGAACCATTTACGATTTGCAGATGACATTGTGGTCACAAGCCATGATCCCAAAGAATTAGAGGAAAATCTTAATCAGTTATGCACAGCTAGTAAGGATTTTGGACTAAAGATGAATATGGCTAAAACAAAAGTAATGATGAACAAGTATGCCACAGAAAGAGACATAATGATTGAAGGAGCAGTAATTGAAAAGGTGGAGTCATATACTTATCTGGGACAAGTTATTAGCTGTAATAATGATAAATGGCTGGAAGTCAAGAGAAGAATAAATTTTGGATGGATAGCATTCAGGAAATATAGTCACATACTGAAGAGCAATATCCCAGTTTGTCTGAAACGTAAAATAATGGACCAATGTATACTCCCCACCATGACTTATGGAAGTGAAACTTGGGCACTCACCAAAAGAATGGAAGAGAAGCTGAGAACCACACAGCGAAGAATGGAACGAATCATATTGGGAATAAGACTGTTAGATAAGAAGAGAAACACATGGATTAGGCAACAAACTCAAGTAAAGGACATTCTTATCAAAACTAAAGAACTAAAATGGTCTTGGGCAGGACACATAGCTCGAAGACATGATGACAGATGGACTAAGAAAATAACAGAATGGTATCCAAGAGGAGCTAGAAGAAAACCTGGAAGACAAAGGCGGAGATGGATAGATGAAATTCATGAGTTTGTGGGTAGTAAATGGATGTCCAGTGCTCAAAACAGAAGCAACTGGAAAGTTGCTGGAGAGGCCTTCATCCTGCAGTGGATTGAAAATGGCTGATGATGATGATGATGAATGACAGTCTTTTCATTGGGAATAAAAGATGAAAGTTTCCAGTTTACTGGATCTGAGGGAAGTCATTGTGACAAGACCATCTGCGTACCATTTACCCATTGAGATGTCGGAGGCCCTCAAAAGATATGCAATAGCTGTCTGAAATGGACCTGAATACTTCCAGCAGATGAACCTAGACAGTCCAGTCAACGTACGGCATAACGTAAACGTCATTCAGTTTTTTACTTTTCCGCTCTTTAACCATCAACGACCATAAACATTGATTGAGGAACTGTAGCTCAATGATGTTGATGATTGTTCAGAAATTTAAGTGATAGTGAACACTTTAAAGACAGCTACTGTTCTTTTCACAATATCGGAAAATTAATTTCGTTGTGACGCTTCTTTTCCAAATATTTATATTTTCTTAAATATTTAAGAGATACGTATTGACAAACCAAAAATCTTATACAATATATTATCAATAGAAAACGTCGTATCAGAATGCATAGTAAAACTAAAACCAACAATTTTAAAAGCCGGAGTTATATAGAAAAAAAACCTGGGAAATTCACAATATTGGGAAAGCATATTATATAGATCTACATGCGCATATTTTTTAATGATAGGCCAAAGTAACTTGCCACACATCTCAGAGGAACTACAAAAGCCAAACAGTTTTCTGATTTTCGAAAGAGTTCAATGTTTTAAATTAAAGGGAAGCTAATTCGGGGCAGCAGATTTTAATAACTTTAAGGGATGTATCAGGGTGGTAAGCAATATAAGAACAGTGTCTAAATGCCAGGAAAGTTTTCAATAAAATAAGTAACTTCGAATTTCTGATTATGAAAACTAATGTCAACACAATAGGGCCATCGGAAACGGTGCACCTAGATGGGGTACACGTCAATACTGAAACTAGTCTAGCTTATTTCTGGGGGACGATGGGTTTTCCTATGAATTGGGAAGAGAGAAGGGGTTGGAGTAGGAGGGTCATAATACACTTCTTGACAAAATGAATAGATCAAAATGTTTTTCATGAATATTTAATTGCGAATAGTGTCGCCGAATATGAATATTTGATATTATAGGCACCCTGGCGTGAAGATTCCGAGTACCCAATAGAAATCGATCTACCACCTTACAGAGCAGCACATTATGCCAGTTATTCATGCCTATAAAAACATAGGTTGCGACCACATCACTTCACTCCCATTTTTTTTTTTTTGGTTTGCTCAGTGGGACAGCCACATCTCCAGTACTCAGGATGGCAAGTCATCGTCATTCAGATGATTCTTTGAGATGGAGAGCCGTGGACGACTAGAAGCCGGACAGTCGCAGGCGGAATGTTGTTTTAATGTGTCACAGTGTCGTCTCGGCACTATGGAAGCAGTTTCAGGAGACAGGAACCACTACAAGAAAAATTCAAGTGGACGCTGTGCAAGGAATCGGTGGTTTGCATCCCGTTAACTCCCTCCGCGTGGTGTTTCATGGGATGGGAGTTAGGGGGAGCGGAGCAGATGTTTGCTACCCCCTGGCTGCTAAGTTACCAGGCTCCAGCACTCAACGAACTTTACATACCAACACTTATTCACACTTGCCATATTTGATTTTCAGACGCTGTGGCACATAGGGAAAACGCTGGAGACCGCCTCAAAAAAAAAAAAAACACAAGAATACCTTAAGTCCCATTAACCCGAAACCACCGCATGTTGAAACTGGTGGCGTGAACATGGGACTTGAGCCCTGAAAAATGAATGGATTACAGCTCTATTTTCTGACGAGTCCCGTTTTAGCGTACAAACAGATTCTAGACATTTTACCTGGCGACAACGAGGAATGCGGTACCATCCCTCCAACATCAGAGAAAGGGACAGATACTGACGGTGGTGGTAAAACGGGACTAATAATGAACGGTCCGCACCCCTCCATGTTTTTGATAGGGGTATCGCGTAACTGCGCAGTGTTACTGAGAACAGGTACTCGAACTCTATACCGCTTTTCAGGGGTTGCGGTTGGCCCAGATTTCCCCTTTATGCACGTGGTGGAGGAATTTCTTTAAACTAAATATATCCAACGACTGCTGTGGCTAGCATGATCACCAGAATTAAACCGATCGAACATTTGTGGGACGCTCTTGGGCGTCGCATTTCACGCCAACTTCTCGATTACTTGGTGAGCTAAGATTTGCGCTAATGGAAGAAATGGTATTTCTTGCCACAGAATCTTAGACACCCTTATATCGAGCATGGATCACCGCTGTCAGACCTGATTAGCCATTGGAGGGAATCATACGCCGTTCTGATGTCATGTGACTACATTTTATCAATTCTTATACAACCCCTATAAATGTCCCTTATACCTGTCTAAAGTTTCTCGCTGTCTCCTCATTTCATCGTTATCCTATGGTACACCACCATATCTAATTCTGTCTCGTTTCTTCGCAAGCTGCACGAGTTACATCACGTTTTCTATGTGTTATTTTAATTTTGTCGAGCACTGTACTTCTCAAGAGTGTGTCATTCCAAGGTATAAATCTGTTCAAAATCAGATAATCAAAGAATCATTTAAAGGACGATGACTAGTCATCCTGAGTACTGGAGATGTGGCTATCCCACTAAGCAAGCCAAAGGTAAATCGATTTGTATTGGATACTCGGAATTCATGCCAGGGTGTCTATATCAAATATTCGCCTTCGGCAATATTTTTAACAATAAACTATTCGCGAAAAACATTTTGCTCTGTTCATTTTGTCGAGTAGCATGCCATGCCCAAGGGATAAATTAAAACCATGGATAAGAATTATAGAATAGACTGTAGAAAGTGTTCTGTCGAGAGACAGAACAGTTATTGGACCAGGTTGCTTTCATCAGGAAACAACACTACAGAAACCACTGAGCCACAACGTCCATTTTTGTGGTGCTGTTGTACAATTTTGTGCTGCAGTCTGTAAGGCACGTAATATTTGGAGATAAATATGGTTTCAAGCAGATGATATAGAAATGTCTGGAAAAATTGTTTTAGCAATTTTTACTGTCAATCCAAGATAAGTTACGAGTATTGTACTACAACTAGATGCGAGGTATTGTATATTTGTCAACTATCAAAAATAAAGGTTAATTCAATTTCATGTAGAAAAGTGACCCGTCCTATTTTTATATTTAAATTAATATTCCATGCCATATCCTTTTACTGGAATATAAGAATAAAAACGTTTCTGTAATGCAATACCATGATATAAATTCTTATGACTCCTAGCTATAGTTGTCTCCCCCATTTTGATATGTATAAGACTGGAATTCGATTTACAAGAAATATTCGCGACAGTGTAGAGCATTTATGAAAATGGCAAATTCCGAATAGTTTAATTTGATAAAAATTAAAACCCCGTCGTTGACTTGACATTCAAACATAACGAAAATGCAAATGTTATACTGAACCCCAACTCAGGATAAAAGTTATTCTAGTAACCCTTTCTTATCCTTCCCTGTATAATCCTAAAGAACGGTTTGTCCATGGAATGATAAAATTCGGGAAACGTCTATACGTTCACCCAAAACTAGTTAACGCCAACAGCCATTCGAGCATCAACATTGCAGATTCGGACTTTGGTTGGATAGTGGCGAGAGAAGCACGAGCAATGGCACTAATCACTCTCAATTGGTCACGAAATACATTTGTGCAGTTCCCTTTTTATGCATCGGTTATTTGATCTTCCGCATCATTTTCTCTGCAAGAAACCCGTGTCGGTACTGAAGCCACAACAATCCTCCATGTTGTGAAAGCAATTTCCAGGATTGCTGAAAATGTGTCTTACATCACGTATAGATCTGCAGTACAGAAGACCACATTCCTGTATTGCTGGAAAGGAAGGTCGGCATATTTGCATCATTTCATTATCCGAGGGGTCTTCCACTGTTTATTCATTTAGTTCAAACTCTTCATAGAAGTTCAGAATATCTAACAGCTGGCTTAAACCGGCAGTGGTCATGAGATCATCTGAATCACTTCTATCGTTTGTTTCCAAGCAATACGGTGGACTTATGTGACCAAATTTCAATAGGTAATGAACAACTTTCCATCAGTAAGAGTATACAGGGAATCCATTCTTCATTAGACGAGGATTCAGTATACATCGCTGTGCTGGGAACGCAGCCATAGACTGTACCATTCCTCCGCCTAAAAGAAGACTTATAATGCGACATCACCACCCAAGATAAATTCAACAAATATAGCGTAGTCTCCGACAGCTGATTTCCAAAAGACTTTCTGAAACAAACTTTTAGTTCAAAATTGATGAAATTTTGTAGCATTCATGATCGTTTATAATTATGTATCTTTTAGATTGATTTAATTATCCTAATAGAAGTTAATATAACCTTTTATGTGGCTCGTGTTGCCCTCCCTTCCCGAAGTTTCTAGTTAAGGTTTATACCTCATATTGATTTAAATAAAAAAGTAAAATAAATTTGGTGATGACCAAATTTATTTATTTTTTTATTGCAGTAGCAGATCAGCCGTTGAATTCTTTATTTATATAACCCGTTAACATCAATAAATCCAACTGTTTCTACAATGAAGTTGTTCTTTGCCAAAATAAAGCTATCTGGCCTTGTTCTCCATTATTCTTCGCCAATAGCCACTTACTGGCAACCCAGAATATGGTTTTAGATTCTGAAAGGTAATGAAGAACTTATTCATATCATAAACGGCAAGGGCATTATAAAAAAATGCCTACTATTTTGACTCCAACATTATACAGATCTCAAATCAACTACTTCCAGACAAAAATAGACAAATGCAGACACAATTCTTTCTCGACTGTGTCCATCAAGAATGTCATATACTATTAATAACGTGGCAGGAGTGATGTTTAAACTTTTAAGCCACTAACTTATAGTGAACAGCCTACAGAAGGCTATTTCTTCCTCCTGTCATTAGTATTAATCTATACGATAATTGGTCAGAAGCGACCAGGTTTACTTTTAACGGTGTTCCATGACAATATACAGCCTCAGAATCTCCTGAAAATTTGGAATCTCTTAACCCACAACGGTCTTCACCTTCCTTCTGCGGTGTGAACCCAGTGAGGACCTTTAAGTGGGTAGACAAAACACTGCCAAGGCGACAGGGCGCAACTTTCTATTGCAGTGATATAACACTGTGCTACCACTTTATTAGGTACACTCCTTCTGTGCACAGTTTGCCCCACAACGTTGCAAGTAACATGACCACAGTCGTGGATATAAATCCAGCAGAACAACCTTTCTAGTATCAGTTAAGCGTACAAACCGTAGCAACAATGGGGAAAAGGAGTGATCTAACGGACTTCGAACGTGGCATGGTAGTAGGTGCAAGACGTGCTGGACAAAGCATCTCCGAAACGGTAGTTCTCCTGAACTTTTCACTCACAGTTTCAAGGGTGTATCGAGAATGGGGCAACAAACAGAAAACATCCTCTCAACGGCACTCCTCTGGAAGAAAATCGCTTGTTGATGAGAGGTCAGAGGAGGATGGCTAGAGTTGTGCAAGCAAACAGATGGGCCAATGTCACACATCACGTCAGAATACAACCTTGGTGCGCAGCACAAAATATCGCAACGGACCACTAGTCGCACTTTGTCGCGAATGGGCTACAACAACTGACGGCCACATCGCGTGCCTTTGTTATCGATGAAGAACAAGAGAGCACGCCCCGTGTGGGCAAAGCAACACCAGCACTGGACTGTCGAGGATTGGAAACTGTTTGGTCTGACGAGTCGAAGTTCATGGTGCATCATGTTGATGCAAGGCTCAGAATTTTGCGAAAGCAACATGAATCCATGGACCCATCATGTCGGACTGTGCAAGGTGGTAGGGGGACAGTGTAATGGTGTGGGGAATGCTTTCTTGGCACACGTGGGGTCCATGATACCCATAGATTTACGTCTGAATGCCACATCGTACCTGAACATCTTTGCTGACCGAGTGCATCCGTTCATGTTGACAGTTTATCCTCAGTCGGATGGTTGCTTCCAGCAGGATAATGCACAGGTGCACTAAGCCGTAATCACAATGGAATGGTTCCAGGAACATGACTAACTTTGCTGTAGTGGCCCGCTCAGTCCGCGGATTTCAATCCTATTCAACATCTTTGGGATGAGCTGGAAAGGGCTGTTTGCTGCAGGCCTACACCTCCGTCGAATTTCAAGGAACTGCGTGACACTCATTTCGATCCATGCCTAGACGAATTCAGGCTGTTTTGAAGGCTCAACACGCTACTAGGTAGGTGTACCTAATAAAGTGCCAGCACAGTGTAGAATTGATTTTATTTTTATCATATAAGAAGGGCCTAATTAAATCGGGGTATGTCCTGGCCATCTGTACACACGGTAAAGTACTTTTTTTTTTCTTTTATAGTTCCTTTAGATCAACATTCACCTTAACTAGCTAATAATTTATCCTTAGGTTCAGTACCTTTTGTTAACAGCATCACGTTGCGGAACTTCTGCCAGGCCCTATGTCAACTCAATGATCACTACATCCAGAATTATTTTTTTGTTTCATTTTATTTTCCTGTGATATATTCCCGTAACTTTCCATGCGCAGGTCATTCTGATCATCAAGAGAGGCTTGTGACAAAGGGACTGGTAGAAGTTCCAGAACGAGATGCTCTTGACAAAAACAATCGCACTGTAACAATGAATTCAATTGGTAGTTCTCTTAATGGAAATGGCCCACAAAGAGTACGACTCTTAAAGTCATGATTAGGTTTTGTTCTTTGGGAATATTTAAAGAAACACGTCATTTCTAGTTTCTTGAATTAGGAACAGAAAAGGTGATCAAGCTACTATAGTCAAAATTGAATAACGAGTTCGTTTATCGCCAACGACTTATCTTGTAAATAACACAGCTGAGAAGAGACAAAGGGGACTTAACAAGACCCATGACACGAGAAAAACAGAATTCGTTAATCTAAGGTTACTGATCTGGGGAGGGGGGGAGCTCGTAGGATAAAGCAAGATGAGTAGCACTTGCGCGCAGCATACACTTATGGGACTGCCATTAAAGTGAGATCCTGCTACGGAAGACGATCAGGCCAAGAAGTTTACTCGCCAGAGGTGTCGTTTGGGCTCTGATAATGTAGGCTATATCTTATTAATCCCTATTTGAAGACATATAAGAAAACTTTGATAGTTCATCCGTTTTTCAGAGGGAAAATTGTGTTTTTGCGATCAAACGAAAGAAATTCATACGTTCAAAAAAAAGAAATCGACAAAATTCCGCCCATTTTGCAAGTCAAATGCAATTTCAATCTTTGGAATTATATCCCTAGAATTCCCACTTGGACTTTGGTGCGTAAAACGCGACCATGTTTCTCAACAACACACGGGGACTGATAGGAATAAATGATTCTCTACCTTCTTCATACGCGATATCTGGGCGACAAATTTGAGCTGCATTCTCCGTTATTTGATTTAAACTAAAATTTTAATCCCAGACAAGCGCGATAGAAAGCCCTAGTTTTGATAAGATACAGACCGTTCGGCACAGGAACACGAAAACTGTTCCCTTACCTCAAAAGGAACAATTAAAAACTGCGAAATGTTGCACCTCGCGTCTACGCTTTAAAATTTCCGACAAGGTAGCGAGAGAGAGATGTGCATCCATTGCCAAGAAAGTTAATATTTTGGAAGCGGTACCGCACTTGTTCACGCGTGGAATTATGGGACAACGACTAACACTGTCAATTGCCGCAGAAACTTCAATAAAAAAGTTGTTTGAGTGACACATCAAACAAACTCACCGAAGATACCGAAAATAAAGAAATTGTTCTTCCCGCACACCGTACCTGAAGCAACCCTTAACGAGTGGGTGCTTATAGACAACAACCTGTCTGTGGTTGAGGAATTCAGGATGGTAACACGTGGATGATATCCAACAATTCGTCTGCTTTCATTTATGCGTTGCTAGAAGTGCGTTCAAATGGCAATCTGTGTTTGTGCGAGTGTCAAATTGAACGTTCTGCCGTATTTGAAGTTATTATTAATCTCTTCATCACTGATTTTCACGTACATTGCCTTCACCGTAGTCAAATGGTGAACATCAATGCTGGAAGTTTGCATGTCTAGAGAATGTATTGTTCTCTTCTCACTGTGCAAATCTCCATCCTGTATATCAAGTGTATCAGGTAAAATCTAATTGCTTTTTTCTAAGATTGCGTCAGTAAATGCCTATATTTGCGTAGTTGAATTGCCCTGGTTTCATCAAGGCCACTAGCCTCGCGGACAACGGTAACGAGCAGGTGCCGAAGTGCTCCCCCTGCAGGTTAAGCTTTGCCCGAAGCTTTCCCCACTCCTTTCAACTAAATATAGAATTTGAGACAGTTTAACAAAAGACAAAAGTATATTCCATCAGATGGTGTTTTTTTTTAAACAATTAGACTTTCAGAAATTGTTTCGCCACTTGAACATTACCAAAACAGGAAAAATGAGGGCCTCAACCGCGTAGCACAGACATAAAAATGCAGCTTTTGCCTCTCTACCGCAAAACAAATAACATGTATAATTGGCCAAGTTTATGTGAAGGGATTTATGTGCTCCCTGTAGCCCATATTCATCCATATGTAAAATCACTAAAAAGATCAAACGCACATTTATGTAGTTCTTGTTGCGCAGCGATCTATGAAAACTGATAAACAGAATGAAACTACGTCGGCCAGAAATTCAGATTTCACCTCACGAATCTTCGTTACAGTGCCTGGCCAACAAAATTGACACTTTCCTTAGTGCAACAAGACCTTGGAAACCTTTATTGCCGACACAAGGTTGGAAATGTAACAACTGAGTGAACTATTGGGCAAACAGAAGCCTTAATGGCCCAAATCAAGACCCTCTATTTTATGACCACAATGAATTGGTCGAAACCTGGACCCGTACTGGTGAATACTCAACAATCTGTCCAATCTCCAGGCACAGGTAGATATACACGCACATATCTCCAAGGCAGAGCTGACCGACTATGTTTTGGGATTGCATCACGAGAATAAAGACATAAGGCTAATCCTGTTGGATATATTTAATAAAATTGAAGACGAATCAAAGTTAACCAACGTGCTGAACTCCCACAGCCCTCACACACGCACGCATAACCCAAAACTACCACCTAGCCACGGTGGTTGCAGTCTGCCCAACACATCAAAAGAAGACTCACTCTTCGAGGAGGAACCCAGGAGACTAGACGAACCTCAAGTGAGGGAACTCCCCATCCATCAGAACAGACTCAAACAGTACCTGTAAGCACAACAGTTTCCTGTTAGTCATTTGCAGCACAACGACCACCAAAGGCGCCCTCCCTCCTCCACAGATAGATCAACAAACTACTCAAGTCACAGGTGACAACTGGCTGTTGAAGTTTGCAAACAGACTTTGCTAAGCCCAAACAGGCCTAATAATAGGAAAATCATGAAAAAGCCGTCAAGAAGGAAAAAAACCACAACAGATTAACACACGTAAACAGATCTCAAGCTCGTGAATTTCCAGAATCGCAACTAACCCTAGACAACTCCCCATGATCTATTCTACCATTGGAGGGGACCACACCCCTCAGCACCTGACCCCACAATGGAACCTCTGCCAAACAGTGAAGCCTATTCTTGTCAGAACCAGTTTTCCCTTCGACCCCAACAAGCAATAAAAAAAAGTGTCCAAGTTTTCGTCGGAAACAGAATCCCGTGGCGGAGTCGCGAGTCAAGCTTCCACTTAACCCCACTTTCCATTGCTCAACCTTCCAGACAGCCTTAATGTTTTTGAACAGCCAGATCAACTATCACAAAGGTCAACTCGCTTCATCCTTGGTGCAGACAGGTTCAAGCTTTAAAGTAGCACCTTCGTCAGAGAAATTATTTATTACAAAACTGGACGCCTCCACCACTGTGAACGAGCTACGCGAATATATTCTGAGAAAAAATGTAGTGCGGAAGTTGATGTTAGACATAGAAACCAAACATCCCACATACAGCCCTTTTTCAGATCTCTTGTCACCGTAGTCACTGTGATGGCTTGCTTAATCCGCGAATCTAACCTCTAAGTTCGAAAGTAAAAATGTTTCAAAACCGCACACCCTACCAACCGAACAGAAGCTCCAGTTAGCAATTAAATTCAGAACTTTCAACAGTGCAAATCTTGATGCTGCTCTTATATTCTACCAGAATGTTTGAAGCATAGCCAATAAGCTACATACCTTACAGTCCCTCCTTATAGCTGAAGAATGTTGCTCTGTGTCTATCTGAAACATGGCAACATGCGGACAAACAAATTGTCTACCTTTCCGGAGCACACAAATATAATATCATAACAAATGACCGAACCCACAAGAAAGGTGGTGGGGTAATGTTATGTGTCCACAAGCGACTTCATATCACCCATACGGGAAGGACCGACTCAAAACATTGAGGCCTTTAGTATCTCAATATCAGATAAAAGGAGAGAATATCCAGAATACCAGTTGCAGCTTGTGGAAATCTACATACCCCCAGATCACAGCTTAGAAGGTAGTCGAGCTGTACTGTTGGATCATGACTCACGTTAGTCACCTCACCTTTGATCATTTCGGGCGACTTCAATTTGCCCCACCCGAAGTTCAGTAATAAGGAAGAGCTCACGAACCTATTATCAGGAATCGGTCTGAAAGAACTTGACACATCACCAACAAGAGGATCCCAGCGGCTAGACCTGTTATTTCATAACATTGTCGGATTGAGGAGCGCTCCCTCCTAAACAAAAAATTGTCTTCGGACCATTCATCTTTTGTTACTGAGCTACCAACCAACACTCTTCTTCTGATGGGAGGCACCCTACCAAATCTACGCCCAAGATTATATTCTCCACCAGTTCAAAGAAGCCAATATCCTTCAATATTTGAAATCAGTTGACTGGTACGCAATCCCACACTTACCGTCGACAGATTAATTCCATTGCGCTACACCTTAAAAAAAAAATTGCTGAAATAGGAGCGGCTGGGGAAGTCCGCATCTGCCACTGGACAAAGCCGTGGTTCTTAACTGAACTAAAAGCCTTCTTCACAAAATAACAGAAGACCTTTAGAAAATATCCTTCGGATCAAAACAGAACGATATATCACCAGGCAAGAGCGGCTTTTGTGAGAGCTAAGATTCAAGCTCACAGGCAAATCTTGTACAACACTCTCGCTTCAAACAGAAGAATCTGAACTAATAAGGAAACAATAATTAAACACTGTATCTGAATGGTCTCTCAATACCTTCAAAGATCTGGGAAAAGATAGTGCAGATGTAAATGATTGTTATGTCCCAGGAACATAAGTCTTCCAAACATGGCTAGAATCGGGCCCGATAGCTTCCCCCCCCCCTTTATTATCAAGATCTGTAACCCTTACATAATCTATCTTCTCCTTCAAGCATATAATAACATCTTGCAAATCGCCAACATCCCGCAGATATGGAAGCTGTACTATACAAAACCTGTTCCTAAAAAGGCACATCCCAAGGCTGCCAAAGATTACAGGTCCATCTCAATTAGTTGCCACACCCTAAATTTTTGAAAAAGCACTCCTGAAGTACTTTGGCTCCCACTGCTTTAGACATCGCCCAGCATACCTTCATTCAACACTTAAGGGGAGATCAACCACAACCAACCTGCTTGAGACATTTGGTCGAATACAACGCACTCTGAATAGTGCAGATCAACTAGATGTAATTTTTGTGGATATTTCTTCTGCATTTGACAGACTCGCCGTCAAAGCCCTTCTAAAAATCCTGCATCACTATCATATGATCAGAAGCCACCTTCTTGATACAATTGCAGCTCTTCTCACCAGCAAGCAAACAAGTTTTGCATGACAATAGTCTTTTCATACACCCTGAACAGAGGACTCCCTCAGGGTGGAGTCCTTTCTGCTTTACTTTTTTTTGCTGCCGCCATTTACCCCTATCTGGCACGACACGACAATTTCCTATCATATGCAGACCTCAAGGTGTTCAATTCCTTCCAGTGATGATCGCAATTCAGTTAATTGCAAATGATGCTACTAGGCAACTTGAAGACTACCTTGTTCCTAAATGACATTGGACTTGCCCTCAATCCGAAAAAGATCGCTCAAATGTCATTCACTATGAACAGGCTGAAGAATAATATCAGTATTTTCCTCAATGGGCATCCTGTTCAGAAAGTGCAGTAATACAAAGACCTTGGTATGATATGGGATGAAAAACTCACCTTTGCCCCTCACCTCGCAGAGGCAAGAAAGAAAACCCATTGGGGCTGTGGCGTGCTAAACAAGAACTGACAGGGATTCGAAATTCTAATCTCGTAACACGCTATGTAGTGAGATGCGTCTCTCCATCGCCCTTTATGCCTACCCCGTTTGACCTTCCGCGCCAGTTAAATCCCAGGAGGTTTCTGACTGAATACTGGATCCTGAGGTGGCTTAACCGCTACCTAGGAAACACGTTTACCACCTCTAGAAGTACCCTTCACGAAAATCTAGGTTGGGTACCCTGGCAACTGATTCTAATCAAAATGAACATTTCTACTCTCAAAACTCATCAGTAAAAAGATAGAAATCCCTAGCATAGCTGAGATTGTCTTTCACCACCCAACTTCTAGCAGACCCCGTCCACATAGCCAAACTACAATGCAGCCACCCAGGAACAGGATAAAGTCTGTTGACCGGATGTTCCCTTCCAATACCATAGTTTTCTTTATGAAAACGGTCATAGTCACACCCTGGACATTGACTGACCGATTTCATAAAGAAAACTACCAGACAGATTGTGCATCGCGTGTATACCATCCTGCCCAACACCTACCAGATCGATATTAGTAAAAGAGAGGTCTAGACCAATTAATCATACATCTAGGAATGCTGTGTACTGGATGTCAGCTGCTGACCTCTAGCGGTTGCCTCTCAAAGGGGGGGGAGTCCATTGTCCAAGTGGGCCCAGATCCCGATACAGAATTCTCAGTTTCCTTTAAAAATGAAACTCAACCTTTCCTTCCTGAACAACATATTTCCAGCATGAGCCACGCCTTAACCCCTGGGAGATGACTAGTATGAAAGAACCAACTGTTTTTTCCCTTGATCCGAGGAATCAGTGAACTCTCCTAAAGTCCAGTTTGTCCAATTCCTTATATTTATGCAACTGTCAATTGTACATATATTTCTACAGATCAATACTGTAATTGTTTTTTTTTTATTGTAATTATTTTATGTTGGTTCCTTTTTTGCACCCTTCTAGCTTGCATGCTGTTCTAGGGCTGTTTGTAAAAAAGCAATAAACTGAATAAATAACTTAGATACTGGAAGAAGAATCGGAGAAAAAATAAAGCTGACAAAGTGATCGGGGGAAACGATCTTCCGGTTTATTTGACGTTCGGGAAATTTGGCAATACTCCAAAGCTGAGCGAAGAAAATTATCGTTTATATTGGTCTTAAGGTGAAAGTTGATTGTACACCAAACGCACTTTTAATTAAACCATCTCAATAATTACTATTGTCGGTACGATAGAGGCCAATAAGTATTCACTGTAAAGCTAGCTTCCCTGCACAATTTTCCTCAAAGGGTACTTACTTTTATAGGAAAAACTCGAGTTGAGTAGCTTTTGTTTAACTGTACTCCAAACTATACCCTTTATCCAAAATGTAGTATTCTTCGCCAGATGAAGGGAGACAATCATTGCGCATGCCTAATAATAGCCAAATAAACTTAATTGTACGTTCTTGTTTTTATTACCATAGAATAGAAAAAAAACTGTACCTTCCAGTACTCAATTATGAAAATAAAAGAATGTCTTACTGTTAATCGCCTTATTATTGATAAACAATAGATAGCCGTATATCATTTTGGAATTTATTTTTGATGATTTCAAATCCCACGTTTTGTTTCTATTAAAAAAAAAATATAAAAGTAATGAATAGCGTGTAAACTTAAATATTTGAAGTTTGTTAAAAGTGTAAGATAAATATATTTATTAATAAATATAGAATATAAGTTCTCTAAATACACCATATGATATCATACCGAAAATATAAAAATGAATCAAAATACATTGCTGCCACCTAGATGCACTTGGGAAAACTAAAGCAATTATTTAGACGCACCGTTAAAAAAACATGTCATAATTGTGTCAAGATGTTCGGAGTTTGGTTGAATAATTGTGTGTAATTATTATTAATAAATATTCAAATGAGTGATAACTCTGACAACAAAGCTTATGTATATGTATTCATGTGATTACAAATTAAATGTGTTGGTTAGTTTGCTTTGAACAATAAAACTATCCTCTCACTTATTTTATGTATATATTTTTATTATCGCCATCTTAGTTTGTTTTTTGTTTTTCTATGTCTTTTGTTCTGGCTCAGATACTGGCAACGGCGACTACATGTATGAAATGTACAAGCTACAAGCGATGCCTCGTTCGTACCGGTGATTGCCACCTCCGACACCCAATCAGTATGTCGATATATTTTATATCTTTGGCGCCTCTTAGGGTGGTGGCTGGTTACGTAACACTAACACGCATGCTCTGTACGCTTGTAGATTAGGGATTGCAGTGCAATGTATATACATAAAGAAATGAAGCTTCTAACCCTCTAATGTTTACTAACCATGTTGAGAAAATAATTTTAATGGCCCAAGATCATTATTAATTAACTTATAACCAATCAATTGTTTATGAATATATAAAAAATGTACATATGAGTTTTCCAATTTGGAAGAAAGAATAGGACTTTTAAAAGAAATTATTTCGCAATCAAACTTTTCGTTGACGTTATTAATGGTAGATTTGGATGATTAAAGATACTTAAAACCAGGAGTTTAAACTCACGTTTTTAATTTATTACAATAAATATTCACCATTTAATTCGAAAGCATCTTTATTCATTGTTATCTGCTCTCATTAAGATTTATTCTCTTTAATGTTCAAGGTTGGGTGGCTACCAGTCAAGTTCGTGTACTCGAACAAATCTGCCAAGAAAACTACTTGACGAAACGTATTCATATTTTGTAGGTACCATACGAAGACTATGCAGAGAAGAATCATTCAAAAATCAGTTTCAAGAGTCACCAACAAGGTGGCTTTTTTTTTTATCCACGATGTCACTCTTCCTCATATCGCGGCCCCTCTTTTATAACTTGGGACAACTTTCACCAGTGAGAGGATTATTAGTCAAATTTTCCATCGTGTGGTTATCTCGACAGCCTAGTTTCAACCTGTTATTTTTGACTTTCGAACCATCTAAAGAATGTCGCCTTGGCAACCTTAGCTTAACGCAAGAATTCTCAGACTTTGCGATACCGCAACCCCTTATGATAAATGAATTTGTGTGGCACACTAGAATGATTAAATAAATACCATTTTTAATAATCAAATTGTAATCTTACAGAACTTTATAAAATAAGTCATTTCATTCGAAATAAAAATAATGCGGCCCTCTAATCTTGGTACACTTAATCTGTCCATGGCTATCTTAACCAACCATCACACAGCGCCCACTTCAACCTCCAATGACTTTTGGAACTTATTTCTGTCTGCATAATGACTGAAATATGAATGCTTTCTGTCAATTAGTTTTTAGATTACGTTAGTCAGTTGGACTTAACCAACCTGTATTTTTGAACCTACATATATGAATTTATGCTGTCTTTCATAAGAATTGTTACCCTGCTGCATACTAAAAGTAATTTTCGGCTTGATCCATCAAAAACTTACTGTATTTTGCATCATTTCCATATATTTTGAGTTTACCTACAGTATATTTTGTCAGAGATCAAACTATAGAACCCTTATGGGCAATGAAAAGGATGTTAACCGAAAACTTCATAGGATGCTTTGGATTTTCATAATTTGAAAATTTACAACAGGAAAGATAAGAAATTTAAAATACAAGACACTTAAGTTGTTTTTTTTTTTTTAATGGTACTCGTTTACCAGAACCAATTTTCTTTGAAAACTTCAATTACATATTCCTAGTTTGAGTTGCATGCAATTTTTAGCCTTATTTCCTTTATAAATCCATGCAATTTGGATCTGTTTTAATTCCTGGAAGTTTAAAATGTTGCTACTCATTGTAGCCTTTCTTTGCGTATATGTCACCAATTTCTCTAATATTCCACGCAAAATGATTTAGAGAAATTGTTCAAGCATCACCCTTCTCTTACCGCACACTTTAAAGCAGAAAGTTTTTACCCAATCCATATACCTAAATGGACGCTTACCTTATGTTAGTTTGCTAATATCTTTCATTAATCTTCAATATTATTCAGAGACGAGAAGATTAAATACATTTGATTGGGTTTCTCTCATAAATATCCCTTGTACAAAAACATTCATTTATAATGTTAAGATAAAAATAACCTCTGACATTCTATGAAAATCTATTGGCTACACGTAACATTATCTCTTATTTATGCAAAAGTTGAATTCCCCCTCTTCTTAAGCAAACACGTCGACGTGCATTAAAGTTCAGTTTTTGAAATCCTGAAGTTTATTTGGAAATAAGTGTGCATAAGTGAAAACTCAGCAGATTTACAGTACACTTGAACCTTACAAGTGAAAATTACTATCAGGCGATGGGAACCCTGTAAGTGCGTATATTCTGTGGCTTTTTGTATATGTATGAGAAGAAACACCATCTCTGACTGAGGCAGGCGAAATACAGCCCAGAATAAATACTAATAAAGGGAAAAGTCATTTATCGAGTGAATTAACGCCTAGCTTTCATGGACACTTTCCTCTCATTTTGGACACTTCTTGAGCACACGCAACGTGAGTCGCTACCTGCCATATGCAAGATTATTATCGTCCAGCATGAGTCAAAATGTAGATGAACCCATGAGAACTGGTTCACCATTTCAATCAATGAGATGTCGGCGGGCTTTGCTGTAATGAGAAGATTACTGCAGCCACGAAAGCAGCCTCTCCCCTCTGGTGAAGTTGTGGTATTTCCGAACAAATATGCATTTTATTTACAACCATGGGTTGTTCAGAGACTGGTATATATTCATATAGAATAGTTTCTGGTGGTGTAGCAAAATGCAAATGATTATTAATTAAAATCGATAGAATGAAATCATACCGCGTTGTTATATGATTGAAGCCACAAAGAAGAGTATGGATGTATAAATTGATTCTTAGAATCGTTGAAAGTCCACTGAATAATTCTCTAATTATAGCATCCTGAAAATGACTGCCTTTTAGCTGGCACTATTCAAAATATTTTCTCACGCTCTCACAATAGTAAGATCGTTGATTAATAATTATAAATGGAATTGATTAAACGTGAAATACTCAGTTTCGAAATTAAAACATTTTTATTTTGCATCTTAGCAGGATTGCATGTACGTCCACAACACAAGCCAAGCAACTAAGGATTGCATTGTATTTCTGCAATCCTTACTCCTAAAGCCAGATACAACTTATGCACTCCCATACTACTCCATCAATTTAGCTTATTTTCTAATGCCAAGGCATTAGAGGAGAAAAAGATCAACAGCATAAAGAAGGATATTCAGTTCTTAAGAATATTCTTATGAGAAAACTTCATTCGAGTATGAATAAGTAAATTCAACTTGAGCTTAGCACAGTTTCTGGAGATAATTTTAATTAGGTATGAAAATGATGCAAACCATTTTGCACTTACAATCACCACTCGAAAATAAACTTAATTTATTTTCATATACAATTTCATTCAGTTTCTCTGTCTTCAAAATTTAATGCATTTCTTTACCACACTTCATAGACGATCAATTTCGGTCAAATTAATCTACAAATTAAAACTAATGGCTTAGTAACCCTTTAATCACCAACTGAAATGGAAGAATTTTCCTTAAAACATCTTTTCATTTGAAGTTGTAGTTAGTTAATCCCAAGTGGAGATGTAGCTGTTCTTTGGAAACTCAGGCTTTTTCTCCCATGCAAACAAAGCGCCTATATCTTTAATTACCTCATATCCACGTATTTATTTTAAGCTAAGTGTATGTGCAATTGTAGGGCTTCACCCAAGGAAAACTATGTTCCAAGGGCTGTATTCAACCCCTGGAAAGGATCTACATTTTTACTGTGGGAATAAACTTATGGACAATATAGCGGACAACGCCAATACGTATTATTTGCGCACTCCAAGTTGATTATATTATATCACTTCAGCTTCCTTCATGTTTGGACTACCATTTAAAATTATGTCAGTAGATACAAGCCGATCACCACTGGAGGTAATAGTTGTGAGAAGGATCACCATTTTCGTATCGAATGCATATGATAAAGTTTGAAATTTTGGTAGGTTACGTTGCCAACAAAGAACGAGTAATCTTTGGCCAGAGACATCTAAATTTTGGGGTTTGAAATGCATAAGCAATGAAACAGTTTGCTTAATTAACCTGATGATAAAATAAGGACCTTGTGTTCGGTATAGTTATGTTTTTTGGATTAGTGCCAGGCGGATCAAAGAGTGAAGGCACCAATATACTGTGCCTATAAAGTGTACAATCGAAATAGTGTTCTGTTTAAAGGATGAAAATTTGCTGCAAAAAATCCTTCAGCTCCGCTTGAAAAAACTGTCCAGTTCGGCTACTAACATCAAATGTTGGACTATTATGGTTTGAATACGCCTTTTTCCAGTTAATTCATTCATTTTCGAACCTTCAGATTAGTTTTCCATGTCTCTCTTAAAGAAGTATCAAAATTTAATATTGTAAATGTCACGAACCAGATTCATACAGCCCCAACTAATTGGGCTTTAAAACCAAGACTGGTAGCACTATTATTTAAAGGAACCACTTATGAAAAATCTGCTCGTCGTTTTGACAGATAGCTGGAATACGACGAGTAGTTCTGGCTTGAGTCAAAGAGCGCACTAATTTCAGTTAAAAAATGACGCAAGATTTATGTATAAATCCATTCATATATAAATAGAATGCGAATATTCCTTATTATTAGTCAAGGTCTTTGGTAAAAGAGTTTATAGTTGTTTTTTAAGATAAGATGGATACAAGAGTGACGGAGTGTAGTGAGCTGTGTTTGGAATTGATCCAGATGAACAGTGCCAACGGAGTTAAAACAAGAGATGGCTGCCCGAAATTAAGCATGACACTTAGAGCAAACAGTCGTATAGAACAGGAAATTTGTCACACTTAACCTTTACTAATTAGATAGCATCTAATGTTACCACTCTTCAAAGATATTGTTTCGAAAAATACAAAAGGAAATAACTAAGTAATATTTTACTGTCAACAGCTGCAAAGGTCACAAATTAAACTGAGAACATTTATGAGGTGGTACAGAGTAGCATCGACCTGTTCATTAGTGAAGTAATAGGGATGATATAAACACCTATTCCTGCTCTTCCCCTGTGAGCAAGTCACTGCATTATACTAATTATTAATTGCATTAGAAAACTTTACAAAATGTCATTAATAAGTGTTATTTTGGAATAATGGCATTATCACCACTAGCAAACCATGTATGTTAGCTCTGACGTAGTCTCTTATCTTCTGAGTTCCAAGCAAATGCAGTGAAATTACAAAAGTTTGATCATTGCACCAACTGTTACACTATATCTTTCAAAACACTATTTGGTGTTCTAGCATGTCTTCCTCTTTCCTATTTTTTGTGGAAGATTTTTTAAATTTCTTCATTGGCGTTTAACTTATTCTTCTACATTATCCATTACGTCTTATTCTCTCTTCATCAGCATACCTCTGTCCCTGACTGTCGTACTATAGCCTTAAAAAATCGGTTTACGTCCTACAACGCAGCGCATGTCATGTCCTTCGCCAGAATTAAATTCCGGACATAGATTGTAGCATCCGGCAGTGTCAAAGAGTAAGAGAATCCAGATGACAATTTGGGCTGCCACTTTCTTCTCAGATGAAGAAAAATGTAGCCAATCTTTAGTCAGTGAAGGAAAGATAAAACACCACTTCGTTATTAAAGGAAAAATGTAAACAATGCACCTTTCGTTAGCTGCTTTTTCCTCTCGTTTAAGATTTGCTTTAGATAGAAAATGATTTTACCATCACGAGAGGCATCATGCTCCCACATCATATACTTGGGATACCACTGGTACAGCTAATTGTAGTGCACAATATGGTTTAGCATTTAGAGGAGATACAATAGTTGGAGTAGTGTCAGAAGAATCTCTTCCTGTAAAGATTTTACATGTAAAGAAACCCCTAATGAAAAGTCAAATATAATAAGCATTATAATTACATGATATCGATATTTATTATTTACTGTTATATCTGAAATTCACGAAAATAAATTCGAATTGGCTGTAATAGAGAAGCGCTCTTATTTTTAAGAATTAAGTGTATGATATATTTTCTTTCCACTGAAGAATTTGGAAGCATCAGTTGGCGTATGTTTGTCAGATAATGGCGAAGAGGTTGATGCTGCTTTTTTATTCTTTTATTCTTTTTTATTCTTTTATTATTTTTATTCTTTTTTATTCTTTTTTTTGTGTAGACTGTATGAGTCGGCGCCTTCTTAGGTCGTGGTATCATCCTGTACGACTCGCATAACACGATTGAGAGATTAGATTTGAATGCTTTTCCTGTCTTCTGCGTCACTTACGACGACGTTTGCCGTAGGTCATATGGCGCTCCGGAATAAGCCGGCAACGAAACTAACCTATTTAAAATAACTTATTTTTTAATTTATTTTTTTAAATTTAGAGTTAAGTAGGGCTGTGTATTTAGATGAAAAATGACTGCAGGGTTGTCGAAGAGAGTAATTCATTAGCTGGTTAATGTCTGTGAGTTATTCATCAAAACTAAACCACTGGCGAGTCGAATATATTCCGGTATAGTCTTGCAGTCTGCCTTAATGGATCGCGTACCTAGCTGAGGGATGGACATGCGTTAAGCAGATCTTAAAGGGCTATGATGAAACCATATATTCTTAGACGAACTGCTGACCCAAATAAATGTTCCTCCTTTCATTAGCCTTATTAGCAGCAAAAACATTATCGGAAGAGGATACTTCCTATCACGTGACTTCTAAAGACGGGCCTTATATAAAAAAAGTGATTTCCGAATTGAATTGCAATTAATATTTAAATTAATCTTAATAAACTAAAAAATCCATCTTATAAACTATGGTAGTCTTAATTACCTTTGAGATTAATCAGGTACGAGACAAGTTTAAAAGCCTCCATTTAATTATGAAGGATGAAGTTTTTTTCAAAAAAAGTAATTACAATAAGCCCACTTGTCCTTAAAAATATAAAAAACATTCCTATATTTATCTATCAAAATCCTTGGTATTTGCTCATCTACGATTTTTATTACCCTACATTCCAAAGCTTATTTAGAGACTTGTATTTTTAGAGACTTTAATATTTAGAGTATCTTATTTTCCAATGTTTTTTCCCCCTCTTTACGTTTTCTATTTCAGTTTTTGCAATGCTGCTTCACACGCCTCTACTTTTTACGTAGATTAAGCTTCTTTTTAAAATCTTAGCTTTTTTAGTTTCGAACGTTTCCCGATTCTGTTTCACGCATATTCTAAAACGTGAACTGGCTTTTTTCGCTCGCTGAAAGTTTCTTTTTCTCTCTAGAAATTCCTTAAGACTTTTCCTTCAAAGTTTTCACTTTAGAATACTGAGGGATAGAATTTCTCTATTTAGAAAACAGCTCAAATTCTTGTGCTTCGTGGGTTGTAAAAGCGAGGCAGCTAAGACACACCCCTGCCTGCTCGGGTTTTAAGAACCGTTTTTAGAAAAACCTCTTGTAACCAAGCAAGATTTCATGAAATCTTCGAAGAGAATTATGTTAGAGAAATGGGGAGGGAATCTTTTACTGCGTCGATATTTCGTTCATACATGCAAGAAGAAAAAAAAAGAACCTATTGCTGTTTTAACTATATAAAACAAGCGATTTTTTTAGATAAACTTTTAATAGTACAGTTGAATTTAATGAAAGCTTGTTTTTCAGAGTGCGTTGTAAATATTTCCACTCTCTCTGCCTACTTGCAGTTAACCGGAAGAGAATAGGCTCAATAGATGAAAGCTATGACCCAAATACTGATTGAATTTCCATTATTTTCTGTGGAAAACTAAGAGTATTCCTGTACCAATGGATAATTGTAAGGATGCACTTATTCTTGCCTAAAGACATTTAGCAAATTTGTACACAACGTGGCATCTTCTGGAAATTCTTTAGCTGTTGATATTTTTAGGCACCGAGTACTTAATACAATATAATATTAGTATTAAAAAATCCGGCATGATTCTTAAGGAAATACTTTCTGAAATATAAACGTCATTTGTTTTAACTATACTCAGTTGTGTACAAGTTCATTTTAGGGTGGCAGAACTAGAATTTTGAATGATGCCAAGAAAATCGGGAGGAAACAATATTTTCTAGAAATTAATTTAAAGAAAATTTTCAAAAGCGTATGTGTAAATGAACGTGCGCTATTAAGTCCTTGTTCAAGGTTCTTATTCGCTGCATATATTCAGATTCCGTGCGAAATTCTGCACACCATACGGGTATAACTAACCTAGTTAAAATTTGGGTGTGCAGAGGAGACTACGTCAAATTTAATAAATATATTCATTTATAATAGAAAAACATTTTTGGATATATCTAAAGAGTGTCAAAAAATTTCATCACAACGCTGTCATGATATAAAGAAAGTAATCGTGAAATAAATTTAACAGATTTCATCTAAAGTTTCTTACTAACTTACTTTTTTTTGCTTCACTCTGAAATGTCTGGTACAACGAAGACTCAGCAAACACTGCTTCGGTTACGTTTAGATGTGCCATCTTTAAAAAAAAAAAGGGATCTGAATAAAATAAATTGCAAAATAATTATTCGAAACAATCATTCAGCGACTATAATTGTAGAATTCTAGACAAAAGAAATTTGGACACTATTTGGGAAAAAAAAGGCAATATTCAACCCTTTAAAAGTATTAAAAAGAAAATCAAATAGATTTAAAATACATTATATACAGCGAGGAGAAAATATATCTAGTAGAGGGAAAATACTTGACATGATAGTAAAAGAAAGAACATTGTATAAAAATCCATTATTTACCATTCAAAAGCAATTAAAAGTTTGATTAATTGAAAACAGATAAAGTTCTATACAAGTTATATCCTCATAATCCAACAGAATCAAGGCTGATCAGAATAGTTAATTATTTATCTAATTAAATTAAACTTAATTATACCGTCACTGCCAAAATGTCCAAATGAAATCATTAATTTCTGTAATACCTTTAACTTGCTGTTCAATTATTTCCACTATTCCTGATTACTCAAGAAAATCATTTCAGCCAACCATATATCCCATTATTTTACGTTGTTCATTCATTAGAGCGGTGTTAAATAGATGTCAGGTTCCAGTTTTACGCAGTCAATCTTTCCTACAACTGCCAAAATCTTTTTAAAAATTAAAATCAACTTTGCTTGTTTTAATCAAAGAAATAATCCTGTTAATAATGAACTTAAATCATGCAGCATAATTCTTTAAAATTAAGTTACTTTATAAACCTTATCATATTATACATATTTTAAGCAGACTATCACAATTAAACTCACTTTTGCGAGTTTGTACTATGCTTCGAATCTTACATGGACATTAGATTCACTATGACCATCCAGGTTAAAAAACCTTCATTAATTAAAACAGGCTAAGTTTCTAAAATCATATCTCCCATTTAAAAAACAATGTTCATATCGTAATTGGCATTGTAAAATTGAAAGGAAGCGAATTTTTATAAAGATTGTACTGCATTTAATTGATCACCAATGCACTTTCACTCTTCCTGTTCTTTATCAAACTGGTTTGTCTATTACGAGTACTAAATAGATCCAGGTGGTCCAATTATGGCCACGAGCATTTATACAGTCACTGAGAAATTTGAAACCACTTATTTCGCAGCATTTACATTCGCTTTCAGAACAATTACCTTAGCAGGGACTGCACACCAAAGTAAATCGCTACTTGACCAAGTGTATCGCGTCGTGGTTTCACTTGGTCACTGTTAAAATTGACCTTAACCTTACTGTCCAGGCTTTAATGAATGTGAAATCAGAAGTTGTCGGTTTTCTCAATAAAAAATGCCGCAGACTACGCTCTTTCTACTGACCTACACTGCATCCACGAAGCACGGTGTAAATAAGATTTCGTGTTGCTTTCGTCATACTTAGAGGGGCTTCTGCAGATGACCCGACCAAACTGATGCAGCTGGAACCAGTTTCTCATTCCACGTCCAGCTTATCCTTGGTGCCACTTGAGTTTTGCTATGTGCAGTTAGGATTTATGTGCTTATACAGATGTTATCTGGGCCATTGTGAGAGTCTGTATACGTTCGTACCATTCTGATTATATCAATATACCCCTCTGTTGTCGATCTAATGTTTCTGGTCATTTCTGCTAACCGTCCACGATGTGTGTGAATAATCGCGGTGATAGCTTGGCACAGTCCTGCGTATCTATTATGCTACGTGCAAAATCGATAAGGTCACTTTGCTTGCCTATTTTAACCTCACACGTATACCCTAAATGAATGCAGTAGGTGTTAACTGTCATACACGTTTGAACGTCAATCCCAGAAATGCGCTCTAAAATAGAACCTTAAGCTAAACCCCACTGAATTTTAAACTTGTCCATGTGAAAGGGATATCTAAAGAAGTTAGCATTAATTTTTATTGGTTAACAATCATTTGTTTCGCACTTATTTCATAGTTATGTTACAACACAGAGGATTAACTGGATCACACTCATGCTTGGAAAGTGCGAATCATTACAAATGAGTTTTTATTTTTCCTTATAACGGAATTCCGATACTAAAATTAAGCCAGTCTATTTGGAATAAGTTTTCGCACTTGTCATTAACTTTCCAACCAGAAATTCCCTTCGGACAGTAGATCCTATTTACTACCTTCTGTCTATCAACGAGAAAACAGAAGTAAATGCTCTCTCTCAAGTTGTATTTGCTCTGGCATATCGTAAATTAACTTTAATATCCAAAAATTGATCTGGATATTGAAGCAATCTACCAGATCACGATCCACATCATATCATTCATTCCTTCTGCCCGGCAGTCGGTTATGAACGATTAAAGAACCCGTTCAGCTCCAGAGAATATACTTTTCTATAAATAGTTCAAATATCTATCAGATAAAAAACCACACTTTGCGATCAACCACCTACTAAGGAATTGTTGGACAAAAACGTTTAAAAGTTTGTCATGTCAGATAGACGAGACTTTCATGTGAATATGGTATGGTAGTTTTACCACTGACTTGTACCAAAAGCCTGCAACATTCAGAGTAAGGATCATGAATAAGAGCAAAATACTTGTATCCTGGTAAATTATCTTGGTAAATTGATTTTCTGTGCCCGGTACTGAGCAGAAACCGGTACCAGGCATAAAAATTAACCACCGCCCAATATTTTAGCAGAAAAATTGACTTCAGGATGGAATCTGACTTCTTAATCTAACTATTACCTTTATTGCTAACTGCTCCCGTTTCTTTTTTATATGGCTGAAATAACTACAACCGTTCCAGAATAAGAAAAAAACAAATATACAAAAAAGTTAATTGGCACAGTGATTCTAATGTAAATATCTGAACAATGAAATTTAAGTTTATAGTATTAGATATAATAATAAGTTTCTCTATTAAGTTTAATGGTTATTAAACGTAAATTCATTCAGACACCTCTTCCTGTTTATTTTACAATGTTTACTAGAGGGGGCGCTCGCTTCTTTTGGCTCTGTCCCTTCCTCTGCTATTAACACACAAATACGTTACTTATGGAAATCAAGAATGGTACCGCGTGGTCATGCTAGATAAACAAAGCGCGTGCACGATGCTTATCTAGCATGCCCACGCTTAAACAGAATCTAGTTTTACCACAGTAAAACAAGCTTTGTTACGTATTTCAACGTAACCCGCATCTCTCTTCTCCCATTGGCTGAAGAAATATATCACTAGGACGAAAATTATTTAATGAAAAATCTTGGAATGAATAAATAAAAGCGATATGCCGAAGATAACCAAGAAAGTAATTTTTCCAAAAATTTATTTTCAAACGGACGAAAATACCCACAGTCCAGGATTGATTGCTTGCTAATTACCAATTTTGATTTGTCAGTCAAAATCAAAAACCCTTGATTGAAATCTAATCGCTAACTTCCAGTTTTGAATTTGATATTTTGGTGGTCGCCACAGTATTGTCACAAAAAAAAAATGTTAGTTTGTGCACGTGTAGTCAAGATCTAGATTAGTGTTTTTGACAAGCGTTTATGCTCGGCAATCAATTCTGTGTAATAGTACCTACTGCAGTGCCATCTGTCGGATCTTGTTGTAACTCTAGAGACGGGGAACATTACTTTCTCATTAAGCTATGTGCGAATAATTGTACCCAAATGTATTAAATGCATTTCAGTGTTTAGAAATTGATAGTTTCATAAAAACCAATAACACATCTATATTTAAAGGCTAACCGTGTGGAGAGTTTTAGAATGAAAGGTTTTTTCTCTCCCTTCATTGGCGATAGTTTCTATTCTAGAGCACCCAAGGGGAACTTAAAATTAGGATTTTAATTCAAGGGTATTGGGCCCCCCAATGGGAAAATACAACCTACGAAATCCTTCTCGCCCATCCATCATGCGAGTGGTCCGGCAATGCATCATGACGTGCTATCTTGTCGAAAGTATTCGTGTTTAATTCCGATGTTATCAGAACTCCAGATGTCTTCAGTAGTTTCTTAAGAATAAAAAAAAAATGAGGAAACACTTCGGTGGTGGTAAATTCTTAGAATCTAATGTGAAAGCAGTTCCCATGTGGACTCTCATCTGCGTTTTCTAATATGACAAAGGGGGAGGGGGTGAATACGATATTACTGTGGCATTTAATTATTAGATTGTGGGGGGTTGCCCGAATCCACTGCTCGTTGCTCATTACCCACCCTACGTCCATTGTTCCTCTTCATTCCCACGAACCACTAAGGACTTAGAAGCTTTAAGTAACTGTTGTAAGAAGCAGTGATGGTCATTTCTTTGTAATTTGCATATCTAAGTGTGTTCGTCGCCATTGTAAAGATTATTGATCTGTAGCCGACTGCAGCTAATATTAGTTATTCCGGGAATCTTTCAACAATCATTATTACCTGTAAGATACTGGGGAACATCAAATGCGTTGCCCCTAGCAACAGTGTTAGTCAGAATCCTTCGTGCGCTCATCTCCATCGATACAGTCCGCAGTTTTATCTTGATTAACGGAACAAGTCCTGAAGAAGTTCGCAGGAAGGATTAGTTCCAGCCCGATATGCGATTACTGTAATAAATCATCGCAGTCAGAATGCGGGTATTTAATTTCCACTACAATGGCGCAAATCAACAAGTACTGCTGGAGTTAAAATTAATCCCTTTCTCTAAACATCGGCAGAGTATTTGGGATCTTTTGAGACAGCAAGATTTGTCTCGTTGAAGATGTCGGTAAAGCATTTAAAAATTTCTTCTTCGCTCGATCGTTTACGTATTTGTAGAAAGGTCACACGATTCGTTGGGTATCGACTGAGCAAATGAAACAGTTTAACCGTTCGTTATTATAAAAATGATAACCACCGAGGAGAGCACCCTGCCTGTTCGAGAAAGAGCGCCTTTTCTGCAGGAAGTGCAAGGGGTGATTATTAGTGATAACTTTCTTAGTGTCATAGAGTGTGATGTACTCTGCCTAACAATCCACGAACACGGAAGTTTCGTTGTAAATAGCTCAGGCATGCTAATGCAACTCGACTCCGATATCAGCATTATTCAAATACTTTCTCAACAGCGCTCCGTCGTGACGTAATCACCACGAAAATACGTCCCCCCCTCCCACCATCTTTCTACACTACTGACGTTAATCGCCGTTTTTCGTCTTCACACGAATTATCACCGACGAGCCAAATGCGCTCGTGTATGTGTGCGCGCGCGCGCGCTCCAGAGATGGCGTTCTTTCTTCTATCCTGGGGGAGGGAGGGACGACGCTAAAGGAGATGACGGGGAGATGTCGGGCGGTATTGTAAGGAAGTCAATATTGTGTTCCCCTCCCCTCCCCCAGCCAAAAGCAGACTTTTCCACTGCCCGATCCAATTTTCCTTCGTTTAGCCGTAAATATCCGCAGAACGAGCCTCTCTGATCGCTCTCCGGGACTTATATTAAACGCTGGGACAGAGGTCGGCCTTCGGAAAAGGATGGGTAAAAGTCGATGCACGTGAATGCGTGTGTCCCCTGTTTTATTGATTTGTCAGGCACCCTGCTTCCCCTCCATCTCTAACGCCAACCCCCATTCTCTCCCCCTTTCCTTTCTCCCTCCACGTTTGGTTCTCGACTTCCTCCTGACGCTACCTAGTCGACTGGCCGCAGTGGAAGGCTTGGTAACAAACAGCCGGCCGTAGAAAGGGCGGCAGTGATGGTAATATCACTTGCTCGATGGGCGTCGCTCTTTTTATTAGAGTTGTCTTGAATGATATGCTGGCGGAGGCAGGCGGAGGTGGGGGGGAGGAAATCAGAGAGGTTACCACCGCGCTCTCTCTCTCGCTCGCGAGTGGCGATCAACGGCCGGAAAATGGTTTGTAATAGACGCTGAACACAGAAGGATGATAGCAACCGGGCTGCGGGCGGAGTTTAGAGGACGCACGAGATGGCGAACGGAACATGGCTGAGCGCGTTCTCGGCAGACAGGCACGCCAGAGTAGATGGCCGCCTCGTCAGTTTTATAAACGCTGTTACGGAACTTTAATTAATTACGGAAGATGTGCGGGTGCAGGCGACTCCGAATGAGCACGAGTCCGCTTTCGAAAAGGGAGGGGTGAAAATGTCGGATCGATGCAGATTCGCGTTGCAATAAAAACTTTCGGTACCTGTGGCGTTTGTTCTCCGTAATGATTCGTGCGAAGATGGAGGGCGCCGAGCGGGGGGGGGGGTTTGAAATAATGGGATTTGTTTATTTCTGTCGTCGCTGTTACAGGAATGAAGTAGGTGAGATTGTGGTTGCTCTACCTCTCAAGTTCCAATCGAACGCTGAAGAGATGCAACTGAAATGTTGAAATTAGTTTCTCAATGATTAATAGAAGCAGAAATAACCAGAAGGGAACAAGGAGATTCACGAGCTCCTACCTCCTTTGAGTGTGATCAGGGAGGAATTGAGCAAATAAAGGAATTGGAATAAAGAAAAATTAAATATCTGCTATGGAGATGCGATACCAATAACAGAAGATTAAACTACATTTACAAAGAATGAATAATTTTAATTGGAAAGCGAAAGAGTGAGAAACAAAAAACTCCTCAGATGCTAATTCGAATTAAAATGGAAAGTGATAGAACGAATAATGGAGTTTCACTATCATCGGGTTGATTCTCATTGATTTATTTTTTTTCAACGCTCACATCCATACCGGGCTCACCAAACATGTACAAGCACGGGAGGGGGGGGGGGCGTTAGCTCTCGATACCCCTTTCTGAGACGAAGTACAACGGCCAAATTAAAGAAACAAATGAAACTATGTAAATTAAAAACATTAAGGAAAAGAACTAATAAAACACTGAGATAAAGTTAAAAGAAATGCAGAATACAAATCTATTAACTGATGAGTATACACAATGGTATTTCATAACGCGTGGGACGTGCTTTCTGGATCGATTCAGGACCTGAAAACGTTCCTATAAAAAACATGCGATATATGAAAGAGAATGTACTTCAGAAAGACCTCAAATGATTACTTTAAATCACAACCGAGCAGCCTATTTTAGGTAAATGGTGTACATAAACTACTTGGCTCCTTCAATTTTGTTTTAAAAGAAAGCAGTTTATACGTGTACATTTTCTAAATCGTTTATTATGTGGCCAGTCTTACAATTCAAATCAAATTGAAGTCAAATTAAATCTTAATCGACACTAATGCACTTAAATCTTAAGTGCTTGGTTTTAAAATTTGAGCGTGTGACACTACTGCACTCCACAGCTCGATGTTCCCGTATTCGAATCCAATACAACCTTTTAACTTGAAAACAGTCATTTTCGCATTACGCCATAGAATCCAGTCAACCTAAAACATTGTTTTTAGAAGAAATTATACTTTAATATTTAACATTTTTAATAGAAATTTTTTAAATTGTGTAATCTAATCTCTCGTTTTTTTTTCTCTCTTTCTGTATCCAGGACTAGAAGGACAAGTTCAAGAAACAAGTAAAGATCTGTATTGGTTTTAGTCACTTTCCAAACGAGAAACAAAAATAAAAAAAGAAAAAAAATCATCCTCATCTACCAGAGAGGGTTTCTATACCAAAGATATCCGACTTTTCTGCACTTCAAGAAAGACTACGAGCCAGTAATCCTTTTAGTTGCCATTCAAAAAAGGCACCATCTTAAAACGACTTGATAGTAGGTGTCGCTTTTCTGTTGCTGCTACTGAAAGATACTCATAGAAAGAAAATGCAAAAAAAAGATTGATGTTACAGGACCATCTCTCCCCCCCACCAAAAAAAAAAAAGCTCTCGCTCGTTCCGACTTCGAAAAAGAGCAAAAAAGAAAAAAATATGATGCAGTAAAAGGCAAAAAACGAAATCCACGCAGGTTCTTCATAGCTGTGTTAGTTTCCATAAGTTCAACCGTGCTTACAAATGTCACTCCATAGTGTAAATAAGACTTTCTTTTTCCTTTTTCAGACGCAGCTTACCGTACATTGTGGCTCTCCGATGTTGTCAAAACTATATCGGTTTGTGATATTTTATGAAGAGATTTCCCCGTGAGGATAAATGCCAAGAAATGTCCGGAAGCCTAGTAGTAAGAGGAACAGACGTGGTTTTTTAAAAAACCCCATAGAGGGAGTAGTTTTATTTTTCTTCAGAAAAATCTAAATTTCAGTTAATTGGAATAATTCAAAATACGTCTGTCAACAAAAATCTAACATTGCCAATTTGCATCCTTGGCAAAAACGTTCACAGGAGTTTATTATGAACTTGTCAGAGGGGGATAAAAGAAAATTTCCTTAGCTTTTGTGTGTAGAAATACAAAAACAAAAAGTTCGGTAATGGACTCTTAGTATTCTCCTGGTGCTTCGAGTCCAGGTTTAAATTAAAGTTTCAATTTTCGTTTCAATGTTTTGAAGTGTAAGTCAGGTGACAGGAGCACACCATACACTTGTAGCTGGTGACACTGGCTGTTTTTTTTCAATTGTATTTATAAATATAATGTATATAAATAAATAAATATTCTGTGAATACCTTGGAGTTTATTTTCTTTAAAAAACAAAAATTTCTTACTGAAATCACTATCAAACTGCACTTTCATTTAACAGTTCACTATTTCATATTACGAAGATTTCGTCAAATGTACAATAAAATTTCCAATACCAACTAAATAAATCAAGTCAGAGCTGCTCTTCAAATGGATCACCCTGTTATCTTGGATAACAAGGTGAACATAATCGAATGTTTTTGTAACAGTTCCCTATGGTTCCTGACTTTAAACGCACTCTGTAGATGCTCGAGTTACTCCAAAATTACAAGAGTACTTTGAAGATGGCTATCTACCTTAAGCCATGCACAATGAGAGGTGGGGGACAGAGGAAGATGTCTGCCTGCTCAATCAATAAAACAGAAGATAAATTGCACTAGACAACAAATTAAGCTTTTGAATCCCCCCAAATATGGTGCATCTCACGGATTTTGATGAACTGAATCGGGAGTCTAGCACCTATAAATAAACTAGATGGCACAGAAATAAATTTAATTTGTTTGCGTTTTCTCTGGTAATGATCAGAAGCCTCTGATCAATGTCTAGCAATAGCCTGCCAGTATACTGGACGTCCACCTCCCTTAGTAAGGTTTTTCCATGGTAGCATGGAAAAACCTTACTAAGGGAGGTGGACGTCCAGTATACTGGCAGGCTATTGAAAACGTACAATGTGTCCAAAGTTTTCTGGGCCAAAGTCTAAATGAAAATGAAGTGTATTTTTAGTGACACGTTCCAACCAAGATTGTGGTAGGCTTGTAATAAGGTTTCAATCAAGATTTTATATTTGGTGGTCTGCGGATCGATGAATAAACCTTTGATTTTGGCATCATTGAGGATGATTAGTTTTACATGTGAAAGTCATCCCAATACATCTGACTCACTAGATGACATTTTTATTCCAGGTACAAGAATCATGCTAGGGGACTAAATTTCAGTTTCGTAATGACTGATTGACTCCCACAAACAGCTTCAATATTTTTATAGCCCGACTGTAAACCTAAAGAGGTCTATTGGTCCATCTTCAGTCTAACTAATATGAAGAGATAAGAATTTGGTCAAGTACATAAAGTTTCTAAAAGATATCTTGCAAAGCGAGTGCTAGTTAAAAACGGGCTGCATATTCGAAAAAAAAAAAAAAGGATAAAAAATACAAGTCTGCCATATTTATATTGAAAAAATATTTCATTTTTATTTTCAGTGTTATAGGGTAGGAGGATAGTCTGAAATGGCAAACTAGATCAACAACATGCGAATAACTTGGAAATTAAGTGTTTTTTATGTAATTTGTTCAGAAGGGGATGACTGAGAAGTTCGCTTGTGGATTGGTAATGTCGGAATCTGTATCTGGCTTACGGATAAGGCGAAGTAAGGATAAAACAAGAGTTTCATAGCCAACATTTCTCTGACAAGCTAGAGATGAGAGAATTTGATGCAACAAGAAAAAATAACGGAATAAGAAAAAAAAAAACTTAGTTGTTTGTAATTATTACGATCTTCGGTGTAAGCATTATTGGAAGCTAGCGATTTTTAATTCATACCATGTAGGAAATGATTTGTCATGAATAGCCATCATTTATCGGAAAACAAAGGCTTAATTAAAAGGATGAGTGTTAAGGCTCAGAATACACGATTAACATAGAAGTATGGTGGTTATTATTAACAAGTCGGTTAATGTACGCAATGCGTTACATTTCAGGCTCATGTTTTTTTTCCCCCTTTATTTTTTTTTTCTGTGATTAACAGAAGTTCAAAAGTAAATAGTTCTTATCAAATGATTAGTACAATTACAAAATTATAATTTTGTAATTGTACTAATAGAACACAAATTTATGCAAATGCATCGTGCTATACGCAATAAATTAACCGAAGTTATTATAGTGCCATCGTTTCATTACAATCCATTGTGGAGTGCTTCTCAACGAGTTGCCCATGTACTTCGAATGAGTAACGCTTTTCCAATAGGAAACTATTGCTACTTATTCTCAGTGGATACCACCACCACCCAGATGGCCATTTCGGGGCTCTTTGCATCCGACACTTTTGCCTTGAATCTTTATTAACTTTGGAGAACACTTAGAATTTCGTGGTTTTAAGTTCTTGAAATTTAGTTGTTCAGTTTAAATTACAACGACAATATTTATTGCTCTTTCCCATATATTTTAAATCTCCTTTCTCTGTGTATAAATTTATCTGCTCTCAAGCAACATCACGTTCACGAGTCTTGCATAACAGAACACGCGAAGAGTGCACGGGCTGTCTAAAGCAAACAAAACTGCATTAAAACTATTTAATCTATGAATTAATTTTTCATACAATTGAGGGGGGAAAAAAAAAAAGGAAAATAATAAAAATAATTGCCGAATTTCTATTTGTCGGATTTTAATGAAATTTGGCATGGCCCGACAAATCAACATGGACTAAATATAACATTTTCATGAAAAGCCGTTCATTGGAAGTTTGAATGCGAACGGACATGAAGACAGATGCTAAAGAATCTTAAAAAAAAAGTATTTTAGCCGATAAGTAACAAATGCAACTAAAGATAAATTACAAAATGGTGAGTATGGAATTAGTTTTCGTAATGCCTTTCTTTTATTTCACATTGGCATTTTTATGAAAAAAAGCAAATTAGATTACAACGATCAACAGCATGTTTAGGATTATTTAAAATTATTGCTGTTAAACACACAGTGGATGAAATAGGTGTTCATCACTATAACCTACAGAACCAAAACTATAATTGTACTTATATTGCAGATTATTTCACAATTCCATAAAAAGGATTAGAAAAACAGTTTATACAATCCGGAGTCTATTGGTATTAATTCTACCTTAAAGGTAAAACCAATAATATTTCTTTACTAATCAAAGTATAATGCGAATTTTTAATTAAGTTTGTACTTAAAGCTTGTTAGTTAGGGAAGTTACAGTAATTACTTATATATTATTCCAAAGTCGCTACTGATAATATCGAAATAACCTTTTAAAATTTAGACCAGCATAATGAAACGAAGATACAAATGCCTTACAACAGCAACACTTCTTAAATGATTAAAATAAGGAAAGACAGAAGACTCCTATTGAAAATGCATAGTTTTGAAAGAGGAATCGATTAACACAAAGCTATACACCTGTAAAGTATAATAACTTCTTTAAAATATCTTTACAAACCCATTGGTCATGTTTCGAATAAACTGCGGACAGAGGGTTCATCTGTTTTTCAGAGCAGTATGTCAAGGAAGTTCGGCTGAAGAAATTGTATTTCAGGAAGACTTAGCAGTCCTGCCAAGCATAACATACCAAAACAATGTTGGGTTGAAGCCAGTAAATTACACAATCGGAGCTTCGAGATCTGAGGGGTGCCCACCGTGATAAATCGGGTTGCAAACTCCGCTTAATAAAAATAAATCTCTCGGGATCAAATGTCAGTACATCTACTTATGTGTCACGAGAAGATATCCGCAGAATGTTCACTTAGCTAATAAAACTGATACCCTAAAAAAACATAATTCCAACTACTCACTTAAAAGAACTAAAAATAAATTCTAGTTTAAATGTATCTAAACAGAAAATATGCAAATATTAAAAACAGACGAAACGAATGCCAATGGAATGAGGGAGTGTCCATAATTAGCATAATAAAACCCGCGAAAGCGGACGAGTTGCCATCAGCGTAAATGGATTTTGCTCACGTGATGCATCAACTATAGATGTGTGCCCACAAAACGCAGAAAATAGCGACCATAAAAAAATAAAAAAAAATTAGTGAGTGGTCTCTTATATGGATCTTTTTTGGCACATCAACCACACCACTTTTGATCACAGTGAGTCATGTTACATGGTCTGGTCTTTATCGTACATTGCCCATACGGTTTTTGCTGGAGAACTCGACTCCTTTCTCCCGAGATCGAGCCTGCCTTTAAGAATCTCTGCTCTCCAGCGGGATTCAAACACTGACCTTACCAAAGAAAGTAACAGCAGCGAGGCCGCTATATAGTCTCCGACACTAAAAGAAAAACAAGTATCTCCACCTCTTGCTTTCTTATTAATACAAATTATTTGATATAGAATGAGACAAAAGTATCACCAACTGCGGGTACATAATGAAACAGAAAATGCCCAACGCTATGCTCAGGATGGTTATAGCTTCACGAGCTGGCCGTTTGTAACTGGAATTCGTTCGGATTCATCTTCATTCCCCCCCCTTGGCGGAATTAACAGAAACAGACTGGACAATATCTTCATCTGTTAAAGTTGTAGATCACTATATGCCCACCGAATCATTAATCAAGGTTTTTTTTTTTTAAAAAAACTGCTAATGCAGGTTTCGGAAACCTCGCTCCAGCAATCATTTCATTTGCATCTAGAAAACATCTTTGAAAAATCAGACGTTTCCAAACCATTTATAGACTGGAAGATTCGTCGCCTCATATCCGATCTATAAAAGGTCTTAAATGTTATTATTCCGTGGTCAAGGAGGCTGAACCAGTGATGTGGTAGTCGAAGATAAAAAAACTAACACAATGTTATTGAAAGTACGCTTTGTATGAGCTGGCAGTCCAAAACCAGCCCCTTTATTAGTTTTCCTTTACCCAATTGCAAATTCCATTTACGAAGATTGTCTTCAAATAAAGAAATTTGTCAACCAAGCGTTGGTGTTATTAGCATATTCAACAAGTAGGCCATTTTACTCGTTTAAAACATCAAAATGATTTACTCTTGCCCATAACAAACAATCTTTTTTTTTTTTTATTGGAATGCTACGATTGATTGGTGCATTAAATGAGCTGTCTGTTTGAAACAAACAGAACAGCGCTTCACGCTTCCTTTTTTCTAATCAAGTTACTGTTTAATGATTTTGATAAAGATGACTGAGGCCCTCCAAATTTTACCGCTGCTTCCATTTGAGACATTGCTTAAGTTTAATTTATCGAATGTTTGTAAATCGAACTTATTTCGTATATTGTAACTTATTCTGTTCACGGACTTTTTTTTTGGTGTTTATAACAGAACGTGTGAATCTAATAAACAGAGTAGTTCATTTTAACGAATTTTGACTCTAAAGAATCCGATTCCAATATTGATCATATAAATCTGCGTCTGCCCTATATACAGGGTGTTTCAGTTAAACGTTTCAGAACTTCTAAGAGGGGTAGGGTACATCCTGACAACTCGAAATCATATAGCAATGTGGGGTCGGAAATGCTTTCCTGAAGCGGTATTGTACACAGAACTCGTCGTGCGACGTCGTGCAGCACAGATTCGATTTTCGGTCAATGTATGGGCCGGTATTATGGGAGATCACCTCATCGGACCTTACCTGTTACCGTGTCGTCTAACCGGACCTATCTACTTGATCTTTCTGCAGCAAGTATTGCCACAACTTTTGAGAGATGAACAGATTTCTGCATCGACGCAACAGACAATGTGGTTCCAACACGATGGAGCCCCTGCCCATTATAGCGGAGATGTTCGTAACTACCTGGATGTCACATTTGGTCAACAGTGGATCGGACGTGGTGGTCCCGTTCGTTGGCCTGCTCGGTCACCCGACCTATCATGTCTTGATTTTTATTTCTGGGGTCATATGAAATCGCTAGTTTATGACACCCCTGTTGACAATGCTGAGGAGCTGGTTGCAAGAATCGCAGTAGCTGCCGAAGAAATTCGAAATTCGCCTGGAGTATTCCAGAATGTTCGGATGTCCATGCGTCGGAGATGTGAGGCGTGCATTGTAGCCCGTGGAAGAAACTTCGAACACTTACTTTAATCCATGTACCTTTTGCTTCTTTTCATGTATTATTAAAACGATTTCTCACTTACGGTCTCTTTTCTTTATGGTGCTTCTGTGTACAACACCGCTTCAGGAAAGCATTTCCGACCCCACATTGCTATATGATTTCGAGTTGTCAGGATGTACCCTACCCCTTTTAAAAGTTCTGAAACGCTTAACTGAAACACCCTGTATAAGTATTTTTTTTTTCCTGATGCAGAAAGTGTGCCTCCTTGCATTTAGCCTCACTAACACTAAATAAGGACGGAAAACTGAATAGATGATCGTTATTGTGTCAAGAAAATACGAAGCCTTTCAAGGATTTGTATTTGCTTGTGCCACAGGAGTTCACACTTTAAGTGATGTAGTTATAAATAATATGAATAACAATTAAGTTAATTTTACAATGACACACGTATGAGACTGATAATGAATTTTACTTAAAGATACTATTACCACAAGTATGTCTTGGCTATGTATACAGTAATCGGAAGGAAACATCGAAAATAATCACCAAAGCTTCCCAGACCAAATTACATGAATCTTTGCACAAATATGCAGGAAATACAGGAGAAATGTGGGGGGAGGGAAGTGTACACAACCGTATGGCAGTTAAATAAATTCTGTTTATACTCCGGAACGGCCACACGGTCAGAGGAGTTCACAAGATAGAGAAACAGCACCGTATTTAGCAGTCACTGGCTCGAACCCCGGTCACTCAAGGTACGTGCACTTATGTACGCTCGCGCCTGACCTGACTCTGCTAGTTGTGTACACCTTTGTGTTCTAGGATTTTTTTTTTTTTGATTTGGTAGTTGTTGGCGCATCGGCTTCTATGGCCATATTGCACCTCCCAAGGTTTTTGCAGTACTTTGATCCAAGCCCGAGGCGGGAATCGAACCCGCGACCTTTGGGTTGCCGGGCAGGTACTTTACCCACTCGGCTAGCCCGGTCGGCACTTGTGTTCTAGGAGCATGCAGATTGTAAACAGAAGTATCAACTGTTTCTAGCAACATCGGAAACAGATGATCCATTCGGGGACAGATTGCATTTTGCCCTCTCTATAGAGCATAGAAGCATTCCGTGATCGAATTAGTGGGGCTCGGGCAAGAGCTGCACTGCTCCATTCCTCCGAAAAAGGGATTTTTCAGCCAGAAAACACAGGCTGTCTACTCGTTATTCTGGAGACATCACACACAGTTGTCAAATGGCTACTGAACAGTAAGGCCATCTTTGGCTTGTATGACAGCCTCAACCTTGTTGGGAAACTGTCAACTTATGGTATCTGCCGCAGTGTGCCTTCATTCATCCTGCCAAGCAACATCAGCCAGAGCCAGTTCGGAAGGATGTCGTTTTGTCTGTAGCCTAATCTGGTGTTCCAGTCAGTCTCACAGGAGTTTACCTGTGATACGAACTAGAGGTGCGTTTTCTGAGGCGGCCATTCCAACTTTCCAACGTCGCTACCCACACATCAATCTTGGATGATATCGAGCATTGTCGTGTTGATAACCAAAGAGTTGAGACGCTGTGACAGGGCCCGTCTCGCATCCACCACACCCATGTCCATCATAGCGCAACATTTTAAATCAAGAATTGGCGCTCCAAAGCACACTCTGGCATTGTTATGTAGTCCACTATCGTCGGGAGCAACACCACATCAAATATCCCGCCCTGTGGATGGTTAAAAAGCCGATAAAAAAAAATGTTCCTGGGAATTCTTGCTCCTTTGTTCTTGAGTTTCAGGCGTATCAGCGACTTAGATGCGTATTGCGCCTATAGACCAGAATCGAATTTAGACCTCTCCAAACGAATAAGGGTTTTTCAGCCAGGAACCTATGAAAACACAGGTTGATTGGCGAAACCCCTATACTGTCACGGAGGACATCAAACTGCCTCCGTAGCCGAATAATAAAAAGTGACCGCGGTTCAAGCAGCGTGTCTATTAAGGTGACATGTTCATTATTCTAATCTTGTGAACATTAACTCCTCTGTGTGGTCAGAACTATAAACAAATTGATTTTTAATTTTGCTCGGTGATGTTACGCTGGCGACTTTGCGTAAGGCCCCAACTAGCCTCTTTGTAGTTCGTTGAACACAATCCGTGAGCTTGGTCATAAAGACCTTTTTTAGGTTAGTTATTTGGTTTTTAGGAGCATTAGCAACTAAGGCCATATTGCTCCGGGATATGCGGTGGCCATTCCCTGACCTTTCTGCATCCTCCGTATTTGGTGGTGATGGGCTCGAACCCCGGCCTAATCAAGAAGCGTGTGCTACGCACTGCTTCTCCCTCCTTTTTTAGGTATCACCAACCTATCTTCTGATGTGCGTACAGAAATGGTATTTTATGTGGCATCCAGCGCCCACGTTGAAGGTTCTAAACCACGACTCAGATGTACTAGTCCTATACAAACAGAAGCATCAGATTTATACTGATACTAGATGGGTCGGGCGTAACATACGCCATCAGTATCATACTAATAGCGTATGATACTGGTACTCAAATCCAGGTCTCAACGCGAGTCTATAAGCAAAGAATTGTAATTGTATTATTCTAATACGTTGTGCGGTTCTTCTGCGTGTTTTAGTTCCTCGTGCCAACCACCCTCTCTGCACGGGAATGGCAACATCATTGGCGTCTCCATTCTTGTTTAGCGGTGTTATAAAATTCTACAGCAGCCATTTGTGGGATATATGTGTATGGCTCTATTTGCAGGTGGTTCCCCGTTTTCTCCAACAAATATTGCAGCACCCTCCGTTTTGAATGTAGGTGCATAATATTGTCTTTTATCTAAGTCCTGGTTTTCTATAAATACCATGCGCACATTCGTTGTTGGATTGGCCTGGGTTATTTGAATAATTTGTTTATATGACTCAGCAAATGGGTTAACTTGTCACATTACTTCGGCCATACACCCTTGGTTTGATCATTTTTCCAAGCAGTTTGTTGTTGCTTCAGCAGAATCTAAATTATAAAGTTGTCCATATCCTGGCTTATTTGCCTCTTTTGGATATAGCGGTGAGACCAAATGGTAAACCTGGCACTGTATTCTAAAACAGTATGGACCATTTCCAGGAAATGATTTAATCTCTGCGGCCATTGATGCGACCAGCATTGCTGAGTTGTACTCTCGTATATGTTCTCTGTTTCACATATATCTACTGTAAACAGCTCTCGTAATAGAGTGAGGTGTCTCTGACAGTGGATCAAGTGAAACCTTCCCGGAATGGTGGTCATGCAAAGTGAACCTCGTGATGGCAAAAATTAGAAGTTGGAAAATTTGGGCAACATACCTAAGCGTTTTATATATATATAAATGTCTGAGCCGATTCTCATAAGCAGAGACTTCTGGTACAATATTTGTGGAGGGTTATTAGAACGTTTGCCCACATATTGTAAGTTAATATTTTTTTGTGAGTTATTCCAACTTTACTGCCAAATGTTCTCTAAAGAGGTTTATATTCAAGTTTTACTTTTTTCTGTAACGATGTCCATAAAGTATATTAAAATTTGTACAGGATCTGATTAACAAAAATTGTCTTGTTCATATTTTGGCGTAATACTTTAGAGCTACTAAAAACCAACAGATACCAACTAAAACTAAATAGTTTTAGTATATGTTGTTCAAGAATCGGGCGCTATCGAGAAAAGAAAATAAGGCTCTTCCTTCAACAACCAATTTACCGACTTCTTTAGGTACGAAAATTTGTCTAAATTTCTAATATATTTTCGATGGTATGAATAATTTATCAAACAATTCCTAAATAATTCTAGGAAAATTAAAAAATCAATCTACCTTAAATTTTACCTCAGGATATCTATTATAATTAAGGCACCCTTGAACATTATTCATGCAGTCATAGGAAATAACATCCTCACTGGGTCCTCTTTTTCTTCTATTAACAGCATTAGATAATCGGTGTAAAGAACCTAGATCTCGTTCTTATATTGTTTAATTAACTACTCTATCTTCAAAATAACTTTATAAACTTCATGCAAAACAGGTTTCAATTCTAGCCTTTCAAGATAGACACTAGACCGTTAGGGGGAACTTACCAACAGATGCTGGTAAGTTTCCAATAAGTAGAGGCTCTCTCCAATAAGTGAGAGAGAAAATAGGATAGCAATAATACCCTAGTTCTCCTCGAATAATTCACGGGGCATAAAAATTAGAATATGAAAGCATAAGCCAGTGGCACTCCTGTCAGTGTTACTCCCAATATCAGTAACACTGACAGGAGCCTATGACCTTAGTTTCATCACATTCTTTTCAGAGTTTATTAAACTCTGCTTTCATATCCCAAGGAGATGTTCAAACATGCATTATTTAATTGCAGTAAAAATACTAGACTTTAGGTGATAATTTCTTAATTATTCCGGTTTTTAACGATATTTCCCAGGTTCTTTAATTTTTTTAAATAGCATTAATCCAGGTATTGATAAGATACTCATTTCTTTAACTTAGAAAAAAAGCATTATCAAATCTTATAGCTTCCACTTTCTACACACTTACAAAGGGTAATTTTCTTTAATACAGTACTTGATTTACTGTATCGCTTTACTTTCTTCGGGGACCATAAATATTTCAAACTTAATTTTCAGAGCACTAGATTTACATACAAGTCCTGATGGTCCTTGTTTATGTCCCATGGGATTCCTTGCGTAGAGACCACAATTGCAGGGTTGGAGTTTGCGATAAACATTTAAATGCTTTCTTTCGATATTTTTATAACATCCACCTCCTCAACAGATGCATTTCTTTTGAAAATTTCCTCATTTCCCCAAGAAACTCAGTTCTGGAGATCACCACATCATGGTTTTTTTTTTTTTATAGATAAGCATAAGATAGATCCTTCAAGATTTTCCCTGATGTGCCGATTTTAATATTACATTTTGTTAATGATCACAAAATTGAAGCACTATCACACCACCTTACAGGAATGTTTCCTAACTTTTCCGAAAATTATGGATTTCCTTATCGAAATTAAGTTCACAATATACAAGGAAATTCAAAAATCAGGTTCAACTATAGTCAGCATGTCCTGACAATGGTAAAAGCGGAGTTAGTTTTCATGCTCATCTGTTATTGATTTCTGAAGCATCCACCGGCAGCACTGCTATAGCGTATACAGAAATATGCTCCTTCTGCACCCGTGTATGGTGTGCATTACGAGCACAATACATTTTTGGACGAAAGAAACGATGTCTACGACTAAGTCAAGTGGAAATTATGTGCAGTGTTCGGCAAAACTCCACCAAGCGTACATTTGATCTACGATTAATAAGACTTTTGTAGTTAATGGATGTTCTGTGCTCCACAGCAAGTCTGACAAGGCCTACCATGAGCGGGCAAATCATTGAAGTGAGTAGTTTCGCACACAAAAAAAATAAACATATCGAGCCAGAAACGCACTCGGCGAACCGCAAAAAAGTCATTGTCTGGATGTTTACTAAGATGGCACAAAAATAGAAGCTACTTAAAGTTTTGGGTTGAAATCACAAGCAAGGAGAATACAGACAACGGGAGAATGAACAGGCCACCATGGTCCTGGAATACATTCGACAGGACCAGTTTCGTGCTGCAAGTTGCAGCATGGCGTACGGGCTCATTTTTCACAGAACGAAGAACTGCAAGTCCAGCGTGTATGGAGAATTCCGATACCAGCAACAATGTTCTCATTCAACAAGGCGCATCCCCTCCCACCCCTCTATCCATTAACTATGTTCAATATTATGGCCAGCACACTCACAGGACCACGTGCACCATTGGACTTTTTTCTGGGGTTACGTTAAGGACCAGAATAGAAGCCCCCTTCCAAATAATGTGCGACTTGAAGAGATGGATCGTTGCACAACAGGTGGATCGGTAAACAATTAAAATGTTAAAGACTTTTAGACGGTCTACAAATATCATGGTAAGCACGTACTGTATGCTGTACAACGCATTTTTACATCAGAACTCCAATCAATGCAACATTTATTTATAATTGAAGGAAATAAATAATTCAAAACAGAGCCGTGAAGCTCATCCCCAAACTTAACCTGGGTCTCGGCCGAAAAACTCGAATCTAGAACGTTTGACTGCCGATATCTGTTTCTTTCGATTATTTGGCTCATCATTGGGAAAACTTGACATGAACGATAAAATGAACCACACACTGTTCACATACTTGTGAGATACCCATCTTTCCATTTTACAACACCATTTCGTAAGAGGGAAAATGTTCACGAGTTCTTGTCTAAACACGGTGGCAAATATGATGTACATCTTGAATACTGCTCGAGGACAAGGGTACCTATCGCTGCTTCCCGAAGTTGGCCAATTTTGACAAAATTAATCCCTCGAAATTCAGCAACGATTGATTGGCTGCCGAACCTTCCTCTAACGAAAACGAAACAAGAAAAATTCAGATCATTTTCATTACTCTGACGAAGCAATTTATCGCTTAACCTAAGAAAAGCCCGAAGATATATCCGCGCGCTATTTAAATTCCTGATTACATTTGTGACTACCATTAATACTGCACAACGTTCAGCGTGAAGAGTCTCTTATCTTAAAGTACTACTTGAGGGTTCGTTTAATCGTTTGTTAATTTTGCCTGCAGGGAGCGCTGATAAAGTCGTTTCTACAACAGCGCGATCTCCCTGGTCGTTATTAATCCGAGATAAAGTCCTGTCTATTATAAATGATACGATCGCCAGCCGCCGTATGCTAGGAATGCCATTTCGCAGTGTAATGTTGTCCTGCTCAAAATAGTTCTCTGCTTCCCCCAGCAAGTATCCTGAACCCTGACGAGAAGAGCAAATGAACGACATGCAGAGAGCGCCCTCTAGTTGCCTATTAGGCTAGAAAGTAGATAAGCTAGTCTAATGATTGATGAGTGGATATATTGCAAAGCAGAACGTAGCAACCGCCATACTGACGACAATGACGAAAGCACCGTCTCCGTCTACAGCTATTTCGCATCCTTGATCATAGAGACAGACATATCAAGAACTCTTCGCCAACGCCTACAGCTGACAACCAATATTCCACATAGATGAGAACATCTATCACAACTACATTTAATAAACAAGCCAGAAGCTCGAGATGTGTTTTGGGAATGTTCTCCGCTGGCGATTGGTGTAAAGATTGGTATCGCTTAGTTACAACATTAAAAGTACTTCAATGGTTTGAGGCTGGAGAGGAGAGTCGAAATCTTCGTAATATAAATATCGCGGGAAATATCTTTTTATCCAGATTAAAATACGCGATAAAAAGAGGCAACTTAGTTATAATTGAAGGCTATTATAGCTTATAATCATCTATTTTTCAAGAGTACTGTATTCCAAACAATTAACTGAACAGAAATGGTTCTATTTTACTATATTTATAGCCCATTCTCTTTTTAATAGTTTATATATTTCAGCTCTTCATCGAATCTTCTCCCCACCCACACATGGAATAGTAATGTGTACAGTACTAAGGGATGTGAATAAAAGCAGCAGCATTAGAAACTATTTAATTAAACTAATTGCATAAATGGCTTTTTACAAAATCGTTTAACACTTGTCCGAGTTCTGTACGGATCTAATTTCTTTGGATTACTTCTTATGTAGTCCGATAGCACTGATGAAAAATGCTAGCTCATGTTACAGTTGAAAATGTCTGAAGGTCTAAGTTGAGACCGTCGCAAAAATTAACCATGATGGATTCTAGGACTGCTTAGTCTGTCGAGTTGGGAGCAGACCGGGTCCTCCTAAAATCCCTGCAATCAGTGTCTGATGGAGATATCTGGTGAGTCGATCCTAGATCGACACGTCATTTGTTCGGTCAAGTACGGTTTGAATCTCGTCACCGACCAGAGAAATTTCCAAGTACCTATTCAATTAGCACTGGGTTAATTGATCTTCGGTGAAGGGAAAGTTCCCCACCCTACGTGGTACAGTATTCCGAGGTTTTTTCCAGCTCGCACAGCATGAAAACCTGTCTGAACAACTTTCAGACTTAATATAACATGAACCTCTCCCAACCCAACTGGTTACAAGTCTAACCAATCAAACTTCCCGGATAGGGGATCCCTATGGTTTTACAGGGAACAGGAAAAGGCTGAAGACTACTTTATTGAAGAAAAATTCTGAAACTAGAGCTGTCTTTCTCAGTGTCCGGGGCCCCAAAAGTAGATACTGGAGTTGAGAGTAAGTGGGTTAGCCAATCGAACAATCGTTTTAAGGGCCACTTAGCTCCGTAATCGTAACCAAATTTCAGAATAAACACATTTAACATCACTTCATAAAAATATTTAAACACTGGGCATCAAAAGATTAGGCTAAGGTTTGGTAAATGCATTCTGATGCTATTAGAACTAGTTGCATATTGGAGTCAGATGGGCATGGTAGCCTATAACTCAAGTAATTTAACCTTTCATTTAGTGACATCGTCAAGTTACAAGACTGAATTTGCTGTTGAGTGTTGTGGGTACCAAATCAAGACGTGGGACAGTGATCCATTTAAGTGTTAGCCTGAGCAGAAATATGCTTTGGGAGCAATACACATACTATGTAGACATTTTGTAAAACTATCTGGTGCACTAATGAATGTTTAAAACAATCCTCAAGCTGATGACAACAACATGGTCTAGCATCGACAAAGCACCAGATGTGATGTACGTAGGAACCACACGCAAAGTACAGTACACTAAATTCAAACAACTAACTCTAGTAAGTGTAAAAGGTAATGCATAGGGGGGACAATTTTGCGGAAGAACTGCACTCCTTCACTAGATACCCTAATTGCCTGGTATCTAGTAAAAAGTTTGCCATTTCGTGTTCTTGAGTAGTTAAATCTTGTAGCACTGTATGTTAAATATGGAGATTTTGTATAACTGATTCTGCACTAAGGTAGTCTTGTATAGATTACTGAAGGTCATAAGGAGAGATAACGTATTTTAACCAGAGCTAAAATAGATTGCCTATAACTCATTTGTAAGTATGCTGCATTGAAGAGGTATTGATACTGTATGTATCCATACCTCTACTACTCCCACATTATTCTCAAATTTGGTACCATCTGTGTATATTCTATATCTATCTGGATTTCTGAAGCATGCAGTAATTTGGAAGTTATATGGTAGTACATTTCTGACCTACTGGGTAAAGGATAGATCACAGTGAGGCTCTTCCATGGTGGATCAGGGAGATCGGTATCGTAGTCAATGTTACTTAGATTCAAATTCCACGTGTGTAAGAGTTCGTTAAGTCGAAGACCTGCAAGTTGAAATTCACTGAGTAAAAATTCAGTTTCATAAAACCACTCGGGATCATAAAGATTTCCAGCTGGAATATCTGGGAAGACTATTTTAGCTGCATATATACGCAAAATTGTTTTGTCTCCTGAGAAAAAGCACGAGATTCATTTGTTTTTATATACAAAAACTTTGTACAGTACTAGAGAAGTTCTAAAAGCTCCGATGGCTGTCCGAATTGCACTATGCTGAATACACCCTTCCTGGCTGATGAATGTACTGGAGAACTATAATCTAGCCATGATCTTATTAATCCTCTGTATAAATTTAATAGATATTCTGTCTGCACCTCAAGATATAACCGATACTGTGTAGTTCTTGCAAGTAGCTAGCGCTAAGCTTTGTGCCTAAAATTTAAGTTTATTGTCCAATATTAATCCTATAAATAAAAAGTGGTATTTGAAACTGGAATATTTTAAATTAATGACATTGGATGTTTGGCCAGAAATTCTATACCCACTTCGTAAGGATTCCAACTTATTTATCGCTAGCTGCCATGGGCGCTCTATGGTATTCACGTTGTGAGAACAGCAGGATATAGAAGGTCACCTGCTTACATGTATGCCACCACAGTAGTTGGGATATCCTGTATCATGGTATTTATTCTGAGGGCAAATAATGTCGCACTGAGAACAGACCCTTGCAGTACAGCTTACTCATGAACGTACAGCGAGGGGGAAAAAAAAAGAACCCTAGTAACGAATCTGAAAGTTCCATAATGGAGGAAGCATCCTCGTAAGCCTATATTGTGTAAGTCTTGAAGTAGGCAAATCTTCATGTGGCAAAGGCTTTCTCAGTATTCAAAGATACCTTACCAGGTTTTTCTGTACAAAAGGATTTCGAATGGGCCTCAGTTGCGATGTGGACGTCTAAAGCGGATCTGTTCTTTCTGAAACCGTACCGGAGATCATTCATGTTTTCCGATTCTAAAATCCTTGAGCCTCCGATATACCATTTTTCTAGAGTCCTGTCTAAGCAGCTAGTAAGCGAGATTGACCTATAGTTTATTTGGCAAAGTGGGATATTTGCCTGGATGACAAGTGAACGAGACCAAAATAATGGATAGTCGTGTCCCTAAAGACCCGGTTGTAAAAAAGTAGCAGGGAGTAAACGGCTTTCTCATTTAGGTGCTCAGCTTGATGTCACATATGCCATCTGGTTCAGCAAACCTGCTAGAGGAATTACGTAAAGATTCCTTGAGTTCTTATGTTAAGGATTTATCACCTAGATAGGAACTTTCTATCCAGGTAATAAATCCTTAGTGGTAGCAAAATTGATATTCAGCATGAGTTAATGATTCATATCTAGTAGAAGCTGATATTTTATAAAATAAAAAATCTTCTAGAGCTGCTATTCAACACGGGAAGATAATTCTTATTTCTCCAGAAAAGGACAGGTAAGGGATTCCCTTCGACATTAAAAGTGTGTATTCGTCTCCAGATTAGCAATGGATCTGTGTCTTAAAACTTTCCAAGAATCTTGTTTAGCTTTCCTAGTAACTCATTAAGCTTCAGCTTTAAGTGTCTTGTAATGGATGAGGAGCATTTGTAGAATTGATTCAAACCTTTAATTTTTCGCAATTTTACAAGAAAGCAATTATTCCTCCAAAGAGGTGGTCTCTTAGTTCGCGATTTTGGTATCGCTGCAGTAGCAGCTGCTAATATTTGTGTGATCAGTGACGGGCACCACATAATATCTTCAATGGATTTGGACAGTATTAACTGATCAAATTGGACTATTTTAATTATTCTAATCTGCTTTAGAAAAGATCTGGGTAATGCAACTAATAGGGTTAGAGGATAATTAAGTTCCGATTTTACAGATAATGGGGACTTGATCACTTGTGTGGATCACTCAGCACTGACCACTCAATATGGGGTGGTCAGTACTGAGTGATAGAAAGCATACTTGAGTGGTCCAGAAAAGATGTAGTACCTGTTGGAAAATGGATGTGGGTATCATAATCTTGTGGTTAAGTGTAAGTTAGTAATCGTCGAGTAACGGTTGTATTAACGCCTGGTATTCATATAATGGAAATGGAATACTTATGCATGATGACCATTCAAGTGTCCCAAGGTACAAAGTGGAATTCTAAGTTGAGCAATTACATGATCGAGGTCAATACGCAGCCGTGAAAGTTTTGATGAAATGTATATAGAAGCCATGGTTAAATTGATTCCAATAACAGAGAGTACTGTTACTACCTCTAAGGTGGTCTGAAGAGGTACAAGTCTGGAGGGGATATTACATTTGATCAGAATAGCAACTCCTCCGCGACAGAAGTACAACTATACTTCCGACAAGTCTGCAAGTGGTATAATTCCGAAAACCAGGGGATTTAGTACAGTATGGCTATGTTATTTGGCTCCACAGTGAGGGCCGATTGCGTCGCATAGGCATATTGCTTGCGAATGACAGTATTTTTGACATTTCTAACACCTGATTGGATTTGGTGCGGACATACCAAACAACAAATTTGCTGTCTGTATAAAGTTAGCATAAAAAATATCCTTACCTTGAAAACATATCCTAAATTTCTGGTAGAGAATTGGAGTATGACGAAAGTGAGTATAACGCTCAGTGTATGAATAATTTTTTTTTTTTTTTGGTCAATGCGTTTTTCCTGTGAAACTCTGGTCTCGCGGCTCTTGTGTGTGAATTCTTCCTCTGAGACGGTTAACAAATCCTACTCAGTTATCACTCCCTTAGAAGTGTTTAGGGTAGCGTGAGAAGTGATTGTAACAGTAAGTCCAGCATCTGTATACCTATATACAGATGCTGGACATCTGTTATACCTGTTCATCTGTATACCTGTTCTGATTGTCCTGAATTAGATGTTTCTATCAGTAGAGCTTCAGATTGGAGCCTTTCAGCCATTTCGGGATAACCAACAATTGTCTCGATACCTTTCTGTAGAGAAATGGTGAAAGTTTGCGTAGAGGTAGAGTTCCCATGTTTTTTCCTTTTCGGCTGAGAAGGATCACGGTCTTCGTTGTTGACTTGCACGTTAGAGCATGCTGGCTCTATTGGTGGAAGTGTGGTGAAATCCGTTTTATACTCCCTTTGCCCGTGAGGGTTGATCAGATTAAACACTTAGGTTACTCTCCCGCAGCGGGGAAGCAAAAGCAATACTACGGGTTGCCAAGCGAGTGTTAGTTGAGTTAATGAAAAATAAAAAGAAATGAGACTTTGGCTTTGCTTACTACTTCTAAGGCTGAATTTTGTTTAACTTTATAACGTAGAACTAAATAGAAGATTATTCCTTCCTAAGAACATGGCTCTGAAAATCGTTTCGGAAGACAAGCTCTGATCGCTTTGCCACGAAAAGCTTGGTACCCGGGGCCTAAAAGCGTGCCTTATGGTGTGGTGCATATCTGGCATGACACTTCAAAGTTCTAGATTCCACTACCATACAAAATTACTGCGAAAGATTATGATCATCATGAGGGAAATAACTCGCGCACAGGATAAACGTGAAGTGAACAGCGAAATATACGGATACGGTTGGAGGGCGTTCACGGTGTTCAAGAACTTGGCAACTTCCCGGAAATTCAACAGATTGTGGAATTGGAAAATGAGATTGGCTTTGACGAAGTGCGCGTGAATAACGTTGGAATTCCACTATATCGAGGATCTAAGTTGGAGCAACAAAGGATAAGAATGCAGGAGGAAAAGGAAATGCAGTCAGCACCTCCAGATAAAGTTTCTAGTTGTTTGACAAAGGGATGGAGGGCTGACCATTTTTGTTTAAGATGACCCTAGCATGGAGTGAGCGGAAATTTCACTCGTGAATTAAATATTTGGCGCTGCAGTAATTCAACTGCATCAACAACGATTTTAACCGCAGATATGGTTAAAAGCGATCGCATCATCGTATTTGTCTCAGATTTAATACAGCCTTGATTAGGGAGGCCAATGTATGACGAAACATAGTACGTTGTGCAGGCCGAATATTTTACAGCATAAACCCACAGATACACGCGAATATATTTTAATTATTAAAACAGTATTTGATGAGGGTGAACATATGAAAACTCAGAGGGGCCCAGGAGATGACCACAAAAAGGTGTATTGCTGTATCAATCGAACTGATACCGTGTTAGCAGTGAAGGATTTCTCTCGAAGTATTTTAATGGGTTTACAACACACTCGTCTTACTTCATGCGGACATCTCACCCCCAACGGATCCTCCCACCGCCATCTAAGTAACTACCCACACTTCTACATGAACATATACTTAGGAAGACGTAACAGTGATCAGCTAGCATTCCATCTCGAGAAAGCTAACGGGTAGTGCGAAACACTGTTTGTCGACGGGCGAACTTTTCCAGAAATTCCGCACATATTCTCCGAGCTGTCGTAAGCACTTTCATCTTAACGGGTAGATTGGTGAAGAACTCTCGGAAGCTCGCTAACGAATGAACGCAATCCGCGTCGGAGTTGGAAAGGAATTTCTGCTTGATTTCACCAAAGGAGCGGAATTCCTTCATGGAACAGACGCACGCACGGACAAGGATGATCATCTTGGCGGAAAAGAAAAGTACGTGCCAGTAAGCGGTGCTCAGACGTAATCGCTTGCAAGAAAAATATTTGTCTGATAATTGCGGCCCTTCCCCTGCTTTTTATTTGTCTTCTGCTTTAAAGGGACACCTGTAAGGGAAAAGTGAAATGTTATTTTCCTTCAGTCTGTCTTAGATTTAATATAAAAGGCTTCTCGTCCTTGTAAACGCTTGCCTTTGATGGCACGGTAGAGTCCTTTCTAAGTGTGATAGAAGAATATGGTAGGAAAAACTGCGCAGATTCGTTTTTAACGTATTGTTAAATTTATTTTGATTTTTTTAAATATATTTATAAACATTACATCTTTAATTTGCAACGATGTAAAAGAAAAACATTAGACGAAGTTGTTCGGTGCACTGAATGAAAAAGCAGACATTTAGAACGATTTAGAAACCATGGGTTGACATTTTGTTTAAACAACCTGGCCAACAACTCCAACACTTCAATCATCAAACAGTTGAGTTGTTAAAACCCATCATCTGATACTTAGCGTTAATTTTATGGCACGTTGCGATCCCACAGGATATTGTTGAACGCAATGGGTGTGGGAGGAGGAATAGACCCCCACTGGTTTCATGGGCTGGAGCATATGGGTCATCATTCCTGTCGTTAAATTTTAATTCAGAAAATATTTAAACAGTATTTTTAAGAGATCAATAAGAATCAATTTAATTAAGAAAATATACTTTAACTTTTGTAAGAATTATTTAAACAGGTTACCATACTTGCACTTAGAAGCGCCACATTTGAGAAAAGAAATGGTGCTTGAATAAATTTGCATTTCATTAACAAAACTGAACAGTTAAATTCCCTAACACTAACACTGTCCATGCAGAGTTGCAGTGTTCTTACACATGACATTTTAGACAAAGAATTTTGTAATCTTAAAACAAATCTGTACGGAAACCCATCTTTCTAAAAAGGGGAACTGGATCAGTTCATTTCGCTGTAAGAAAACACCTGAAACTTGTTTCATATCGAATCCAGTCTGCATGAGCTTCAATTTCAGTATAATATTAAACGATTACAGTAGATCGTTGCCAGTTTAAAGTTTACTTTATCACGAAGGCATTGAAATTGAGTAAAGTTTATTTCACTGAAGAAAGTGGATTCAAATTGTTTTGTGGATCGAATCTGACTCCAAGCCATTGACTCCAATCTACCATACCGCACGTTCAACCGCTGAAATGTTGTTTTGTGGATCGAATCATATCAAAAGGACTTGAGCCATCCAGGTCTCCTGATTTAACTTCCCCAGACTTCTTATGGAAGTTACAGCAGAAAACTTAAGAGAGCAATCCACGAAGCATTCAACAGCTCAAAGCGAGCATTGAAAATACGGTCAGGAGTGTATCGACCATGATCAAATGTGTAAATTTATACATTGCTCACAACAAAAGACACTTCCAGCTTGAAAGCTTCTATTACTTGTTAGTAATTTTAATAATCCAATAATAAATTGTATTGTCCTTTTATAGTTTTTGGTGATGGACATAAAAGCGAACTGCTCTCTGGATTATAAAAACTGAGGAAGAAAATTCTATTTTTTTTTAGTTAATGTGATCGTCATTTGCAGATTTTTAGCCTCAAACGTTTACTAAAATTTCAAATTTTATTTTCGGCATACAAGGAGTCCATTGACAGTCGTATCGCATGAGAGAGACCCCTTTTGCAGAAGATCTAATGAATGTAAGGGTGCTTAACAACGGTTTAGCAGTAATCATGGCACCTTCAGAAGAACACAGCCAGCCCAGTAAATCCGAAGCCTCGAATTGAAGCATATTTTCGTCGGCTCGGCTTTGAGACATTTATTCTCCTTGGTTACGCTGTCATCTGGTAGGGGTTGGGAGGGGAGGGTTGGACCGACAGCTAGTCAGATCGTGTTTCTTTTTTACGTGGCTGTTTGTAGAATCATAGCGACAAGGAATATGATACGTTAATGACCTCGTCGTATTTTTGGTTTCTACCCCACTTAATGTCTTTGGATGAGGGGGCAAGGCCTGGGTGGAAGAAAGGAAAGGATAAAAAAAACCGATAGAAAAAAATTGAAGTGTGCTGCGTGGATGATACATTTACAGGGGATTTTAATGTTTGTGTTGACACACTGAAGTACCTGCTTCACAGCGCCACCTGTACCTCTTCGGCTTTCTTCTTTTATTATTGGCGTGGAATGGGCACACAGACGTATGTCCTCCTCCTCCTCCTCCTATCCATCCTGCTAGCAGATAGTTCACCCGGATGCCTAGATAGTTCAAGATAACTTCTACATGCCATAGCCCTCCTACTGTCCCCCCGCTGTCATCCCCGTTGCTAGGTCCCTGAGATCACACGCGGTCACTCCAAGGATTTCAAACAAAGAAAACTCTTAACGGGTAAACGTTATCGCATCCCCCGCTCGTTTCACGGCTCTTGCGTCGTAACACCAGGGGCAGTACGGAACCCTTGACGGGAGGCTTTGCCGATACTCGAGACGCCGTTATCACGACGGAAGCAATATAAAATTAATTAGTGACAGGCGTAAGCGTCGTATAACGGGCTCACGTGCAAGCAAAAGGAGAACAGATCTGTACAGGAAGAAGAGGCAGAGATACTGCTCGCCCTTCCAGCCTCGCGTGCTTTTCGTAGTACCTGCTGTTGTCCTTGTAACGTTGGGGAAAATAGCGGACATTAAGCTGCCTTACACGGCAGCTTCTCCCTCCCCCCACCCACCCACAATTCCTAGATTCTCTGATAGTGTGTTTGATGGACGTGATACACCAAACATGAGCAGTTTGCCTCGCTGCGCTGTCTCTTTAAGTTAATGTTCGAAGGAAATTATACTTTCCTTAATAAAAATCACGCGCTCATTTTTGAAAACCCGGGCGCTTTAAGTGGTACTGATCTTTCGCTTCGTAACGGCCGACGAACGAACGTAGTTATGGAGGCAAAACTATGACATCGGTAAACCTGATACGCCATATTTGTTCGCCCGTTAATCACATATGAGGAGAACCTTTTTTTCATGTTTTTTTTATTTTTTTAACTCGCGAGGTTGAGATGTTTTGGCTCTCATTCCTCGCTCTCGTTACGGAGTCTTCTGCGTATTAAAGCGGTGTTACTTTTCCGGCACGGAGAAGTTCTTTTCATCACCAGCATTCAGTGTTCAATGTTCACTAGTCATCCACTTATGACGTGGAAGGGGAGGATGCGGGATGAAAGATGCTACGGCTTTAGGAAGTACTCTACACTTCTCCTAGGACTCCTCTATATTTATACACTTCCACTAGTTCAATTACTGACTCTTGAACTGACCGTTATAGTTAGCCCTAATCGGTGGTTTGAATATTAAAATCAGGCGCTAATTACGCAGTTCCGGCGGCGAAGATTTAACATTCATTTGCACGCATTGCTCGGCAAAGATGTTGCTCCTCATCCTCCCCTGTATCCTCATAATGTCAAAAGTTAGTTGAGTTCTAAGATAATAAACTTGTTTAGATTACAGGCAATGCTCGTACAATAAAGCAGAAAAATCGGAAAGCACATTAGGGTTACGAGCTAATTACATCGAGTGTTCTTTGTCATTTGCGTACTGACGAAAAACAGCAGAATGCGGTCGAGTGAACATTTTAATTAACGAAGCAGTCAGCTGTTGCATAGTTCTTTGTACTGATCCAGTGGCCGGGAAATCAGCGGCTACAGATTATCATTAACGCCCAGTGTTTTTAAACTTTATGTCGCCACTTTTAATGAGAAGCTTTTGTCTTTAGGAAAATTGCGACAACAATTTACTCTCCGAACTCTCTTGAGGCTTTTCCACCCTCCAGTCCCCACCATCCTCATCGCTTCACATCATGTCTTGGAAACTATAAAACTTTGCCCGCTTGTTTTTGGCGTAAATGCTGTTAAACAACTCTGAATTCCCGGCCAACTTTAAGCTTCTCTTTTTATTTTATTAACTTTTTTAATAGAAAAAATTTAGTTTTATGGCGAAATCTTTTCGTTTATTATGCCTCTATTAACCTTTTTCCATTAAGGATGTGTTGAACTTACCTGTATTAATCCGGCAATAAATTATTTTCCTTTAACAATTTTATAACAAAATGCACGTTTTCTGCAAAATATAATGGGCCGCTTGATTTCACGGTTCACTTGAACGTCCCCACCAAATCAGTTTATTTGATACTGAATAAAGTCCTCTCAAGAAGGCTTGCCAATGATTATTTCATTCATTATCCTTACACGGTCACTCAAGGTCAAAGGAAGTCAATTGAAATTAAACATATTTTAGCCGTTGACCTCACATAATTCATATTTCCAAAATACGAAATCTGTTCAATGAATGCAGAGAATGTTGCAGAAGAAAATTTTAACTTGCAGGGTTTGCAATTTAATCATTCTACAGCTACACATTCTACCAACGTTTGCTTGAAGCACTTCTCAAAAACTTATCAGTCGCCAACAGCTTATGGTACCGACACCAACAGATCTTTCTCCTTTTGAGGTTTCCTTTAATTATTGGAAGGAAGTATCATATGGAGCAATATTAGATAAATGTGGAAGCGGCAACGTTTGGGGAATACAGGTATTAGTCAAAAATGGTTACAACTACTGCGAATAGCAACCATTAATGGCTGAAGCAGTTGAACAGACGTCAGTAACAGTTCTAAGAATAGGCGGTGACTAGGAACCTCAGAATTCAAGTGGACCCTAAGAGTTATACTTAGTATCGAAATGGCATAACGATGCAAGAGATGGAACTAACGCCGAATCTTCCAAAAAACACACCTTTCGTATTCCCATTGTCAAAAAAGTGCATATCAATTCCTCCTTGAATTTTGTCAAATTCTCCCCTCGGCTACCCATGCAAAGAACTTATTCCAACTTACACACAACACGCATCCGAAAGGTAATCGTGAAGAGGTCCAGTCTATTGTCCTTCCCTAAGGTTTTCATAGAATTCTACATCTGTTAGATGCGGCCTCCAACACCAGGATTCAATACTCCAAGCGAATGCACAATCGTCTTAGAAATGAATAATCTCCTCAGTTGAAAATTTTCAACTGATCGGGATTCTGGTCCACATGACCATTAAATACGGTAATTATATAATTTATATCTTCTAAAAGCGATTTAATGTGGCCGTCTTTGAGTATAAGTTGAAAAAAATTTATTTTTACATCATCAAAATTCAAAGTATTCCAGCTATGAGTCCCAGAAATAGCTGAAGGCTGCTCAGGGATGAAGCATACGCAATAATTGAATAACTACTAAATCTGTTGGTGACAGGAGTGTTATCATAGAATGGTTTTAATCTTTCATGGAAATCTTTCAGCCTGCATTGGGAACAGGCCTCAATCCCAGAGCTTAGAGTGAGACAAGGAACTTGGCCGGGAGCATCGAAACCAGGGGTTTAAAAAATGAAGGATAAAATAAATAATAAAAATTATATATTTGTTACTTTTAAATACCACAAAATGAGTGAACGCGACAAGATTTTAGATATTCCGCTATTTATTGATTATGAGAGGGTGGGCAGTGACTAGGGGCTGCAACTACCGTTCACTGCCAGCCCATAAATGGCTTGAGTTAGATGATTTCTATCTAGATAGAAAGAACTTATGGGGTTCAATTCTCACAGGTAGTGTTTTTGGTTTCAGAGAACGGGTGCATAGGTTTACTCTCCCCCACCCAACCCGAAATTTCAGTTCGTTTTCATGTCGCAAAACAGGAGCAGAATGCGGATAATTTACAGACGAGATACTGTCCCCTCGTGGCCTTAAATACCCCAGCGCAAGCAAGGACACAGACAAGTTCGATATTCACACATCCCTACTTATGCAAACAAACAAAACGAGTATTAATATTTAAATTTCTAACCATCTTTTTGGAATTCGGGCAAAAATGAAGTCATTGAATATTAATGTATTGGCTACTGCAAGAAGGGTTCGTTCATCGAGTTCAACTTTCAACCATTTTGATTTATAGTGTACCGTACCATATACACTATTACCCCCGACCTTTCCATCATTTGCGATCGACCAAACTTGCTCGTCTTGATGTGATTATTCGCATCGTTAGTCATTCAAGTGGTCAGATACTAACGTACAAAATACGAGCCGTGAGCGTCTGCATGCATCACCTAACACGTGCAGGGAACATATTGCCCGAGTTTGTAAGAGGAACGCTATTGTCCGCGGAAATAATTTAGACTTGCACGTGCGCGTGAAGTTGGTGCCCTTTATTGCTCTGCGCACGCGACAAAGGCACGTGCCGATGAAATCGACGCCCGCCGGGGGGGCATGGAGGGGTTCCTTCTGAACGATAACCGGGTCATTAATTAAACGCGGATCCCTTTCAACGCATCAATGAGACTTAAGGCCGATTAAGTATCGACGACCGGACGAAAGTATGCTGCATGTTTTTGCAGGTGTCCTTGTTGGAGAGACTCGCTGCTTACTCACATGCTGACTTAATTCTGTTTATTATCGCTGTGCATCTGCCCTAACGATTCATCAAGTGTCTTCCTTCTTTGAACAGAGCGCCGAATCGCAATTAGCTGTTGTTATTCAGCATCAACGCTCGATATATGTACGCATCTAAAAAAAAAACCCAAACTCAGTTCGTTGGAAAAAAAAAGGCACTATTTCAGTTTTCTAAAGAGGTGAGAGTTCGTGCAAAACCAATTAAGTTTAGAGGAATTGGACTGTTCAAGAAAAGAACCAAGGCAACCAGTACCATAAGGCATTGGTACTACGTCTTTAAATTGCGCGAACGACCGCTTTGAAACGGGTGGTGGAGGATAGCAATTATGGCTGATCTTAATAAAAGAGCCAGAGATGGAGATAGAAGCCAAGATCTTAAGTTATTGGACTTATCGGGAGAAAAGTGTATCCATCTCAGACCGCTAACTTAACGCTGAAAGTTCTCTACAAGTTTCTACCAAGAAAGAGCTCGAGTCTGGTGATGGGTACAGCGCTTTTCCAATATAAAATATTCTGTTTATACCTTGGATGACCACAACGGTCAGAGTTCACAAGATAGGAGACGGAACAACTGCATTGTATTTAGTCACGTCAACTACAGTTACCCAAAGCCCACCTGTTTCTGCGGTCAGTGTAATTTACAGTAAATCATAAATACAAACGTTAATCGTATTTGGCAGTCATGGGCTTGAATCCCGGTGCACTCAAAGATCGCGTACTATTGCATTCAAGCTCGTGAGCACTTGGCTACGCCAGGCTTAACATTCGGCTAAGAGAATAGATATCACGTCCTCTAATGAATTTGACATCAAAAAAAACATCGCGCAGAAATGTTTAACAAAAGCCTGTTCACTGCGATGTTCTCAAACACAATAAATATCCATATAAATACCATTCCAGACGCAAATTGTGCACAGTTCTAATTCCACTAGCTATTTGAAGATGGGTTAGATGAACTTAAGTAATCAGGGAAGACACAGGAGCCAGCGGACAATTCTGGCCTTCCATGAAACAGTTGATGGATTTGTGAAAACACTCCCACCCTTTTAACCCCCATTGCAACATCAAGTGAGGGAAGAGAAAGTAAAAAAAATCAAATCTCAAGGCAGGTATCTGCTTTCGAAACTTTGCTCCACAATACTGAACATCTTTCTCTAGATGAATATTTCTTTATATCAAAAAGTAGTAATTCAGAGCAAAAGCCTCTTGCCACAAGAGTCACCTATCCACCGAGAAAAAACCCAACCTGATTTGGGTTGTGACGTACGCTTTAAATAAGTAGCAATACACTTCTCCATTGGAACAGTGTTTATTTTGAATAGTGCAATACCAAGGCGACTAGATGCGAAGTACCTTCAGAATATGTATAAGATCGATGTACAAGTAGCAAACCCAGTTTTCTCGTAGCTAGGCCCCACTTGTGCAATTGCATTAATAAAACAATTAACCTTGTTCTAATTGTGTGCCAACAGCGCTTGAAACCCAATTGTAAATAATGATGCAAAAATGTATTTAGCTCAACTATCTTTTCAGAGTACCCAATAAGTTACCAAAGCTATCTTGTAGTAAAGTAATCCGATTCAGATCCTTCTAATCACAAACTTAAGTTATCGCAATTCGCCTTCTCTTCCAACGTCTTTTTGAAGACTGTCTTACCATCTTACCTCCCGGGGTAACTTCACAGATTCATTTGTACTTAATTTTCAGTGTCCCTCAATAATTCATATTCACCTCACGCGAACTTTTCTGTTACTGGCTTCATCGGCTGATTATCCATCCACTTTGGAAAAGTCAGAACTGTTTTATTTTTTTAAACATTTAGCATCAGTACTAGTTGGATTCGCCAGCTATTCCACTGAATAGAATTCAAATAATGCTTAATAAAATTAAAACCTCTTCCCCTAACTTTTAACAGTTTTCTTAAAATATATCGCGCAGTAATATATTATACTCCCTTGGGGCATTTAACATTAGCTCAGGTTGGGTTCAACAATTAATGTTGAAGGAAAAGGGACAGCAAGGAACTCTTTGCCTTGGTGGTGTGCCTCCCATTCGTTGGTATTTGAGTTATTTAGAGCCTAGGACCTGAGTACATTGGACCCATTCTCCTACTCACCACAATTTTGTTTCACTGGCCTTCTTAGCCACCGAATTTCGATACTATCGAGTATCTGTGGAATTGATCGAGTCTCCACCGATCAGTACTCCAGTGGTTAGGCCACAGTGTAAGGTAAGCCTATAAAAGTGCCTCCTTTTCAGACAGAAAATATTTTTAAGCTTCGGTCGGCAACTGGAATCGAATCGGGCTTCTAACACACGGTGGGGAAAGCAGCGATGTTATTTATTGCGATATTTATGAGGACATTAAAGAAGGAAGCACGAAACCATGCAGAAATCCAATAATCAGCAACAAACCAGCCGCTGAAAGGTGCAATTAGAAAGAAACGAAAAAGTCTGACGACAGAAAGAAACGATATAATAAATTATATTTCTTAGGATACTAGAATAAAAGGTGGTTGAATAAGGCTATTTGAGTGGTCAGGTGTAAAATATCAGCTACAAATGTGTGGGATGAACAATTTGTTGGGCCAAAATCCACCTAACTCACGCGTCTTTTTATGTAGCACAAGGCTCGCAACCAGGGATGGCACAGTAAATTTCCTAAATCAAAAACCTTCATTAAATCTAAAATCGGATCAGATCTACTTGTTGAATTAAAAGAAGAATGTGTTTAATGCAGCTCTTTAGAATGACTAGTTAAACTGAGTCATAACTCAGAATGCCTTAAAACAGAAAAAAATATATTAGATTCGTTGGACAGAGGTCGCAGAGGATGGAGTGCATCTATATTTGTCCACGTGCTTACTTACTCCCGGTAACATCTTAATAAACAAAAAGCTAATAATGTGACTTTTATCTGAAGAAAGATAAACATCCTTCCAAATTCCTCGAACCTTCTTATCGATCATAAACATCCCACTTCTCCGGTAATCATTTTCTAGACTTCTCGGATGGTAGTGATTTAATTAGGTGTCCAACAAAGACAACAGGAGAGGATCACGGGATTCTGGTAACCATAGCGACCGGATCGATTTTCCCGGCCAGGAGAGTGCGATGGCAGAAGACGGCGTTTACCCCTTGTTGTCATAGTTACTCGTTCGTTTGGAATGATCGAAAGAGAGAAGCGAGAAATATTATGATTTTAGCTTATGGCAAATATTGCTATGAGATGATATCGATTCGCTTTTGATTATTTGTGATGCGTAACGTTGACTGCTGACCCAAACATCCCCTTCCAAAACAATCTATTTGGTGGAAAATCTGATTTCGTTCCACACTAAGTTCGCTTCTTAAAACTAAGATGATAAACAGGAGTCACAGCTAAATTCGCATTTTCAACTTCGAAGAAGGCGCACATTATACACGCTGATGTCCCCAAAATTAGATATATCATTAAACTTAGTTATTCTGAATATTCAGACTTAAATCTGTTCTGAAAGTGTAATTTCAACAATATACTTGTCGTTAGAATTTGATTTAGGAATTGGGGCGTAATATTTCTGTTTTCTTATATGGAAATACTTAAACGTAACTGATAGCACAGATGAAAGATCTTTTCCAGAAGAGGATACGATTCAGTAGTCCAGCGATCTTTTAATTCACTAGCAACATTCGGGAATGTAACGCCAAAATAAAGTTCGAAATTTTGCCATGAACACTATCTTAAAAGATAGAGATACCAAACATTGAGAATCTGAAAATTACCCATATATTAAGATCGTTAAAAAAACCTTGCATCTCCATTTGTGAAATATTTTGGGACTCTTCATAAAGATTAAAAGCAAGCTTTTAAAAGTCAAATTCGAACACGAAGATAAAAATACTCAACCACTTCATTTAGAAAATCAAAAGTGAATCGCAGTCGTCTTACAGGGATCGTGAAATAAGCGTTAAAGGGTCTTAAGAGGCTCTTTAATTAGGGAATTAACAGTCTCTCGTTTCTTGTCGGGTACGTAAACCGCCAACAAAGTACACAACCTTAAGTATATCAATAAGAGATTAACCCCAGCCCGAGTGAACAAAGTATTTGACCTAAGAATGGCAACTATCCGAGGCATGAGATGCGTCAAGAAGAATCCAGATTTCTGTAATACTAGCTCGGCTTAAAGCCCTAGTCAATTAGCTTCGCCTGTTAAGCGTTCGGTGACGTGGAACTTCGAGAACCACAGCCATGATAACGTCTTGCTTCTACGAGGTGTGTGCGCCTGCTCGGTAAAGAAGTCTAGAGAAATTCTTCACACGTCTCTCGCAATACGAACGCCGGTGTCCGGAGAAAATAATGTGACCGGATAGTTGATGCCGAGCAGTACATCACCTGGAGCTCTTCCAAGATCTACAGCTGATTTAATTGCACGCTCCATCACAATATTTTAAACGCTTTCTTTTCTTTCCCGCATGCATTTCGCTTTAGATTTAGGCATCGGAGTGAAGTCCGGGAAGTGTGTAGGAACAGCACGAGTGAGAAACGCTGTCGGTGCCATAGAGTAAAAGTAGGGATGGAGTGTGGTGCAGGGTTTGTCACCAGTAATGCTGTGCAGTGGATACTGGTTACAAACAACCACATCAACCGGAGTTAGTGATTTCGATTAATTCTTCAGCAGAAGATCCAGACCATAAACCTAAAGGGTCCAAGTTTTAGAGCCATTAAACTGAAACCACTAACCAGAAGGAGGCAGCAACCAATAGGTGGTACTCATCTGCGGTCTTTGTAGTCACTAAAACTGTCGTACGACAGTTTTAGGGTCTAAAAAGGAAGGAAGGGAAAAAAAATAGGGAAGAAAAGGTTTTCAGACTTAAAAATAATGCAACTATAAGACTTCAACATTATACTTGAAATTAACAATCTACAATATCTAGATTACTTGTAACATTTCTTAAGATTACAAAAGTTTCTTGCTTCGGCTTCTCGTAGCAAAATTTTTAATAACGTCCTCGAAGTCCATATGACGAGCAATATCGTTCTCGATACATAGAAGTGCCAACGACAATTAGCGATCTTGTCTCAGTTGAGCGTACACAGTTCTTGATCTGCTTAAATTTCGAAAATGAGTGCTCTCCTTCAACATTCGATCCAATTATGGATAGATCAATTCTTAAAGCTATGTGTACGTTTGGGAAACTAGTAATCAGTTTATCCTTTATTTGTGCCTTTATTAATTCTGCCACAGACCTTTTGTCCTTGTATAGTGCCGGAAACAATAGGAATTCATCAACGAAGTCAATTTCTAAGTCGCACGAGTAGGTGTTGACTAATGCTATGGCTTTGGATCGAATTTCTTTTAACATAAGATTTATCTATAAGAAAACTGAAGGTACATGCATTGTACTGTATGCAGCACGTCGTTTTGTCATTTGTGACTAGTAACTTCTACAATACGATAAAAAAACTTTAATTCAAAATGTACCTTTTGCACTTAGTTCTGCTGGTACCAATTCCAATAGTGTTTCATCAAACGGTTTCTTCCTTTTCCGCTTTGTCTTCATATTGTCTGTAATCAGAATTCGGAACGAATTCTTTTGCCATTTTTTTTTTTCAAAATCAAATTTGTCGTCTCGAACATCCATCAAATAATCCAGAAGAGCATTATATAATTTCACAATTACGCATAACTCAATTCCAGGTTCTTGGATTGCTTTATTCACTATGTTTTTTAGATCTTCCCAAATGACAGTCATTAATGCCATTTCTAACCTTTCCCATTTATTTATCAAAGCTTTTCCTTCATGAACCACTGTAGGTTTTTGTTCTTCACATTCTGAGACATCAACGAGTGCTGCACGAATTATACGGTAATTTTTTTTTTTCAATAATCTCACAGCATCATAACGTGATGACCATCTTATGTCTAATAGATTTTTGACCGAGATTATACAGTATTCTCCATTGTACTCAATTTAGACCATCTCTGTGGCGATTCTGCAAAGAATGTGTAGAGCGACTATAAAATGCCAAAAAAAAAATTAACGGCAGCCCAACAGCTTTCTGAAGATGTGGTCCCTACTAAATTAAGACTGTGTGAAGCACACAAATTGACTGAGATCTGCAGTTTGCTACATCTATTCCATGTTTATCAAGAACAGAGGCTACCTTGTGATAAAGATATTTTGCATCATGCTTTTCAATGGGTACAAACATCAAGAAATGGTCATGTACTTCGCCATCTTTCGATTCACAATGAGTAATGACCAACAACTGATCTGTGTGCCATATCAGGAGTTGAATCTAGGCTGATGCCATAATATTTGGCTTCTTTAATTTCGGATGTGATGTGTACCAACACTTTTGATGGATGTGAAGTGTACCAACACTCATATGTTGTTGAAGTCAGATACGAAACGTCTCCACATTCTCTTTTAGAAAATGAGAATACACCAGTGGCAGTAGCCATTGTTAGGATTATTGTGTTGCTCATTATCACCACGAAAAGCTAAACCTCTTACTGCCAAAAAATTTTACTACGGCAACTACTCTTCTTAAAACTTCAGTCCAGTATTTAGCTTTCTCTTCAGCTTTTTCCTTCCAGATTTACAATTTTGTGTCAATCCAGGTAGAATTTTGAAACTGGAACATATTAGATATAGAAGTGAAATTGCTCTTGATTTTTCATGCGTTGATTCTTGCATGTGCATTTTTCCAGTCGTTGAATCCAGTTTGAAATTGATAACATCTCATTAGGTCCGTCTATAAATAACGTATACACATACGTAACAACAAACTTTTTCCAGTAGATTCTGAGAATATTAGCCAGTCCCTTTTAAAAACCTCGCCATTTTCCTATAAAACAATCCTTTTCTTGCATATCTTATTTTTTTCGCCAAAATGTTTAGACGTTGATTTCAAGTTGCACTCTAAATTCTGAGACTGCACATTTTGGGCAACGTGATGAATGAGATCAGCATTTATTTTCCATTTAGCTGGATCAGTACTGAAATCTGATAGTGAAACAGTAACAGATGTTTGAACGGATGCTTTTTGGGCACTTATGACATTCACAGGCTCTGATTCATCCTTATTTGCAGTTACATCAATTTGTCTACAGAATCTACCTGGTCTGATTCTTATTCTATATGAACTTGACCTTTTTGTTCCTTCGTCTGTAGGCCTATGAATGCCATCACTGAAATCACGTCAAGCACAGTTGACAGTCTTATGCGCTGCTGTGCTGATGAACAGCTCGTACTTGCATTACATCAAAATGTCTAATTCGCAGTCAGTGTGTTAATACAGTTTAACTTACTATAAAATATTTTACTCCTTTTCCCACTTCTCAAAATAAGTGTCTAGAGTCTACAAACATTAAAATCCGGCCCTGCATAAACCTTTTTTTTTTTTGCTCGTGACTATCACTGAATCCCAAAGTGGAATCAAGTCTGTAAATAAGCAATTAGTTTAGCTTATTGAAGATTATGGGTTTCCTGATCAATAAAAAAAAAATTGCTGCTTTTAAAACGACTTCGTATTTTAAATAAGTTTAGTGAGCTTACATTTTTTCACTTTTCGAAACCTGGATTATAATTTCTGCCGGTTTCAGATGAATTTGAACCCGTAACCTCCGAGCAAACAGCAAAATCCACTATACAGTCAAGAAGAACAGTTGAGTTCCACGGTTATTTGGGTATGTCAATAAACAGAATGCGCATGTCTAATTTACACATTGCGCAAAAGTGCTATTATAAGAGTTAAACCACCACTTTCGTTTTTCTTTATTAAAAAGTTTTTGAATTTAAGTCATAATTACACGAGTTCTGTTTCTTAAAAGAGGATTTCTAAACTGCAGAACAGCCACAAATCAAAACTATTTAACCACTAGATACGCAACATACGCGCCACTTTTACCTGCTGCTATTAAAGAACTTGAAAACAGTAATTTATTTATTAAATTATTTATTAGTTGAAGAAATGTCCACCAAACGGCGCTAGCTACTTCAAGATAAAATTGTCAGGCAGAAGTAGAAACCATTAGATATTAGGAAAGTTGGGTCACACGTGTGACCAGAACTGGCAATGCTCAATGTGAACTAAAAGTGCTTCATCACTTATGATTGTAAATTAGATAATTTTGCTCGATCTTGCTTGCTTTACAGCGCTGCACAATGGATATCATTGGAGAAAAACTGTCTTCAAAGAACGCGGTGAAAAGATGGATTAAAAAATATTTCTTATATGTTCACTTAACATCAAATACTTCAGTTCTCATAAAAAACAACTTAAGAAAATGCTATGAAATATTTATGCATATGTATCCAATAGATCGTTGAAAAATTCTCTTTCCTTTCGGGAAGACCTAAATATATATATATGGGAATTCTTCAATGTTCACCTAGTGCTAGATAGCATAATCACTGTTTAAATTTTTGAATAAGTTTTCATAAGCATATCCACTCTTCTAGTTGTTACTGATTTCATTAGGACCTTTCCTTTTGAGTTCTGTTTAATCCCTTCGTTTAAGGAAAAAATATAGAAAATGGTGGGAAGGAAGAAGGATCGAAACCAGAGCGATTGTAAATTTTGAAAAGTGCGTAATAACAGTCGTCTTCATTTCCCTCGGGTCTATTTCTGGTTTACATTCGCGTATTCGTGTCAAAAGAAGCAGCCACGTGGGAGTGCGCACGAGGGGACCGTTTTATCACTTCTTTAATGCCGGGTACTGCTGGTCCCGATGCTACAGTCGGGCAAACTGGTCTCGTTTCCCAAACCTAAAGCAACAGTCACGGGTGATATTTCACTTTGTCACATTATCCCCAAGCGTCAAATTTTATTTGCTTTGTAAACAACCTTTCCTTTTCCCTCAACCCCAGCGGGTCACTACTCTGTTTGGGGATATTTATTACGGCACTGCTGGCAACTTCGGCAGTCACCCACGATTCCGAACAAACGACACTTCCGCACCTGTCTGTTGCCGGTAAGCGATCGTCTGTCCGCCGACGCAAGGATGAGTAGTCACAGTACCGCCGGGTGACTACAAAATTTATGTTGGTTGCAAAAAAGATTTGTGGACGAGAGTGAGGGTCGTACAGCGAGCGTATGAGCGCGCGCCTGCGTGTTTGATTAAGTGCAAAAGTCGCGGAGAAAGAGAGAATCGAAAGTATACCGAGCATTTTTACGGTGAGAGTTTCTGCTTTTATGCACCCCCCCGCACCCCCACACTCGGTTTTAAGTGTTGACGTGGTCACCAAAAGATGAATTGTTGAAAGGTGCCAGATCACGTGGTTTGGCATGTTAGCCTGGACACCAAAAACGCAATCACATCAGCCATGTTTTCAGAGTTCTCGTAGCAGAATCATAACTTAAAATTCAACATTATTTATATGATGCAGTCTTAGAAAACAGAAAGGTGCTTGAATAATTTTGTATTTAACCGTTAGAAAACTAAACCGAATTAGAAATATTTACCAACACTAAAGTATTAATTTTTATATGAAAAAGAGCGACTATTAAAAACTAATGGTCTAACCTCAGAGAGAAACGCAGGCAAAATTTTTTATTTATTTCCCCCCCCCTCAAAAAAAACTTAATGAAGACTCCTTTGTGCGTCCTACGTTCATTAAACAAAAATTGGCAATTAAATAATTTTGCATATAAATAGTTCACAATTTGATAATACATTAGCCATCCAGTTTGTTCTAACAAAAAAGTTTTGCGCTGAGAAAAGGAAACCGGAAGTAGGGCTTGCTGATGTGTCACGTGAGGAGAAAAGAATCAGTATTAAGCAACACTCTGGTTGAAAATCTTATCAACTAGAACTAATATATGGCAACAAAATAAGGTTTATCTAAATGCATGTAAACATTACGCATCAATTTTCAATTGTACACGAAATTCGATGCTTTGAACAAAACTGTTAGACCAATTTTGACCCACTTCTAACAATGACATTATAATAACAATTCCAATGGCAGATGCAAATCTGGTTGGAAATTCGATGGTAAGGGATTGAACAAAATTATTACATCAAATGAGACTATTTAATCGGAAAATAATAATTACAGGCGGTTAATCATTTAGTAAATAAACAGCTCGATCACATTGGTATCGCGGACAACGTTTTGAAGAAAACCATGAGTAAAACGAAAACAGAAACCATTTATTATTACTGTAAACAAAGTGAGAAAGAGCACGGTTTGTTTAATTTATTATGGCTTTGTATGGCGGGTGTATGCAAGGAACTTTCGCATGCCAAACAAAGGGTAGCCAAAAGAGGGGAGCAGATATCACCAAATACAACGCTTCGGTTCGCAATATATCGGTAGAACATGGGGGGAATAAGGGGGGGGGGGGGGGAAGGGAAATCCTGCCGAACCGTGCGATGTAATCGTTGTGCATCGGAGATGGACATAACCTCCCATTGCTACGCTAATCATTGTGCACCCCACATAACAGGCACGCCCGGTAGGACAGCGGCCACACAACAGCGGACCGACTCCGCAGCGCCGAACGAATCGATCAGCGGCCTCATGAATACATATTGAGGACCCGTAGAAAGGCGGCGCGTTGCAGTTCATCAAACTACGTAATGCGGTTGGAAGGCGAGCTCCTTTTGGGTGGAGGCGACATATCAGTAGGCCACGAGGGCGGGAGTCAGGGAGCCCTACGCGGATCCGCTCTACAACTCCCGCACGTGCAAAAGCCACGCATTGTTGTCCGTACACGCGTGTGCCACGAGCGGCTCGGTCGGAAACGACATTTTTGTCAGATTAGTGCACCTGCAAGGGGCGATTTCCCCCACTTCCCCCATCCTCAGCCAGAAATCCGATTTCACGACCAATTGGTCACTGCTTGCCGACAAATACGGAACTTCAGTTCCTCATAGCACACCAAGAGGTGTCACTGTTTGGCGACGAACAGATAGTTTTAATTTACAGTTTTAACCCTCTTATCGCATGACAAAAGCGAAGTATAATTGCCAGTGTGCTACGTATAATACCAAGCCATTGTAATTTTGAGATAAATGTTAAAAGAAGTGAGGTAGCGCATATATTACTCGAAAGTCTGATCAGTGATCACTTGGAAAGTGTTTGTAGACCACAAATTTGATCGTTTACTTACTGAGAATAATACTGATATCTAAATTATTTGGAAAGCTACCTACGCATGATTGAGCTACAGAACATTGATAATTATGTCCAAACGACCTTCACAAGAAAAAGGTTAAAGGATGACATCAAAGCCTCCATGCAGAACGCTTCCATTGAAAGAGCAAGCAAACAGACTTGAGTCGGACCTGGTATGAATTTAAAATTCACTTTTATGCTGCAAAAGCCTTGGTGCATTGTGGAACATTCGACACGAGGTGCGACAAACGCGCAACTAGTGGTCGAGTACCCTGATTGTACTGCGCATACATCCGCCATATGGTCAACCACTGAACAATGTTGGAAAATTCCTTACCATGGAGTATTAATCCTTAATAGCTTTAATTAAAGAGTTCTCAGATACTAAGGATCCCTTTCGAAATCAGTCGTCTTTGCGACACTAACAGCATCACCCTCGTGATGCTGAGTAACTGGCAGTTACCCATGATTCCCATTATAATTAATGGGAATCATGGGTAACTGTGCGTTTATTATTAACGAGACGAGAACGAGTTAAAACATAATGTTAAATGTAATTAGAATTTGTTAGATATTGGTATTAACTGCACCCACGCTTGCATAAATGTTTCTTTAACTTTTTATTTCCACGAAAAGACATTTTTGTGGAAGAAACTCCACTTGAGAAGAGATTTGGTTAATCTGACTGTACTGGAATTCCACATTCGAGTATTCTCTGGTCGTTGCATATTTCTGTACTCGAATGCGTTCTTCTAGCTTCTGAAGAAATGCGAGTCATTTTGGGAGGAGACACTGGCCTCAGATGGCAAAAAGTCCGAAAACGAAAATAGACCACGATTGTTCATTTTCACACTTTAAAGTCTCTGCAAAAATAAATAAAACAAATAAAATGAATGTTCAGATCTCGTATTACATCGCCTTCAACTTCCTCTGCTTTTGTTGTTGATTGTTAAGCTGTTTTCCAATTAACTTTGGAGATAACTGGCTGTCCTTATTCCAGATACTGAATCCCATAATTCCTCTGTATACGACTTTGACAATCGCAGAACAAAGGGGGGAAAACACCTGTACCACGAAATGCATTATTTGTTCCACCTTGTAGGTGGTTGGGTATATTTTACACTTCACAAAGCCTTTTGGAAAACTCTCAATTTCGGATAAGTCGAAAATACTCGTAATAATCCATCTATTGTCATTAAAGAAAATTATAGTAGTTTCATAAATGGCCACAGAAGTTTATTTTAACCTCCCGAGACAATTTATAAATAAATAATTCAGCAAAGAGTGTACGTGCAGCCTATTCATTAAAAATGAAATGATTAATTAAAGTTTCCACGAACAAATTCTACTTCAGAAATTAAAATTTTACATTTACGCTACTGTTCACGAAATACTATAAACAGTTAACTAAATACTTTCTCTAATGCGCTTTCCATTTGAATAATACGCCACAATTATTAATTATAAACATATATTAAGTTTTTTCGATAAAGAGGAATATTAATTAGTGGCGACATCAGTCTTCTGCTCCACTCGTGCAAATTAACAGATACGTGACATTAAAACGCGAGAAAAAATTAAATAAAAAAGAAATTAGCGTCAGTAAAGTGGCAAGTTGATAATTAACTCGGTTTATTTTAAATAAATGGCTTCTTACCTAAATAGACTCCATGAGGGAATTCAATGTAAAACTTTGATAATACTCAACGGTCGTTGCACATCATGAAAGGACCCGACTCCACATAGTTTAACAGTTGATAAGAGAGGCAGCCAATATTTAATTACCATTACTCTGGCATTAACTGACAAACAGTGCTGAGGAAGGAATCACGTATACTAAAAACAAGGCGCTGTGGTGGACAATGCACGAGAATAAACGTGACAGAATTCCATTGGGCACGCTAAATAACTATACGCGTGCAAAAGCAAAGGGGGAGTAGCAAAGGAGTAGCGACGCCTGTAGGCTAAATTTAATTAAAGTTGCATTTTTGTACGCGGAATAGGCCAGTAGGCTCCGAATACTAAAATCGCCAATGGGAATGCTATTTTCCGACAGTCGTATTTTATGGGAGGTCTCTCTGTCCCCAAATTACCTTTAGGTGTTTTATTTCTAAGCGAATGTCGAAAGGGATCCCATAAATCGTAGCATAAGTGGACATGTCGTGCAGAGGAACGATGCTCTGTCTTCTACAGGGCACGGAGGTTTTATTTATTTATTTTTTATATCGTTTAAAACATTAAGCTTATATAATACCATGATTACTCGCGGAATTTTCTCTCTTTTTTTCCAAACATATAGAATAAACAACACGCAGGTATTTAAAAAAGTTTAACTAATTTTCATTCTTGTTAAAATAGTCCGTTAAATTTTATCAGACTAATTTTTTGACCAAGGAGCTCGAATAATCCACAAAATTTAATAAGGATCCCCTACCGATACCGCATCGATCCTCCACCAGCACATCCCTACCTGCATCTACATTGCATGTAAAACTGCATTGTAGATGCAGCACATTGCAGTCCCAGAGTTGCTTGAATTGCAACCAGGAAGAATTTTCCTACAAGATGGAGACCGAGATGGAGACAAGATGGAGGATGGCCGAGGAACAGTATGGTTTTAGGCCTGGCAGATCGACGGTGGATCTAATTTTCTGCATCAGATGGAAAAGCGTTATGAACACAATAAAGAATTATGGATGGAATTTTTGGACATAAAGAAAGCGTTTGATGCCGTAAAGAGAGAGAAAGTGTGGGAGGTTTTGATAAACTTGGGGATGGAGGAACGTCTTATGAAGAGAATTGAGAATATGTACACCAATACAGTGAGCAAAGTAAGAACAGTGATGAGGTTGATGGAGAGCTTCGAAATAACATCAGGGTTGAGGCAAGGTGGCATCCTGTCACCACTACTATTCATAGCTGTCATAAATGATGTGCAATGTAGAGTGGTGGAAAAACTTGGACACGACCGGATGAAAGTCTTGCTCTTCGCAGATGACCTCTGCATATGTGGAGAGAGCAGGGAACAATTGCAACGGCAAGTTGATATGTGGGCTAGTATGGCCAATGAATTTGGACTGGTTTTCAGTCAGGAGAAGAGAGAAGTAATGGTTCTAAAGAGGAGCGGCGAGCTTGACGGATACATTACAATGGAAGGGAAACGGCTAAAAATGGTTAACAACTTCAAGTATCTAGGAAGCATAGCACCATTACAAAGACTGCAGTGATAGACGAAGGATACAAGCGGACGGGAACTATAGGCAGACAAGAGATCTGATCTGGAACAGGAACATACCACTGAAGTGTAAGAAGGCTATATATCAGGCCTATTACCTCAAGCTATGAGGAAAAAGGATGAAAGGAGAATTCAGGGAGCAGAAATGAGATTTGTGAGGAGCATAGCTGGAAAAACAAGAGGCGACAAAATCAGGAATGATGTGATTAGGGAGAGGATTTAGGTTGAAAAACTCCAGAATAGGAATGAAAGGTCCCATCTGAAATGGTTTGGACATATCAAGAGGATGAACGATCAACGATTGCCAAGAAGAATGTTTGATTTACAATTATGGGGCAAAAAAGACCAAAAATGAGATGGCAAGACATGATAAAGACTGATGTCATTAAGGGAGGACGAAACTGGAGTGAAATCAACGACGGAGAGAAGTATATGGACAGGGCATGGCGGCGAGGCTTCATATGTCGACCCGTGGAATAGCGGAATGTTGACAGATGATGATGATGACATACCTAAAATGCAGGGCCATAACTATGCTCTTATGCAAAATCCTTCCCGATTTCACCTTTTTTTTTTCATGAATTTTCCTTTTTAGATTGACTCTTAGAATATCCACGTCATAGTGACAATTTGTGACTGTCCTAGTGACAAATTATCTCTTGCCTAATACAATTAAGGAAATAATTCAAAAGTACATTGTCCGATTAAAATAACAGCAGTTTCGTCCCATTTGGATTGACAGTCCAATGGAAATATTGAAATCCAAGCATTTATTATGGAGATATCAACAATTTTGCTGGTCCTTTAGTACAGTGTTTCCCAACTTTTGACCAGCAAAACTTATGAAAGTGGACCAGGGGACTTTTGACAGTGGACCATGGAAGAGGCGGACTGGGTCAAAAATTGTTAACGGAGTAACTTGTAGCGGCCTCATACTAGTGTTTATGGCCAAAATCACACCGCCCTCTGGCCCTCCGAGGTTTTCCCGGTAAGTCTTATGGCCAGTCCACCTCTGGACCACAGGACTTAAGACAGTGGACTGCGGGACAAAACAATAAAACAGATCATTTTTGGGACAGGCAACAATCCCATTAACATTATCTCGCTGGTAGCGCAGTGGTTACAGTCACCATCTTCCCCATTCCGCGTGGAAAAAGTCTGAGTTCGAATCTTGTCAATGAGTCGATGGACGCTATGGGTTTTTTTCACTGCATGGTTGAATTAGTCGGTCTCAGACGAGGACTGCAAGGATTTTTCTCCTGGAATCCTGGGTTTTATCGGCAATCCGAACAGAGAACACACAAAATTTATGGACATTGTACACATAGGTAGATGTGTTTGTTCTCTCAGGTAATGTTAATATAAAATATTTATTTATAAGAAAAAAAAAAATCCTATAATCATTGATGGGATATACAGGAATACCTCTAACAACGTAATGTTTATTAGATATGTTAAAGGCGATGCATCTGTAGGTTTCGTTACTAGCAGATTGCCTTAATCAAAAATAAAAATAAAATAAATAAAACATCGAATGGGAATAAATGAATGTATAGAAATACAGAAGCAAATGACGTTTGAGACTTTCAGGAAAAATACTGGCTCATCACAACGAATGAAGTGTGGAATATAAACCAAAAATGTGATTCTGGCAGAGAGAAAAATTCTGTTTTTTAGCCATGTGCTGTTTATCTAAAACGAACAAATTATTTCCCATTGGAATCGATGAAAATGAGTCGGATTCAACCTTAACTGAACAGAATTCCGATCTTTCAGAAAAATTTTAATTTAACCTGGCGCCATCTGTTAGTAATGTTTTGTACTACCGGCGTTCACATTTTCTCTTAAAGACTTCAGCCACTTTAAAAATATTATATATGTGTAGTTATAAGATATAATTGCATATGACTTACTAGATATAATGTTGTACACAATGTCATCATTATATCTAAAGTGCGCGCTGATATTTTAATTCCCAGTGCGAAATTCGAAATTTTGGTGTCTATGGCCACCACAATTCTTTTTTGCCATCAAAAATGCTCCTTTGTTTTTCCCTAATTTTCATTAAAGTATTGTAATTATATTATATTCTATTCTTAATAAATAAATATTGCGTTAATTAATTTGTTTTTTATAATTATAATTAAATTATGAAATAGAACACAATTATTATAAATTATACAATTTTTTAATTAATTATTCAATTAATATCCAATTTTCAATTGGACATTCAGCATTTTGTCCGATCGCTCACTGGGGGTGAGGGCAGACGGATGCCTGTGTTCTAATTTCTCAGCTAATACTGGTGTTTCCCAAGGATTTAGTTCTTTTCCCCCTTGTATATTTATACCTTCTTTCACTGACTGGAAATCCTATACGTAGTTGTGGTATGATAGCACACTACATTCCACCCCCTCCAATTTGAGCGACCTTCTCTTGCATAAACAGCTTTGGCTTCGCGAACATTCATCACCTGTTCCTTATCCAATCTGCAGGTATTTCTCTTCTGTTTGCGATTAGCCTGATTTCTAATTTATGTTAGCATAAGCACGTCACGAATATTTCTTCTACTGCATAATAAAACAACAAAAAAAAAAACGGATTTTGTTTTTCACTCTAGATGTTACCTTTCTTCTAAACATCTATTGACTGTATAAATCCTAAATCCATGAAATATTGTTCCGGTATCTGCCGTGTTGCTCTCAAAACCACTATCAAGCTCCTTGACTCTATTCAAAGGAGAGCATTCGGGATAATTAATGAATAATTATCTCTTATTAAGTCTCTACATTCATTGTTAACATTAAATCTGTTAAACCCTTCTTCGCGTGTTAGTGAATAACTAGCAAAATGTTGCACATGACTTCATCAGGACGACAGACGAAGCAACAGGTTGTATTTTCATTTATGATGTGTTTCCAATTTGACTTCTTGCATTAATATTGAGATTGAAAATCGTCGTACGATGAACACTAGCATTGCAGAAGGTTTGAAGGGCCTGGAAATTACTGATAGATATGAATAGCTCCTCACATCCTGGAGACAAGTTTAGAACTGTTGCCTTAAGAGTCAATCTTGGGTCCTCATAAATAGAGCATTCAAAAACGTGAGGAGAGTCTTCCGGTAGTCCACATCGACAGGAGGCTGTATTAGAAAGTCAAAATTCCTGAAAAGGAGAACAGTTATTTGACCGTCTTGCAAACGGCCAAATATCTTATGGTGTCATGATTATTAGCGACAGACCAAAATTTCTACTGGCTGCCAGGACCATTTCATCCCTGTCTGGGATCACATTGAGACTGTATGTACACATGTACGTAAGTGTAAAAAGATGTATATCTTCATACACTCATTGATCACTGAATTGTGACCACTCCATCCATAATGGACTATACCTCATAGCTCGCAGTACAAAAAGCCGAACATATTCATACGCTAGAGCAGTGGTAATTTGCATCTAGTTGCGAAAGTCAAAGTGATAAAGTAGAGGGCGTACAAAAGAATCAGGGAGTTTCAAAAAGGCATGATTGTGGGAGTAGTGCGTTGGGTACTTTCATACCGGAAACCGCGTGTCTTAACGGTTGCTCACGATCCACTGTCGTTAAGGTGCGCAAAGAATGGTGTCGAAATGGTCAAACCACCTCGTGCCGACAGAACTGAAAGAAGGACGTTCGTGGTGAGAGAAGGATGCAGCGCATTGTAACGGTTGAATGGCAGGTCACTGTGCGATAGTTGGCATCGCAATACAATATGGAGAATTATCATCATCATCATCATCATCAGTAATCGAGTCTTGTGACTGGTCAGTTCCTCTGATGAGCTATCGCCATCTTTTCCTCTCCTGTGCCGTTTGTTTTAGTTTGTCAAAATTTCGAAGTCATGCTTCATCCAGCAATGTCCTGATGAAGGTCGTTTTTGGTCTATTCTTAGGGCGTTTTCCCCTCCAGAGTCCCCTCCATTACACCCAGAAGCAAATCACCATGTCGAATCAAGTGGCCCACCCATTTGAGTCTAGTTGATGTTATTCTACCTAGAATTTTCCTTTGTTCTAGGACACGTCTTAATACTTCCACATTTGACACTTTTTCAATCCATTTAATATTTTCTACCCTGCGCCAGCACCACATCTCAAAGGCCTCAAGTCTCTTTTTGCCTCTCTTTGTTAGAATCCATGTCTCTGCTGTATATAGTGCCACTGATCAGATATACAGTATATCTTTATTATCTTCTTCCTAATTTCTTGTGACATCTTCTTCTGTGTAGTGAACGACAGTTTATTCTTGAAAGATTGTTTTGCCATTGCAATTCTGGATTGAATCTCAGTTTGACATGAAATATCCTGTGCAAATAACTGCCCCAGATACCTAAAGTGCTCTACTTGTTCTATTCTTACTGCATCGATCTCAATTCGGAAGAGAATTAAACTTTTGCAAATCAGCATTCCTTTGTTTTCATTGTGTTTATCTTCATTCCATACTTCAGCGCTTTCTTATTTAGTCTTTTGATCATTTTTGCAGCGTAGCAGAGCAACCTGCTAGTATGGTCTGATCGTCTGCAAACTTAATAGCCTCTACGTACTTTTCACCTATTTTAACACCTCATTTCTTATTCTTAAGTGCCTCCTTTATTGTCACTTCGGCAAAAGCATTGAACAAACCAGGTGAAAGTAAGCATCCCTGTCTCACCCCCTTTTTAACTTTAGCTTTTTCTGTCAGTTCTCCCCCTCACTCTTATTACCGCATTTTGCCTTCTATATAAGTCATAGATTGGACCAATAATCTTCTTCTTACATCCGATTTTCTCAAGCAATGAGAAGAGTTCTCTCCAGATTACTCTATCAAACACCTTCTCGTAATCCACAAAACACACATAGAGGTTTCTTTCCATGGTATGCATTTTCTCACCCAACACTCTCAACGTTGTAATAGCATTTCTCGTCAATCTGCCTCTGCGAAAACCACTGTGAGTCATCCAGAACATTTTCAATATGACTCTCCATACGGACTTTGATAACTTTCAGCAGAACCTTGGATGCATTGTGGGTGGGGGGGAAGGTTATTTTTATGTTATTTACCTTATATCTCACACAAGATTTCTACCCTTATTTATATTTTTCTTAGGTGCCCTATCAAGGCCTCACCTTTTTCCACCTGACTGCTATATTCTGTATATCTCACAAAAGATTCTCAAGATCTTGAGGGTAATTTCTTTTGATTCCCCTTAATCAGAGACCAGGATTCTCTCGCCAAATTGTGGGAGAGCAAACTCTTAACTAGGCAAGCAAGGCGTGTGTTATTTAGAATAACAGGACTCAAAGTGAAAACAAAACATGAAATTTATAACATACACGTATACAACATAATATACAATTGAATTAGAAAGCATACAGTCCTAATATACAAAGTCGACTCAGAGATAAATAAATAACGCTTCTCTAGTAGAGAAGACTACTGGTATTTATTTTCAGAGAATACCACCACCACCCAGACGATCGTTTCGAAGATAGTGGGCTTCTTCATCAGTGGGCGGGCATGTACCCTGGTAGTGCAACATGCCATTACAGTTGCGAAGTTCGACTCAGAGATACCTTGTTGTTAAGGCAGCCACAATATGAGATACAATTAAAACGATGCCTTTTACACTACATACGTAGTTCAAATTTATGGGTTAACTATGGTGTATCTACATCGATATTATATTGTTAACTTAGTGTATTTAATATATCGCTCACCTACTTCTCTCTTTTTCTTTTCTTTTACAGGGAGATTTCAGGCTTCCATCTTAGGCTCCCCAGGCTATCTTCTAAGGCTTTCCTTCATCTGCTTTCTCCTGAATCTGCGTCAGATAATTTTCCGGAACTCTTGACTGCTTAGGTCTGGCATCCTTTCTCCTGCTTTGAATACACAACTCCTCCTTTACTACGGATCATTCAGATGTACCTTTCCTCCTGGTTCACTTAACTGTCTTTCATAATCTTTTTGCTTATCATCCTTAGCCTTCCCATTACTTTTCTACTTTTAACTATTTTCCCCCTTACTGTCTAGGGCCCTTTCTGCACTGCCCGACTTACTTATCTCACTCTGCGATCACCCCTTTAGCCACACTCCCTCTTACTCTTGCCACTTCCATGTCTCTCACACTCTCGACCCCAAAATTTTCTCCACCGTTTGAATCACCTTCCCCAGGACTTTCTACCAATCCCAGGAATTCATCTAAACGTCCCCGCTTTTCTATTCGTTAAAAAAAAACCTTTTTAACGAATTTGAACCTAAGTCGCCTCAGGTTGATTCAAATAGTGATGGCACGTGCCTTACCATCACTATTTTCCCCGTGTACAAACCAAGATATTTTCTTGTTTAGTTCTCAGGGTAGCAAAATCCTTTCATGTCTGCCGTCGTCTCCCAGGATAGCCATTTTCTTCTTTTCACATTTGCGAAAATGTTGACAACTTACCAAAGAAAGCCGCCACAGTGACCTGGTCTTTTTCGAACCAAACGCTAGCCCATTGGGACTTATGTCCAGATGCTGCTTAGATCAAACGTTTCTTAATCACCTGCATTTCACCGACCCATCGTTCTGTTTCCAGTAACCCTTTCAGCTCGTTCACTAATAACCACTTCTTCCCTAGTGTGGGCGGCTGTTCTTTGTTTACTGTCATTTCACCCATTTTTCTCTCTCACGCATATACATTTATATGTTACTTTCTCTTCCGTTTGACTGTTATTCAATTTACCCATCTGTAATCGCTTATTTCTAAATCTAGTATTCTTCCAATATATGCTTCTCTTAAAAGTCAAAAATTCCTTTCCATATCAAAGGTTAATTATTCCCATGTTACAAAATTTCCCATAACCTTTAATCTCCATATTTGTAAGATGGCATCTTACAGCATGGGTAATAAGACTTATACTTAGTTCTCTATTCTTGGCATACTGTTGGTGTGGATTATGATTGATGTGCAGAAATCCTCCGGCCAACGCTCATCCCTGTGTATCACCTTTATCAGTTCAAATAAGGCACTCTTCAGATTTTCTCCACTGTATTTTAAAAGCTCTTCAGGTACGTTGTCAATTCCTGGTGCTTTGTTATTGCTAAAAGACTTTAAGGCTGTGTTGAATTCATCTTTAGATATTTCCTCCTCCAATTTTCTTGTTCTTCTAGTAACGTTCTTCGAAATTCAGTGCTGTCCTTCCCTGTTCATCCCACATTGCTCTCGTTTGGATTCCGCTACTCTTTCTTGTTAATTCTCTGATTTTGCTATGCGCCAAATCCACCCGACTTTGTTGTTCGAGCATTTCAATCTCTTGACACTTCTCTGCCCACCACTGTTCTTTAGCCTTCCTACATTTCCTATCAATTTCATTCTTCAATCTACGATAGCTCCTTTGATTATCATCATTTTTTTTTTTTTTTTTTTTTTTTTTTGCCTTTCAGACTCCACCTCTCATCTATTTTTTGTAGTAAAATATCGATGATCCAGGGCTTCCTCCTAATTTTTTCACTCTTATCTCTATACTCTAGAGCTACCGATGCAGCTTTACGAGTCAACTCCTTGATTAAAGACCAATTTTGCTCTAGATCGTAGGCTCCTCAGCAGCCCTAATGTTGGTTAGATGATGAAACACATTTTTTGATCTCTCCTGTCTAAATTTCTCACCGTTCAATCTCACGAATGATTTCCTTTTATTCAGTCGCTTCAATTTTAGTTCCACATTCATCTTCACGAATGAGTGGTCTGAATCTCCGTCCGCTCCCGTCTAGGACATTGATTTCTTCCCTTGGTTACGGCACTTCTGTTTAACTAAGATGTAATCAATTTCATAGCTTCGTGAGTCGCCAAGATTTTTGCGTGTATATCTTCTGCGGAGTGGTGCCTTAAACCACGTATTTGCGACCATTAGACTCTCTTCTGTACAAAACTCCAGTAAGCGTTTACCTCTTGTGTTTCTCACACCCAGACCAAATTACCAACAGTCTTTTCTTCCCTTCTTTCTCCAACCACCTCATTCCATTCCCCCATAATTATCACGTTGTCTCTTGATCTGGTTTTTCGTATTAATTCCTCCAACTGTTCATGTCTCCTCAACTAATTCGCCAACACTATTTGAGGTTGGCATACAAACTTGTACAATTTCCATCTCGACCGGATTTGCCACAAATCTGACCGTAATAAGCCTATGTCGTAACGATTCCACATCTACTAGTACTCTCATGAATCTCCTTCATGAGACCACTCATAATTACTGCCACACTCCCTGTCTGCCACTACTTACAGAGTACACAACTTACAAATTCCCCCACTTCACTCCATCTTGTCTCCGCCACTCCAAGCACATCAATACTATTCTTGTGCATTCCTCCTTTGACACTCTCCAGCTTTCCACATTTTAACATTGTTCGTAAGTTCCATGTCCCTATTCCACAACAAGGGTTTTTCAAGTTGGCAGCCTGGAAAGCCCTTACACTTCCCCTGCCGGAGAACGCATGGACAAATGACGATGTGCCGCACTTAGATGGATGACTAAAGACAAACTTCTGCACATCTAATCTGCAACTATTTTTCCTCTATTTGAATCTGTGTCCCCTCAGGTTGGTAATCTGAGCAAGCGGAAGAACATCAGCAGCATTGAGCCTGCTCAAACCATTCAGGGCCTTATACACCTCAATCAGATCACCTCGCACGTGCCTAGCCTTCAGATGCTGCAACTTGCAGCACTTAAACCTTTCTTGGTAAGAGCACCATTTTGTTCCTCTCACCGATCTTGTTGCGCTTCTTTGTACTCGTTCTAGCAACTGTACATCCTTCCTAAAATGAGGCCTCCAGATCTGTATGCAAGACTCAAGGTGTGGCCTGTCTATTGCCGTATACAGAGGGATAATCACATCCTTGTCTCTGCTAGCAAAATTCCTATATATCATTGACAAGGCTACAAGGTAGTACCACACAGTTGGTACGTTTCTCTTGGGTTACTGCTACCCATATGCAGTACTTTGCATTTGAAGGCTCTGTAAGATGAAATCTTACAAATATAGAGATTTAGTGGTTATGGGAAATTTTTGTAATTTGAGAATAATTTAATCTTGGATATGGAAAGGAATTTTTGCTATTTAAGAGAAGCACACATGGGAAGAATACTAGATTTAGAAAATGAGCGATTACAGATGTGCAAACTGAATAGCAGTCAAAGGGAAGAGAAAGTAACATATAAATGTAGATCCTTGATAGAAAAAGGGGTGAACTAACAATAAACAAAGAACAGCCGCCCACACTAGGGAAGGAGTGGTCATTAGTGAACGAGCGGAAGAGGGTTACTGGAAATAGAACAATGGGTCGGTGAAATGCAGGTGATTAAGACGCGTCTGATCTATGTGACATCTGGACATAAGTCCCGATAGGCTAGCGTTTGGGACGAAAAAAGACCAGGTCACTGTGGCGGCTTTTTGGTAAGTTGTCAATATTCGCAAATGGGAAAAGACGAAAATGGTTATTCTGGGAGACGACGGACGGCAGACATGAAAGGATTGTGCTACCATGAGAACTAGACGAGAAAATTACGGAACAAGGCTTGGTTTGCACACTGCGCAAATAGTTTGATAATTTTTTTTAACGAATAGAAAAGTAGGACGATTATGTGAATTCGTGGGATTGGTAGAGAGGATGGAGGAAGGAGGTTCAAACGGTGGAGAAAAAGTTGGGGTCGTAAGGGTGAAAGAGACAGAAGTAGGAAGAGTAAGAGGGAGTGTGGCTAAAGGGGTGATCGCAGAGTGAGATAAGTAAGTCGGGCAGGCAGAAATGTAGGGAGTGCAAAAAGGGCCCTAGACAGAAAGGAGAAATATAGTTAAAGAGTAGAAAGGTAACGGGAAGGCTAAGGATGATAAGCAAATGGTTATGAAAGACAGATAAGTGAACCAGGAAAGATAACGACCTCTTGGAGAAAGTTGCATCTGAATGATCCGTAGTAAAGGAGGAGTTGTGTATTCAAGGCAGGAGAAAGGACGCCAGACCCATGCAGCCAAGAGTTCCGGAAAATTATCAGAAGCAGATTCAGGAATATGAAGGAAAGCCTTAGAAGATAGCCTGGAGAGCCTAAGTTGTTGTTGTTGTTGTTGTTGTTGTTTTGGTTTTTAGGAGCATTAGCAACTAAGGCCATATTGCTCCAGGATATGCGGTGGTCATTCCCTGACCTTTCCGCATCCTCCGATTTGTGGTAACGGGCTCGAACCCCGGTCTAATCAAGAAGCGTGTGCTACGCACTGCTGCTCCTGCCCACCTGGCTACGGAGGCGCCGAGAGCCTAAGATGGAAGCCTGAAACCTCCCTGGAAAAGGAAAGAAACAGATAGAAGTAGGTGAGCAATATATTAAGTATACACTAAGTTAACAAGGACTGTTAGTGAAAGAGTACAGTAATTAATGAAAAGGGGGTAGCACCAGAAGTTAAGAGAAAGATAAATTATCCATGAGGTAGATATACTAACAGAGTTTATTATGTTAAAAAGGGTTAGTGTATAATGCAAAGAAAACGAAGGAATGAGTAATAGATGAAATTGATATAACAGATATAATGTGTTAGAAGGGTAGTAAAGCTTATAAAGAAGGATTCTGAATATGTTTTAAAGGTATAGATAATTAAGTTATATATGAGCAGCTCTGAATATAGTGTTTTTATTGGTGAAGATTTGTTGGTTTATCTGAACGACTAAAAGCAAGTAGGGACTTTAGAAAAGTGAAGATTGGTTAACAAGTATACTGTAACAGAGCAGTGAGAACACAGAGCTGAATGACGAATGTAGCATATTTGAATTGTTAATATATGAAACAGAATTGTATCCAGAAGTAAATGAAATAGGTATAGTGAATGTACAAGTGTTAGGAGTTAGTTGGGGAATAAGGAAATAGAATGAATCAGGTGTTTTTTTGGTTTTTTTTATATAATTGTCAAATCAGAATAACTAGTAAATGGAAACTATAATTGGAATAATATGTGCAAGGTATCTCTGAGTCGACTTTGTATATTAGGACTGTATGCTTTCTAATTCAATTGTATATTATGTTGTGTACGTGTATGTAATAAATTTCATGTTTTGTTTTCACTTTGAGTCCTGTTATTCTAAGTAACACACGCCTTGCTTGCCTAGATAAGAATTTGCTCTTCCACAATTTGGCGAGAGAATCCTGGTCTCTGATTAAGGGGAATCAAAAGAAATTACCCTCAAGATCTTGAGAATCTTCTGTGATGTAATTCAGAATTAGTAATTCAGTAGGAAATGAATACACTGCTCGACAAAATTAACAGTACACGTAGAAATGTGGTTAACTCGTAAAAATGTAGTTACTACAACTCTTAAAAATGATTTGAAGAATGTAAAAGTGAAACTTTGCGACATGTTCGTAATCGAGGAGTGGTTGTGGAAACAGCTGCGAAATCAGATTTGGACTGCTTAACTTCTACGGCGGCGTTTTCCGAAGCTGGAGTGATCACTGGCATTCCTCGTAAAGGAAATCCATCAGTCATAATTTATGATGTCCCACGGGATCTTTCAAAGGACGATATTGTGGATAATCTTTATAACAAGAACTTGATAGATTACGGTTTCACATTGGAAGAAGTGAAGCAACAAACAGTTTTTCGTGTTACTACTCAGGCCAGGTCGTCATCGCTAGTTCATTGGCTTCTTAGCTTCTCACCTAAAATTTATAAATATGTGTCCTCCCTGGACAGGTTGTTTTTGACTTGGAGTTCTCATAAGCACCGTCCTTATACGATAGTCACTAAATGTTATCTGTGTCTTGGTATGGACATTCTACCCAATATTGTTCGCATGAGTCCCCGTCTTGTGGACATTGTGCTCAAAGTGGGCACGTATTTAATGAGTGTCCATTTAAGGAAGAGCCACTAGTTGCATCAACTGTAAGAGACGTAGGAAGGAACATCAGCACTCGGTAAGGGACGGCACATGTCCCGAGTACTTACGGGCATTACAGACGGCACGATTAAGGCCCGCCAATGAATAATAGTTATAATAATACCAATACAAGTTTTATTCCCGGAGATGGAGCTGTTATTGGAGCTAATGATGTTCTTACTGATTCTCCTGCGTCTTTGCTTGCTGCTATTAAGATTATGAAAATTAACGGTCAGCGTTCTAGAGCAGTATCGGACGAAATTCGAGTGTCTGCTGAGCAAAATGCTATTGATATTATTGCAATTCAAGAGCCTTATACTGTTAAAGTGCAACCTGGATATACTCCAAAGGTAACGGTATTTCCACTCACTGCCCGTATAATTCAACCGGTCTCTGAGGAACTTAAAACATGTATTTTGGTGTTAAATAATCAGCTTGATATCACTATAATCAATGGTTTATGCAATAGAACGGCTACTTGTATTTTGGTTACATATTTAAATTTGAATTTTTATTTAATTTCTCTATATTGTCCTCCCTCAGAAGATTTTAATTTATCCTTGAATTATCTAGAAACAACTTTAAATTTCTTGGGTCCACAGAATGTCTTAATAACTTCTGACGTAAATGCTAAATCTCCACTCTGGTTCAGTAATGGAAGTGATCGTCGTGGTCATATGTTGGAGGAATTTATTATTAATAACAGCTTAAATGTAATAAACCTACCTCAAGTGGTAACAACCTTTTCCAGCTCTGTTGGAGAATCAAATATTGAAGTGACATTAACTCATTTTCATTTTAAAGCAGTTGTTCGTGCTTGGGTGGTGATTACTGATTGGACAACAAGTGATCATCGAGTTCTATTTTTTTTTGTTACTGATTTTTCTAAACCTGGAGATCAATTTTTACTACAGCCAGCTTTAGTCAGATTTTCCATAAATCACATAAATTGGGAATTATTTGACTCCTCCATTTCTGCAAACAAGACTTTTCGTCTCTTCACTCTTTTACGGCTGCTGGAATTGCTGCCTTATTACGCCAGTCATTACTTAAGGCCTCGTATAAATCGGCCAGCAAGAAAAAGATTAGTTTAAAGACCTGTTCCTGGTGAACCTCAGAATTGTCTTCTTTAAGGAAAAAGGTACATCAAGCCCGTCGAAAATATCAGCGTCGACGTAGGGATTGGCATTCTGATGAAGTAGCTTATTTTTACTCTCAATATATTTCACTCAAACAACATTATGTAAAGGCTATTGCCACACGTAAGCGGGAAACGTGGAAGGAGTTTGTTCACAGTGCTGGTAATGATACTCCTTGGGGTCTTATTTATAAGATAGCTCGTAATAAGATTCACTCTTTAGATGTATACGGCACTGTGAAGGAAGATTTTCTGGAGACTACTGTTATTCTTGACAGACTATTCCCGGTGGATGATCTAACTGCTGATTCTGTTGTACATTCAAATATTCGAGTTGCAAATTCGCTTTATACCACCAATATTCAGACAGAAGAATTTACCACTGATGAGTTAACCTCTGTTACTAAAAAGATTAATATTAAGAAATGTCCAGGTATAGACCTGGTTGAAAATACATTTATTTTGCGATTTTTCAAATTGCGTCCACAAGTACTGCTTTTACTTTTTAACAAATGTCTCCAAGAATATCTCTTTCCTGATATGTGGAAAATTGCGCTTTTAAAACTCATTAAAAAACCAGATAAACCAGCATTAAATCTTAGATCTTATAGGCCTATTGCACTTTTGCCAAATCTTCGGAAGTTGCTAGAGCGTCTGACTCTGCGTGTTACTGATCTTCTTCAGTGGAAAAATATGGTGACCTCTAATCAATACGAGTTCTGTGTAGGGAAGTCCTGTGAATATGCACTTGTTGAATTTGCTCGCAGCATTGAGAGTTCAAAATCAAAGTACACGTTAGCTACCTTTGTTGATTTTGAGGGCGCTTTTGACTCTCTATGGTGGCAGAGTGCTCTCGAACGGTTACGATCAGCTGGATGCTCTCAGCAACTATACCACCTGTTCACAAGCTATTTCAGTAATCGTCACATTTTAGTGAAATCTAAATTTCAGGAGGTGTCTAGAGAAGTTTCACGAGGGTGTACCCAGGGGGTCTATCTTAGGGCCTCTTATATGGAATATGGTATTACAGGATTGGATTTCCCGTTGTTTCAGTAGTACTAAAATCATCGCTTATGCCGACGATCTTACTATCTTAATTCATGGTTCGTTCATCTAGATCTGCTATCGAAAGTAATGCCAATGATGTCGTACAAAATTTATTTCAATGGACAGTGGATAATAAATTGACAATAAGACTAAAATGATGAGCTTTGGATCACATTTAAATCTTCAACGACCTCCTTTAGTGAAGATTAATAATAACAGGATTCCACTTGTCTCTGAAACTAAATTACTTGGAATTACAATCGACTGAAAGCTTAATTTTGTGTCTCATTTAAATAATGTAACAAAAAAGATCAGAAGATTCACTGGTGCTATTGTAAAAATTTCTCGTTCAGACTGGGGACTTTCTAGACGTACCATGAGAATCTACTATAACGCCGTATTCCTTCCTATGGTTACTTATGCTGCAGGCTTAGAACTGTTAAATTTCGATTGAAGTTGGCTACTATGCAACGTACAATATTATTATGTATGTTAAGAGCTTGTTGTACTGTTTCAACTTCTGCACTACAGGTTCTTGCAAGTGTATTGGCATTGGACCTTCACGTAACTTACAGAGGTCTTTGTTATAGGTTAAAAAAACCAACTATCAACTGAATTTATGGGTTTGGTTCTGAATATTAATTCAGATATTAAGCAAGAAAGTAATCGTTTGTGGAATGAAATGATAAATCTATGGCAGACACGCTGGGATACGTTATCTGTCGGATCTGTTGCTAGGACTTTTTTCCCTGAGGTGACCTTTTGTGTAAAGCAGAAACCTGTTTGGTTCTCTTTAGACTTATATACATCCTTCCTCTTAACGGGACATGGATCTCTTAACGAAAAATTATGTCGTTTTGGTCTTTCTAGGACGGAAGCTTGTCAATGCGGGGAAAATGAAAATCGGAGCCACATTTTATTTGAATGTCCGCTGTATAATGACTTTAGAGATGTTCTTCGTTCGTCAGTTTCTACACTCTCTCATGGGTATGAAACTTTGCTGGTGGGAGACAAGAATTCTTATGTTGCTCTTCAGCAGTTTCCATCTGATGTTTTCACAAGAAGAATTAGTTATACGGCTCCGAATAATTCTACTCCTTTCTCTGGTGGAGCTACTCAATAGAGAGCAACATTCCCTAATTTTTTTATTATTATATATATATATATATTTATTATTATTATTATTATTTTATATTATTTTATTTTATTTATTTTTATTATTATTGTTTATTTTTTTATTATTTATTTTATTTTTTATTATTATTTATTTTTTTATTATTATTTATTTATTATTTTATTTTATTTTTTTATTATTATTTATTTATTATTTTATTTTATTTATTTTTATTATTATTGTTTATTTTTTTATTATTTATTTTATTTTTTATTATTATTTATTTTTTTATTATTATTTATTTATTATTTTATTATTATTTTTTAACACCACAGGAAATCTTTTTTTTTTTTTTCTCCTCTGGAGTGGGACCCCAGAGGAATCTGGCCCATCTTTTGCCAACATCAGGTGGGTCAGAGTCTCGAATTGAGGCAGTGCGAGCTCCATTGAGACTGGCCCACCTTCCTGTGGTGTGGACGAGTACCCAGAATCATCTGTCCAGGTGACTGATGATTCTGGGTAGCCAAGCGGTCAGACACAACAGAACACACACAAACATACACTACTTATTTCTGGCCCTTCTACAGTGGTACTGTTCTTCACAGAGATACGAGGCGGAGATGAACTGATGTTCCAGGTGCCGCCCATTACAAAAACACATGTCCACATGTGGTTAACTTGTGCAGGTTGCACTGAAGTGGGACAAAATTTGGTATGGTGGTGTGCTATAGAATAACGACGAAATGATACAGCGCGAAACTTCGGAGATATAAGGGACATTTATATAAGAATTACCAAAAAGGTCACATCAAAGAAGTCTATATAGCATGCTCACATGACATCAGTATGGCATATGATCCCCTCCAACGGCTAAATAGCGGTGAATCGCGCTCGATATAAGGATGTCTATAAGGTTTTGTCAACAAATCCCATTCTTCCACCAATGCAGACCTTAGCTCACCAAGTAACCGAGAAATTGGCTGTCAGCATGTAATGCGACACCCAAGAGCATCCAACACATATTTTATCGGATTTAAGGCTGGTGTTAGCCACGGCAATCGTTGGAAACCTTCAGTTTCAAGATATTCCTCCACCACTTGAACTCTATGTGAAGCGGCGTGCACGAAAAGATAATCTAGGCCAACAGCAAAAACTCTAAAGTCGCACACACAGTTCTAGGATCTGTCCTTTGCACAAATACAGTATCCCTATCAAAAACATGGAGGGGTGCAGCCGTCGATCATTATTTTGCCTCCACCATAAGTGCCTCTTTCTCTGATGTTGGAGGTATGGTACCTCTTTCCTCATTGTCTCCAGATGAAATAACGTCAAGAATCTGTTTGTAGGCTAAAACGGGATTCATCAGGGAACAGAACTGTACCACATTTGTTACGGCTCAAAGTCGGGACAAACGTGGCTCGTTGAAATTAGCACCAATTTCAATGAGCTCTGTGGTGGTTTGGTGTTAATGGGATAAAAACCACTGGCTTCCTTGTGTAGAGTCCACTTGAACTGAGCCTTCTTAACACACTGGTTGGAAATATTTTCACCTGTGACCGCAACAACCTCAAGAGACAGTTGATGGTAGGATATCGTAGGGTTCCGTCTAGCTGTTAGAGCCAGATAGGGGTCTGTTCTGGATGACATAGTTATTGGGCAAACTTGGGCAGTCCTCCTCGTATTGGATACTTGGAATTTGTATGGCAGGATGCCTTTTATATCAAATACTCGCCTTCGGCGACGCTGTTCAAAATAAAATATTCATTAAAAACATTTCGTTTCGGTTAATTTTGTTGAGAAGTGCATTTACAAAACGCTCAATGAATGTTACGTTGTGTGATATATGCAACCAATTAATTGGTAACAAGATAATTATTTGTTTATCACATACAAAGAAATGAAGTTAATTTAAGAAATTATTACCAAATGCGTCTGAAAAATTGTAACATACTGTGTATATTACCTAACTTGTCTTTTTTTATATTTTTTATTGTAATGGACTTATTTTTGCAATGAATTGCTTGGGTCTACACCTATATCAAGTAGGAAAATCTTGTGGTTTCTTAAGCACTAAAAAAAAAAAAAAAAAAAGAATCTTAACACTTTAACTGACATCTATAAATAAAAGATTCTAAGTGATAATAATATGCCAGCTGTAGCACTTCTCCCTTTCATTAACAGAATAAGCAATTCAACACCACTATACCAGGAGAAATAAGTCAGAACAATGACTGATATTGTCTCCATTTGTAAACATTAAACTCTTAATATAATTGCGGACACATCGAACAATTGTAGCACTGTTCAAGTGATTTGTATTGCTACAGCGCCACATAGTGGCAAACTTTGTAACTAATATTTTCCCCAATAAATGGCGAGCGCACTCTTTACTGATCCTGTTGTCCAAATTTCTCTTCAGTACAAGCCTTAGAACTTGCTCCAAAGCCCTCTACATAGGGCTACTTTAATTTTTACAACCCTGTATATATATATATATATATATATATATATATATTTGTCATATTTGAACTGAAATGTTTGAAATTGATGTTCAAATGGACTACGTATTACTGTTTAGATTTTATGATTCCTAAACTTAAAATCTATTATTTCCACAACGAAAGGTACAATAAAAACTGCAGATCATATTAACTTAATCTTATAAATAGAAGATGCATACTTTACAAATAATTTACATTCTATGTTGATTATAGGAAAGAATGGTACATCACAAAATAGAGTCAATGTCTGATTTACATATGGGTATTGTGGGTTTGAACATCCCAGGAATTGCCACATTCTCGCCGATCCACTGGGAATGAAAAACCTTGCAGTACAGAATTGTATGAACACATCGACACAAATTAACCCATCAAATGGAGAGGCAAAATATAGAGCAGGAGTGGCCAACTTAATTTGATGCGATCTACCTTTTTCCTTCAAAATGTGCCGCGATCTACCATCTAAAAAATTTCATTGCACAAATCGAGGGACTGTTTATTTAAAATTCATCTTGATCTACCGAAATTAAATCCGCGATCGACTCGTTGGCCACCCCTGATATAGAGTATACACAAATTTAGATTGCTGTGTTGGCCAAACTACATTAACTGAATGGGCACAGCGAAATTCGTTAGTATATCTTCTTGGTGTTCATTCGCTTGCATATTTGTAAAATCGTGTGAAAGCACATTTTCTAAAAACTACTTGTGTGTGACAGTAGTGGATTCCGTTTATTTGGGACACATCGGGACTAGTGCATTTTGGCCCGATTACACGGCTGCCCCAGTTACGCGATGTTTCATGTAAACAGTTAAAAATACAGTATCAATCATAACGATTGATTCTCTGCATGTTCAAATCATGTTGCAATGGACTCACCATAGTAAAGTAGTTCACTTTACAATATGTAGTAAGAGCCAGTCATTGTGATCTCGTTTGTGAATTGAATTTTAATTCTATTAAACAGCAATTCTAATAAGCGAAAATAGGAGGAATATTATCCACCGACTATAAAAGTAAAGATATATTAAGCACAAATTTACTTTATTACCTTACCAATTAAAAAATTAAATATGTGAAAATTAGAATATTTTCCACAGGTTATCAAAATAAAAATAAATTTGCTGTTACGTGCATAGCTTAATTAATACATACTAACTAGTTTACACACTGAGCCAAAACATTGACCACCTACCTAATATGATGTTAGACCTCCATGTGCAGCCAAAGCAGGTCTACCCAGCAAGGCATGGACACTACAAGATTTCTAAATGTCTTGTGCTATCTGGTACAATGTATCCACAGATCCTTTAATGCCTGTAAGCCCTGTGGTTGGAGTTGCTGTTCCGACACAAACCACAGATGTTCAATGGGATTGATTCTGGACAACACCTGTAAGTTTTCATGTTCCGCAAACCAGTCTCGAACAATCTGGACAGTGTGAAATATCCTGCTGAAAGATGGCACTGCCAGTGGGTTGCCATGATCAGCAATGTTTAGGTAGGTGGTAGAGATCAGAGTGCCTGGCACATGGGTATCCCAGCAGAACTTTAAGCATGACACCACAGCCACCGGCTTGTTTTCATCCCACAGTGCATCCAGGCACCATCACTTCCCCAGGTAAACGACGCACACATACCCAGCCGTCCACATGGTGCAACAGGAAATGTGATTCATTGGACCAGATGACCATATTTCAATCACTCAAGGTGCAGTTCTGATGCTCGTGTGCACATTCTGGTGCTGTCGCAGGTGAACTGGGGTTAGCATGGGCACTCGGAGTGGCCTGCAGCTATATAGTCCCATTTTCAGCAGGGTTCGATGTACTGTTGACTCTTACTTCTGTCACCAGCATTCCATTCCAATTAGCGGCAAAGCACCAGTCATCCAACACCTCAGCAGCAGTTCATGGGTTCCCCTCCTCTGGCCATTTTCAGTAGTTAGTAACCACAGCTGACCGTGAGCATCCGACCAGCCATGCTGACCTTCAATCTGGCCATTGTCAAACTTGCCTTTCCCATCTGAAGAACAAGAATAACACTAACGGAGCTCAATATCAGGTGTTTTTATACCGTGTCCCGAATCGCACATGCGGCATAGTTCACCTGCAGTTGCTTCGATTTGCATAAGACTCGCTGGTCATAATATATTGGCTCGTCGGCGTATTTCTGTTCACTGACATTAGTTAAAAATTAAAACTAAAAAAAGATAAGCAAGCAATAACAAAACACGTCAGGCACAAATTACAACTAACATGTATGTGCAAGCGAGATACGGAGTAACAAGAAGCTTAAAAATAGGAACGGAGAGAAGATTCTGAAAATTTGTTCTTTATGATTGAAGATTTCATGGAAGAGGAAATACATTTCATCATAACATAAAGACCCACAGAATTCAAGCTGCTGGGTTATTGCAAATTCAATAGTTTACTATCAATTTATAAGAGATTGCACTAACAGAAAAGCCCAATAACTGGAAACTGCTAATTGTTTTTACTGTTTTATTGTGACCTTCAGAAATCCGTTCAGACAATAGTAGGGTAATCTCGAGTACTGCAATCTCCTGCCCCAATTAAACAGCATGTTGTTCCAATTAGGCAAAGAAAACCCTGGCTATTCTCTATTAGGTTGTTCTTCAATTTAAGATTTGTCCCAAATAAACAGCTGCCCCAATTAACCAGTGTCACAAATAAACGGAATCCACTATATTTCTGTATGGAAAATGCAGCTGCATTCTCTGCAATATTATTTTCCGAGGGATGTTATCAGAGGCTGCAAATATCACATACAATTGTGTGTTGTGAATTACTTCCTGTTAGTTGAAAGAACGATTAAAAAAAAAAAAAAAAAAATATATATATATATATATATATATACATACAAAAAAAATGTGCAGATTTTGGAAATTTTCGTGATGTTGTGGCTGGCTTCCTGTAACATCCAGTTAGCAGTGTGGAATCCAAAGGGACGATGGGTGTGAGTTTCACCCCTGTTGGAATAAAATTCCAACCACGCCAAAAAATAGTTATTTTTATTTTAATATTCATTCCGACCACAGATATTGAAAATTTCACACTTTTGTTAATTTTAATGGAGTTTCTTCTTACTGCATTCTTTAGGGACCATATTATCAGTTTACACAATGTCTTAATTAAAAAACATGAAAAATCACATCAACTATGTGTGGAACTCATTACGTGGTATACAGCAAAAATAAATCACTAAAATTAAAAAGGCACAAAATTTTCAAAATAATTAAATGTGCAATATTTTTCTGGCTGCACAAATTGTAACTAAAAGCCACTTTTCAAGTGTCAGCATTTTCGTTTTATGGTTGCCTTTATTTTCACACAAACCATTTCTTGATAGTGTTTCACACAAATAATCTACTTGCAACTGATCCTTCGTATATTGTAATTAGTGTATTCTGCAGCTTTCAGGGGAAAAGGGCTAAACGATGTCTAGGCAAAGGGGGAGGGGTCTACTGCAGCCACTACTTCAATTGTCGGCAGTTTCGCCTTATGGATTTCATATTCCTTTTATTTTTTGTTTTTCTTCAGTGAGTCTACTTTGACTAATTCTTCCACTGTATACCACAAACAAGACAGGTTGGTCGCAGCCTACAAACAATACATTTTATTATATATGTATCTGTACTGTAATATTGCAAGATTGGGTGAAGATAAGCTTAGAAGGAAAGAATGAGTTATCGGAAAAATAAATGGAGTAATTGATAGATATGCAAAGAATAAGAAACATACTTGCATGTTTATAATTTGTATGATTTTTTTGAGAATTTTAATCAGTGATTTTCATATTAAATTGCGATTATCAGTAATGTGGTTTTTGTAAACTGACTATTAGTATTTAGATGTTAAATAATATATATTTCCTTGTTTCCTATTTTGATTTCTCATATTCTTATAAAATTCATAAATATACAGATTTGTTTGCAACCTATACATGTTAATATTAAATAATGATAAAAAATATACTCTGAATTCAACACTGCCAGTAAGCTACTTCAGGAAAAAGGTTTGCTTACCTCTTTTGCTGCTGCTTTTTAACATTACTAGATGGCCACAGCTTTATTTATTTTTGTTTCAACAATCTTTTTCTCCTCTTCTGGATTCCTTTCAGTTATAACATCTTTTAATTCTGTTAGAATAACATGTACTTTGGTATCTCTAATAACTTCACTTGTGAATGTAGGTCCAAAATATTTATTGTTTGTTAGCAACCTGTACAGGATCATCAGCAGTAATGCCATTCATATCCAGTGGTCCAATGCAGCTCATCCCTTTCCTTCTTGTGTTAACAAAATCAAAGAATTGTTTCTATTACTTTTCTTCATGGGTGCAAACCATCAGGCACTCTGTCTGCATTTAAAGATACGTTGGATGTTCTGAGGCAGAATTTGAAATTGCCTGTAGGTTCTTGAACTAATTTTAGTCAGAAAATACACAATTTTCAGAGAAATTCAGACATTTGTGAGCAGAGCTGAGTTACCTTCTCAATACAATAATTTGAATGAAAATACAGGTAGTTCTAGACTTTACGAGTTAATTCGTTCCTAGCGCACGCTCGTAAAGCGGGAATTTATTTCCCATAGACACAAGGTTAAAAATATGGGGTTACGTTCTCAACAATGAAATTAGTTAGCTAATTAGTTTGTTTAAACGACGATTGATTCATCAAAAGAAATAAAAATGTAGCCTGTAAAATCAAGAACATTATAATTTTTTAAATTATTTAAAAAAAAATTTTAAATCAAAATCAAAAAAATCATTAAAAAATTTTTTTTTTTTTTTTTTTTTTTTGGCTGATGCTGCATAAGCTTGCTTACTTGCATCAAATGCCTCTACTAATGCTAATGCTAATAATAGAGAAATTATTTACGACTTACAAATGTTAAAGAATGTTTATTCTTCGTCATCGACTAAATGCACACGGCGTCATCTTCAGAAATGTTTCAGGAAATTTGTTTCCAAGATAATCTTCTCTTTTATAAATTTCACAATTGCCTGCATAAGCATTTTTTAATGGCACACACAAATTGCAACTAACACGATTCCGATGGAGTAACAAGTTTACGAAGCTTAAAAAAAAAAAGGAATGGAGAAGTTTCTGAAAATTTGTTTTGTATACAATGAAGTAAAAGACCACACAATTCCAGCTATTGGTATTTTTGCAAATGCAAGATTTTTGTTTTATGGTCGTGACCTCCAGAAACGTGTTTTAGAAAAATATCACAAAGGCGTTTGAAATTGATTCTTATAACGGAACGTACGATAATGATGAAAGTGTAGTGCATTTTAATGATTTGAATTGGTAACTAATACAATTTACAAACCATGCTCACGACCTTTTATATGGCCTTAAGGTCACGCTCGTGACCTTAAAATATACATTTTAAAAAGATAAATAGCTTAGTTACACAGCAAAAAGTTCAACTTCAGAGATCTTGTAATGAATTACCATAAAGCAATGTTATTGAGTCTACATTACTACATTACGATTACATTATTTTAACGATACAATGGTGTGTCTCTGGAACTGATTAATATCGTAAAGCGGTGTACACTGTATTGTATAGCTACACATGTGGTTTGGAATGCGGTATTTATGAATGTTTAACATTCATTTTTTGCAATTAATGTTCACATTTTTGATTTTGTTGATACTTAATACTTGGGAAAAAAACTCAAACCTGGGACCGTGTGACGCGAGAACTCGTAAAGTGAGAACTGCCTGTATATGTTCCTCATGAAAATCTAATTTTAATGAATGATAAAATATCAGCAATTTCTAAAAAAACTGCACCTTTCGAAATTGTTTGTTGCTACTTTTTTAAGTTTCCCTGCTTTGTAAGAAGCTATAGAATCCCTAACAGTTGAAGTCCAGTGTCTGAAAGAATGTTACTACATACTTTTCTGCTCTGATCAGTTACCTTGCCTACAGTTCTTTTTACACAGCATCAAATCTTAGTCTTTTTTAATTCTCATCGGTCACACATCTACTGCTGATGGTGTGTAACCCATAATCAGTGACTGACAACAAATTTCAACCATTTCACACTTTTGTCCACACAACTGAAATTTCTGATAGTTGTCATCAAGTGTTTTCTTTGATTTCCCCTTTCAAATTTCCAGATATCTCTATTAATTAATGTGCAAAAAGCAAAAATGTAGGTTCAAGTATGGAATGCAAATAAGCCATTTTATGTATTCGTGAGAAAAACAGTAGGCACTGCCCTCACTAATTTTTTCCAGATTTGTGTTCAACATACTAACTGCAGCAAATCACATTATGGGTAACGCACAGCAGCCATTGCTTATTTGTTCAGTATGGCATTTACATGCTATGTTATTATCAGGAATAAAAAAAAAAAAAAAAAGAGAGACCATAAGTGTCTTTGCAAAAGAAACATAACCTGATGAATTGCATTTTTGGGGGGAAAAGAAACACATTCTTCAATATGTGTTGCATCTACTAACAATAATTAAAAATTCAAGGGAATTCATTTATTGGAAAGTGGTGTCAAAGCAATAACAGTCCATTGTGTGCATGACAAACAAACTTCATATTGATGTTTGTGTGCAAAAGAGAAAAATGGTGACAGGAAACAGGAAAAGAAAAAAAAAAAATGATACTCAATAATGGATTATTTATGAAAATCTGTAGTATTACAAAATTTTTCAATATTTCTTTAATATAATAACAAAATTTCAAGGAAACATTCTTTAGTAGTCATCATACAAGCCTGAAAAATTCACAATCGAGTCAAATGTTACTATGATTGTTAGGAAGACTGCATTTTTTGTTCTGAGCTGTAAAGATATATTCTACTGAATAACAGATTTACTTTTTTTTTTTATTGCCAACTACAGACTACAAAGGGAATCACACAATGAATGCTATTCAGATGGTCCACTATCCACATATATTGCTTATCAGCTCTTGTAGTGTCTTCTAAGCTGCACTATCATCAGATGATCCCCTAGTACTTACCATTTAGAGACAAAAAAAAATCCCATTCTCCAACTCCCACAATCCATTACTTTTGATACAATAAAGTGTTGTTACTGTTTGATTTTACTGCAAAGAACTTTCCAGAATAAAACATCTGTGCAAGGCAAGAACACCTGGTCAATCAAAAATGACTGCAATGATTTGTGTTCAAGAAAAAAAAAAATAATAATTTTACTAGAATTTTTGTTAGTAAATGCAATACCCACTGAAGGAAGGAGTTTTCTAATTTTTTTTTTCTTCAAAAACAATATGCTGAGAACAGAATGCTTTATTTGATTAACAGAATTTCATGGAAATATTTCTACTGGTTGTGTGTTATAAACTTTTGAAAACTGGTGTTAAACAAACTTTACATTAATCATAGCTTATGCAAAAAAAAAAAAAAAAAAAACACATATGGTACCCATAATGGATTGTTTTTTGATATTTGTATTTTTCACAATCTTTTTTATATACAGTGCCCAGTCAAAACATTATGACCACTCCCATATTTTAACAATTGGTTGTTCCTCTCCTCTCGGTGGAACATGTGTCACAGTGAGAACAGATAAATGTGATAGAGTAAGTTCGTGGCTTGCGATCCATACTTGATTGGCACAGGCAAGGGACATGATCTGACAGACTTCAAAAAAGGGATGATTGTCAGGTACCAGCAGTCTTACAGAAAATATATCTTATGGGGTGTTTGTGGAGTTCTGTATTTAAGGTGCTCCAAGAGCAGGCAGACAGTGGACAGAGCAGTTGCTAGGCCAATGGCAGGCACCCATGCCTCATTGATAGTCACAATGAATGTAGGCTGTCCTGCCTTGTGCAAGCCAGCAGACAGAAAATGGTGGAATGGCTGATTGGAATTTAACCAGAGAACAACTAGCGATGTTTAGGAGACCATGATCCAACGAACCTTCTCTGTATGGTCCCCAGGAGTAGGTACCTGGCCATGTAGATACAGCCACCCACTGCCAACAATGCCTAAAATTTGCATCTGAATGAGGGGTATAGTGACAAACAGCAGAGAGGAATCATTCCAATATTCTGGTCCAACAGAAACAAGCAGGTGTGGCAGTGTTTTGGGGGGAAAATTATCCTGCGACTTTCCCAGAGTCTTCATACTCCTAGACCACACTCAGAACGATAAAAACTACTTATCCATTGTTTTGACTTGACAGTGTATATATGCCTTAATAAAAAATTTAAGGAAAATTTTTCACTATAAGCTCCATTACAAACTTGCAAAAACCAGCAGCAAATCAAAAAGAAATACATAAAATTGAATAAATAGGATTTTAAAAAAATGAATGCTGCGATTATCAATAATAAATTTAGGACTTGTGAACTAGATAATATTAACAGCTAGACAAAGGAAAAAAAAAAAAAAAGCTAAGAAATTTTCATAAATGCCAGTACACTGTTGAGTTTCCCTTCAGATCTCTTCTTGTGTTATCTATCCCAGGCCAATTAGTTACACTTGTAATCACAGGTGGAGAGCCACTTCAGGATTAATATTCATATCATATTCTTGAAATACTTTTGATTATTATTGAAAATAAATATAATTATAAAACTCGTTAACTATGCATCTGTCATAAAGGTACCATTTAATATAATGGTGCATGCGCACAAGTTGCATGCTATTGTGTTTTCAGTGTTCTATGTTTAATCAAAAATTTGTTTTGTTGTCAAAGTATGGTGATATTATTGTACGTCCATATTCAGTGAACTTTTGAAATGAAATTAAAAATTAACTTTTTATTTCTATTTTATAATTTTAATGCTGGCTACACCAAGTTTCAACGTGGTGACTACTTGCTCATAAGCTTATAAGCAGAAATCACTAAGACCTTTGAACGGGAGTCGTTCGGTACCTACTTCAAGGTTGTTGCGACAAAGGAAACCCCACAGAGACTTGAACCATAAACAGTATTGTAAGCAGACAATTGTTTCCTTGCCTTAACTATTTGACTGTCACAAACAACACCGTTAAAATTAAATAAACTGACACTAGGCATATTGTGATTGTTACGCAGAAATAGGCTTAGAAGAGCAACGAAAACTGAACTCTAGCATGTTAGAATTTCTGGGGAAAAAAGTAAGCATTTGTCATAACCAAAGAAGAGGAAAACAGAGACATGCCTGCATCGCAAAAATCAGGCAAAAAATATGATTTTCTGTATAAACTGCAAAACAGAATAATATTGTCTCAAATGTGCCTCAACATCACAGAATATTTAAAAAAATGAAGCAAGATAAAAATGAATGGATTTGTGCTGACTGTACCACAACAGTGATAAACCGAACCAGGAAAATATCAGAAAAAAAAAAAGAAAAAGAAAAGAACGAGAAGTGCTCTCTAAAATTATTGATGATTTCTCAGACAATGAAGTTTCTTTTGAGGAATCAGAGATAGAAATCCTTGTACCCAAACTCAATCTACAAGATGCCAATTGTGCAGACATTGCATTTAGTTAATAAGATTTGTTCAGAGCAAAACTCATCAATAAATCAATGCAACGCAAATCATCACAACTGGAAATCCCAAACAGATGAGTTACACAACAAACTAGATACAGTCATTACCAATCAGGACCTTTTAAATCAGCATTTTTGGAAGATATTAATAACTCAGCAAACAAGTTACCACAATCTATAATTCAATGTGTACGGTCAAGGAACAACCATGCTTTAATTTGCAATGTGCACAGAATGGATATTAAATCAAAAGGGGTAGACTATCTGAACGTAGCACCACAAATGAAAATTTTGATGTAAATAACATGGTCAATAAACAACTTCTGTCGCCAGATGTTCCATCTGATGTAATTTAAAATAATAGTAATAATGCTAAATCGATCCTCCCTGCAGATACTTTCAGCAATTGTCATAATGAAGCACCCATGTTAATCAGTAGCAAAACACAGGGGTTTACCAGGGGTGATAAGTTTTTCTTCTAAAAGCTTGTTGGAACCGTCGTGTGCCAAAGACAAATTGTTTGTTTCCCAGGTCCAGAGCACTAATAATGATACAATACAAACTGATATCTTGTTGCCAAGAATACTGTCAATGGCTGCAATGTCGATACAGGACAACACAAGGCCAGAAATCCAGAACGAGTCAATAAGTAAGCCAGTCGCAGGTTAGTTGCAAAGCAATTTCTTACCTATGTTAATAGATAAACCAACATCTGCTCTTAATCTGTATGCTAATATGCAAATCAAAACCAGCTGTTTCAAAACTGGTCTTCCAAACAATATGAATCAGATGATAGAATCAACACTCAATTCACCACCCAATCAGCAGAGCTAGATATTTTGATCTCTCACAATCCCATTGAATTTGAATGTCACCCAAATACTCAGGGAGCCAATCACCTTTCAGATGAGCCCCAATTCCCTAATTTAGCAATCAGCAAAGTCCCGGTCATGTCATGCAGCTGAACAAATATGTAATCCACAAGTGGCAGCCCACCAAATTAGCAACCTACCTCCAAAATTGACCTCAGTTTTACCATCTGTGCTATCACCTGAAAGCAGCAACATCTCTACCATCATGGACAAAAATTCATGACCTTATTCGGAAAAATCCAGGCAGCCGTCACTCACCTGTCACGAACAATCAATCTTGGCTGAAATTGCCACTACCCATTCTGTTTCGTCTCCTCAATCAACAGCTAATAGGAACCCTCATTTCTACAGGTCACCTTCTCAAATTAAGAGTCACCCTGCCAATATCAAGGAAAAGTTTCTTATTAGAATTGGTACCTCCCCATCCTCTATTCTGAGATCAATGAGCAGGCCTCCCATCACAGAAGCCTTTTTATTTCCAGACTGGGGCGCCTGAGAACAGCTGAGGATACTGAGGTAGCAATGAGTAAGGAACTGTATACACCAAAGTATCGGCAAATTTACTGAAGAAAATGCAGAATTTACTTGTCCTTTAAAGCGATTTGCGAAACCCGGGCTTTCAAATCTGTTGCATCCACACCAGTGTAGCCAGTTGGCACCCTAATTAGACCTTTTTAAAAAGAAAGATCCATCCACTTCAACTTCATCTTGTGAGCAAAACTAAAGGATGACATGTCTCCCCCTGCATATGACTAACAAATTGTGAAACTGCACTAGTGTCTGTTGACTGTCGACAGACACTAGTGCAGTTTCACAATTTGAATAATTTGAATTTATGGCCCCCCACTTCTGGAATCATAACAGTGAAGACTTCACATTTGTTCATCTTAATTTCTCTTTTCAGGGCCTTATATATCTCCATAAAGTCTCATCTAAGGTGACTAGTTGTTAAGCTCTGTATCCCACATATTCTAAGTCTTTTCTTTTCTCACATGTATGCCTTTTTCACAGTCCTCACCAGGTGAGGTGCATTGCCCATCTTTGGACCCTTCCAAAAAGCTATGGTTTTTTTTCTTCTTTTAAGTTCGATCTCTATACTTGAACACAGTATTCCAAGTGTGGTCCTACAACTGCCTTATACAGTGGAATATAAGGCAATTGTAAAGCTCGTTATATGGAAGGAGGCTGTTTGGAGGGTAGGGCTCATCAAGTCATGACATGACAAAATTTGAGTTTGTGTTACCTGTGTACCATGTTTCCTGTTAAAAATTCAACCAGAGGAAAATAAAAATGAAGGCCAATAATGCTTTGTTATACTTTTAAAATATGTTTCTTTTAAAATACTCTGGAATTTACTGTAAAGCCAGTTCCATTTTTTTGGAATAACTCTGTAAACAGCAATGAATAGGGCAGAGGCCATGAGACACCAATTTTCAGGCACAGGCATCCTATTATGTAATTTCAGTACAAAAGAGATAACCTGAATGAGATTTAGATAAAATTTAATTTTGCTTTCCAGAAGTCAAGATACCCAAGGTACTATACAGTTAAGATCTTGCATATTTGTTATTATTATGAATTATTATGAATTTCTGAATAATAAGAAATTATTACTAAGCTGACATTTTAAGTTTTAATTTCATATATTACAAGATGCTGGTAAAAAAAACAACAACAAAAAAAAAAAAAACAGCTTAATTATACTGAATAAATCAAATTATAAATAACATTTATTTATAACAGATGACTTAGAGGTAGATGAAGCCAACCTTATGCATATACTGTACTAACAGGTGTACTGCTTTTTACATATGAAAATATCTTTTTAAAACACAATGTCACACCAATTTAATTTTTTACTGTTATATGCACATGATAAAAAATATTAAAAATTAAAAGAGAAATCTCTTTTAATATAGACTCCATTAAAAACTGCAAACTACTATTACAGAAAGCATTAAGGTATATATATTCTAACACCACACTTCCAAATTGACAACATCATTCTATATCAAATGCCAAAAAAAATCATGGAAAGTCTACTGCTCCGATAAACACAAGCATCTATTTTAATAACATTTAGTGTACACATATATCCCACAGATTTATGCAGTATATATAGTCTTTCTAGATCTATATTCCACATCCAAAACATAAAAAAAAATCTCCAAAAGTATGGGGGGGGAGAGAGAGAGAGAGAGAGAGAGAGAGAGAGAGAGAGAGAGAGAGAGAGAGAGAGAGAAAATTCATATTTTTGAATTAGTAGTTAACAACAAGCTTTCTTTGCAGATTATTATGAAATCCACAAAGACTACACATCCAGTGCTTTAGCTCCAATATGGATCTCTGATGTGGTGAAGAGTCCTCATAATATTTTGATGCATTTCATAGAGAGAATTTCTGTATTGAAAATACAACTTATTGATGCAAAGAGAATTTACAAAAAATTGCTTGATGGTTATTATGAAGAGCTACATAGGCCTCTCAAGTATTCAAGGATCGGCCATTAAAATGAGCAAGCCTGTATATGAAAACCATGCATGATCTGGAAAGTGTGCTGGTTCACCAGATATCACCAACAGGAGAAGTCATCCTCTTACACCTAACATGCCAATACTTCAAAACCAGAAAATAATTAAAGGATAGTTTTAATTAACTAAACTTTATAGTTCATTTGATTTTCTCAATTTATACCATTACATTCATTTGAAATTCCAAATGTGTCCCTCTTTGTGGGGTATTGGTACTCTAACAAATCATTAGCAGGCTAATGATTTGTTTTATATAACAAATCATCATCAATGTGAAAAATAATTAAAAATTTTAGTTACAACTAATCATTATTTAACTCTGATGAAATATATTTTCTCATAGGTCTGTGGGATGCATTTGTACTAATTCATAATGGTAAAGCCTTTATGGAATATTTGAATGATATTTTCCTCTGTACATCATAATACAAAGAAATAAAGAATTCCTCTACTGATAAAATATAGAAATACAGTATGCTTAATTACATAATGTACATATTTATTCTATTGAGGTTTAATAACTGCACCATATTAAACCTTTTACTAAATCTGATAGATATGTACGTCAGTTGCCTCCTGTGTTTGAACCTGCTCGAATACCAGGCAGTCCTCGATAATGAAACACACTTTTGACAGCACTGGGGCTAGAAGTTGAGTCTTTATCTTCTGTATTATCATCACTATCAGAGCTACCTGAGCTTTCTGTCTCACCTGCCTTTTCATATTCATTTGTATCACCACCAATCTTCTTCTGTGGATGAGGAGGAGGAGGATTTCTCTGTTTTTTATCATTCTGGTTGTTTTCATTCTCCACAAGAAATTTTTCCCACCCTTGCAACCTTTTTTCCTGTTCAGCTTCTGTCTCCAAAACCTTGTACTTGGTGCGTCCATCCCAAGTTTCTGCTCGTAACTGCCTTTGAGCAAACCACCTACCATTCATGAGTTCTATGCATGCATCAGCCATTTCTGCTTCTGCAAAGGTTATAGCTGCCACACCATCAGGATGTCTCTAAAAAATATCAGCATATTACTAAATAAATTAATTTTAAAAAATGAAACCTTTATTTTAAGTTCTTTCACATACAGGAAAACCCCATTAATTCAGTATTCAGATAATTTCATGATCTGATAAGCTGAAGTGCTTTCAATTCCACTTCATCATGTGAGTGGGGATATGCTTTTCAGTATTTGTTTCAAAATATTGTTAATATTTATTGGTCTCAACAACTATTTATTATCAATTAATTCAAAAACTTATGAATTATTTAATATTAATTAATTCAAAAACTTATGTTGCTGAGATAAAACATTTTATTTTTATTACATATTTATTTCCCTAGAAGTGAAATTGTATACATTAAATAATTTCCCTCTCATCTCTAGCCACAGCTTAAAGCATAGTTGAACTTTACAACCTCATTCATGCATTAGGTGCTGCTTAAGTCAGTTTTTTCATGTTTGTGAAGCAAGAGTGAACAATGGCAACAAATGTTGCTATAACAAAAAGAAAACAGCATTTAATATTGAAGAAGCTGTGTACAGCTTCTGCAATATTAAATGGGCACAGTGGAATTTCTGTATAGTGGATGTACGAGGTAGTTATAGTCATAGAATCTGCAGCAGCAAAACAAAGTGACTTTAGCAAACAAAAACGAACCAAGAGGAGCAAAGCATGCAGACCCTGAAGAGGAAATTTATTAATGGTTGTGTGAAGTAGGAAACAAATAACAGACCAATTTCTGGCCCAGTGGTGAAGGACAAGGCTGATGAAGTAGCATATAAGATGAGATTTGAATTCAAGTGCTCAAATAGATGGTTGTAGCATTTCCAGCAAAAGCATATTATAGTTGCCATATACCAATTAAGTGGCTTCTGTCAATACTGATATATTATATATAAAATATATTTATGGATTTTGATTATGAATGGATTATGAACGGATTTGCTTTTTGTAAATGATACTGTCAACCTATGAAGAATACACAAACCACACCATGCAGCTCTGATAACACAAAATTTGAATGTTCTTATAGTTGTAATCGTGAGTCTACTTACACAAGTATGGACAGGTCATCTGCATATGCTATCATCCATGTGTTCGGGTACGTTCAAAGTAGCCAATCATTTAGTACAAGTTCCATGTAAGTGGCCTAAAGACAGATCCTTGTAGACAACTCTGAACCATTTGTTGGTAACAGTCCAACTGCTTGATTTGACCATAACTAATTGATCTTGAAAATAGTTTTTAATAAATGAATAAATTTGGGACATGCACCGGGCATTATGAAGTTCTGTTAGTACACTGTTCCAATCAATGATGTCAAACATGCCCACACAGTCTGTAAATAAACCCAGACAGTAGTTTTTCTCACAACTTTTAACAGTCACTGTCATCCTTTCCAGGGCAATGTCCATTCCTCTACCTGGCATAAATCCATACTGATCATTTGACAATGCACAACACTCTCAAAGTGCATCTAATATTCTTGTCGCTAGCAGTCATTCATAAACTTTGCCTACCCCACTCAAAAAGGCAAATGGGCGATATGAATCCACTCTATCCTTGGGATTGGCAGAAGATTTCAAGAGAAGTTTCAACAGTGTTTGCTTCCAATGGTACATGAAAATTCCATCACAAAGGCATGCATTAAAAGTGATGAAATGAGATGGTATTATGGTAAAGCTACACTTGGTTACTTCACCCTCTATTAAATCTAAACCATGACATCTGTTCCTCTGTATTCTCTGAATCACCACTGATAATTCAGCCATAGTGAAATTGGGGTCCTCCCCAAACCCCATGCAGGCATCATTACGTGTTTTCATTTCCACATATGCAGGATTCTCCCCTTCATCAGCACAGTTTTGACTCCTTACTAAATGTTCTAGAATAAGAGTAAACTTTCTTCCCATGTATGCATTGTTCGTCCATTTCCAGTAGCAATGGAACATACCACATCCCTTGTTGGATTTTTCAACTTGTTATTAAACAATTTGCAGACTAGGCTCTGGGGGGGTCATTATTGCACATCCTTATTAAATCAAGTGTCCACCAATTTACAGGAGCACATTTATTTTGGCAACACTTCATTGTTAACTGAGACGCATCATATAACCAATCCTACACTAGCTGAACAACCCTAGTCCCATTCATCTCTATCAACATCGCCAGAGTTGTATGCACACTCAATCTATTCAATTTGTTATCGAAGGCAGGCCAATTAGCAGTACTAATGAAAATCGGCATAACTGCGCATTTGTAAATGCTGACCTGGCTCTATAACAGTCTAATCACAAAAATAATGACCCTATGATCACTGGAAAACCAGTCAGGCGCAACTGACCAATTATCAATGAGACCTTATCCATACAATGCTTGAGAGTGCCACAGCTACATTGAACAGTAACAGTCCAAAAAGAAGGGTGCTCTGACTGCCTGCTATGTGTTACCAAGTTATAACAACTCAACCTCCTCCAACAGACTTCCTCTCTCATCAGTAACTGAGCTATACTACAAGGTGTTTTTAGAGTTAGAATCTAAACAGAGTATAACTTTCTCCATGAAGATGTTCCATCAAATTCTCAATGTAGTCTTAAGTATGGCCCAATGTTATTGTCAAACTTGAAGTACAATGGAGCAAGATAAAATTTAAAGTCTTCATGTTCCACACAAACACATACTGAATACTGTGTGTTATACGGATGTAGTACTGTAATGCTCAAGTTCTGATTAAATACAGCTATCGCTGTCTGAGGTGAACTGTGTTGCATGATACAATTCTTGTTATTAGCAAGTATCCCTTGACTCTACCTTCTAGCTCATAGGGTTCCTAAATGCAAGCCAAATCCAATTGCTTCCAATTACAAACTACCCTAAGCTCACCAGCCACTGCTTCTGACTGCTAGCCACTGATTTGAATTATCTTCAAAAAATTCCCGTTTTCGCTTGTAACAGTTATCCCACCGGTTCCTTACACAGAAAAAACAGATTCAACATGAGCATTCTTATTTAAAAAAAATTAGCTTTAATCAGTGTGCCATTGTAAGACAGTGTTCGATTAGTTTGTTCCAGACATTTTTTTATCTTTTACAGAATGATTTTCCTTCTGACCTCTAGACACAGTTGGCACATGACAGTTGATTATCATTACAACAGCAACTATGATGACTATGACCACTTCTACCGCAGTATGACTGAATGATTAACAATGATAGCACATAGTGACCATATGGAAGACATTCAATCTGTATAACATCATGCTAATATATATTCTGCCCTGGTTCATCACGTAATGGAACATCCATCCAGACACCTCTAAAATCCAATTCTGATCTGTTTTTGTTTTGTTTAGACTGTCAACTCTCACAAATACAGGGTGTCTCAAAAATACAAGGCATAACTTCAGGAATGAGTTCCTCATGTGCAGACAATAAAAATATTTTTTTATCAACATAGTTCCGGAAATGCTTGGTTTCTGAGTTTTGAAGGTCTGTCTATGACACTTAACTGTTCACATCACCTTATAGTAATCGTTCAAAATGTCCACCTTCTGCCTGAATACAGGCCTTACATCGACGTCTCATGGACTCGCAAAGACGATGCCAAATTCCTGGCATGTTTCATACTGTCTCACAACCTCCCAAAATTCGACTGCACAGAGTCTCCACATCAGCTACCAGAGTCGAATATACCAATGACTTTAAATGGCCCCACAAGAAGAAATCTAGTGGGTTTAAGTCAGATGAGCATGGAGGCCAGGCAGTTGATCCACCGACCAGGAAACCTTCGATTCAGGTAATTGCGGGCTAGGTGGCTGAAATGTGTGGGAGTTCCATCTTGCGTGAAGTGGACTTGTTGATGAATGATCAGTGGCATGTCGTCCAAGAAATCAGGCAAGTTGTTTTCCAGAAAGTTTCTGTATGCCTGCTCTGTGAGTGTGAGTTTGTTTGGAAGTACATGGGGCCCAAATAACTTATCACCAAAAACACCCACCCAGATGTTGAGGCTGAACCACTGTTGGTGATGTGATGGAAGAATTGAATGTGGGTTTTCCTCAGACCATACATGCTGATTGTGAAAGTTATGGATTCCGTCTCGTGTAACTGTGCTTCATCTGTGAATATCACTAAGGCAGGAAAGTGAGGAGTTGTACCACAGTGCTGCAAGAACCACTGGCAGAACATTACTCGTGCAGGGTAATCTGCTGGCGACAAGGCCTGTATCCGTTGCAGATGGTAAGGATACAGTTTTGGTGTTCTCGCAACACTCTCCAAATAGTCAAGCATTAAACAGCCAGTTGCATTGCTATCCTGCGTGTGCTCGTTCCAGGAGTGGCATGCACAACATCCAAAATCTCCTCCTCTACCTCAGAAGTCGCAGATCTTGGTCGTCCTCTGTCGGCAGCATGAGGTGTAAAGGTCCCATGTTCACAAAGGCGGCGATGGATACCTTCAAACATTTTCCTGTCTGAACATCTTCATTCTGGGAACCTTTTGTGGTACAAATGACGAGCTTCCAGAGCATTGCCGTACGCCAAACCGTACATAAAGTGCATATCCGCTTGCTCCTGATTTGAGTACATGGTCGGAATGAAAAACCACCAGATTCTGTCAGTACCTTGTGATGAAAGAAATCACCTGCGAGAGATAAGACAATATGCTTAATAACTCGGGAACCAAGAATTTCCAGAACTACGTTGATATAAAATATTTTTATTGTCTGCATATGAGGAACTCATTCCTGAAGTTATGCTGTGTATTTTTGAGACAACTTGTATGGATACATTTAAACAGAGGACACTTTTACATTTTAAACTGTAATATCTGGCCTCCTATACAGTTTAGACCAATATCAAACACTGGCCTTTAAATGTGGGGGGGGGGGTGCATGATGGGAAGAAGTCAGAAAACATGATTAATCATCTTGTTGACTTGAAATGGAAATTGAAAACTACTTTATACTGAAAAAATAAAAGGCTCCAATGTTTCACATGTGGTAACACATCTGATTAAACAGTCAAATAAAATGTCTGAATTACTGGCAAACTGTTTATGGAGTAGGGGATAAGTAATTGCACAGGCACATGGCCAATTAGAACAGAAAAATTCTTCTGATCATGGATCAGTGTGCCAGTAACAACCAATCATAAATTTTAAATATATGCACATTCTATTCCAATCTTATGAACCAATACAACCAGACAACCATGAGAGCATAACAGAAGCCATTAGTGCAATATTATCTATGAGAAATGAGATGTAACTTCCTGTAAGACAAATTAAGAAACAAAATGTCCTGGAAATCTGTAAAGCCCAACACAATGAAAATGTTGAGCCCTACCAATTCTACCTTCCGTCTGATCAATATGGATATATCCATATGATATATGCCAATATGGATTTGTTGGTGTTGTCATTATATCCACTGGTGATATAATGGTTTAAGTTACCAATCCATGAACAAATTCAATGGAAAAGTTTGGCAAAACTCTAGCAGTTGCTCTTGACATTTCAAAGGCTTTTGACTGTTTGCCATGAAGTATTAGTATTATCAATGGCCACATGGTGCAAGGAAGCCTATGGCTTATGATGTACCAGCCAAAAAAATAAAAAAATAATAATAATAAAATAACAAAAAATAAATAAAATAATAATAAGAAAATTTTTTAAAATAATAACAATTAATAAGAGAAAAGGAATTAGACAACCTATGTGTTTCCCTCCTCCCGTAGGTATGTATCCAGCTGACCTTTGAATTTCCTCAAACAGTCAGCCTCTACCACCTATGTAGGTAGCTTATTCCAGTAATTTATAACTCGCTGGCTAAAATAAAACTTCCTGCGATCCAGTCTAAACATCTTCCCCCAATAACTTGAAATTATGGCCCCTTGTTCTAGAAGCATTTTATGCTTCTTTGCCTGTTACTTCTAAGAATCTAATTATTTATTAACTGTTGGATACTATTAAAATAAATAAATAAATCATGACAATGACACTAAGACCTGTATACCAGATTTTCTCAGCTTTGGATCAGCTATAACTGCTATACTTACATCATAAACTACAACTTTCTTCACAGTGCCACATTTTGCCCCTTCTTCTCTCAGATCACTCTGATAGTCAAGGATGAGAGTTGGATTATTCTGTATAAAAACACAAATAAATAAATAAGTAAAATAATGTACTTTTTAAAAATTACAAATTTATTTTTTTACCAATTTTAAACATATTCTGTCTTTTAATTTCAAAAACAAAAAACTTTTTACTGGAGAGGTGACCTTTGACAGAATGCTCCAGACAGAATTACCCACTGACACTGTCTGAATGGTAATCCCAAAATTTTCTTCCAATGATAACTAATTAACGTATGTGATATTTACTTAGTAATGATCATAAAACCAGGGGTAAAATTGTTTACTGCATCATGAAATGCAATAAACTGTATTTTAAAGTTCATTACTTTATAATTTTTGCAATATGTTTAATACAGTATTGGCCAACACAAAATATTGCCATAACCTAGTTGAAGTTGACTGTAATGCATCATGACAACTTATGAAAACAAATTACCATAGTGCAGTAACTATGTTACTGCACTATGGTAATTTGTTTTCTACGTTACTGCACTATGGTAATCAAAATCGAAGTAACCTTTGACCAGTCATAATCCTAATGGAACAAGGTATCTAACAAATGGTGATTATTTATTTATTTTTGAATAAAAATAAATTATTTTTTAATTATTATTTTTTTTTTTTTTTGTTAAATTGAAAATGGTACATTAGAGCATTGAAAATCCAATTGATCCAGTATTTATTTAATTTTATGCTGGTTGTTATTATTGTTATTTGTTATTTTTTTTTCGGAGCATTAGCAACTAAGGCCATATTGCTCCGGGGATATGCAGTGGTCATTCCCTGACCTTTCCGCATCCTCCGTATTTGGTGGTCATGGGTTCGAATCCCGGTCTAATCAAGAAGCGTGTGCTACGCACTGCTGCTCCTGCCCACCTGGCTACGGAGGCGCCTTTTATGCTGGTGCCATAAAATAATTGCAGTATTGTGTCATTTTTGCGAATTGAATTTTTATTCTGTTAAAGGCAATTGTAATAAGCAAAAATTGGAGGAATATTATCCAGAGGCTATAAAAATGAAGATATAAAGCACAAATTTATACTTTTATTTTAACTTACCAATTAACAAAATTAAATGATACATGAAAATAGGAAGAGTCCACAGGTTAGCAAAATGGAAATAAATTTATGCTTATGTACATAGCTTAATTAATATACATACAGTGTAGTTAAACATAGGATAACACTTTGTAATCTGATATTTCTGTTCACTGACTTTTTTTTTTTTTTGGGGTTCTAAAATCTAAAATAGTAACAAAAGATAAGCATCAATCAATAACAAAGAACATGGCATGCAGAAATTGCAACTAACATGATATGCGCAAGTGAGATACAGAGTAAAATGTTTACAAAGTTTAGATATAGGAATGATGAGATTCTGAACATTTACAGAGTTTTATTTTACGTGCTTAAGTTATGGTCTTCTTTTAAAAGGAAGCAGAAATTTTTAACAATTAAATCAAAGACTGAGATTTTAAACAGACTTTCAAAGGGAGAAAGAGCAGGCCTTTGTTAGCAAGATTTTACAAGGATGGAAAGTCAATCATAACAGAAATTAAAAACAACAAAGAAAAAATTTTAAAGTTTGCATCGAAACTCGATTCAGATGATGGTGCAAAAAAAAAAAAAAAAAAAAAAAGAAATACTATGAGAACAGCTAATGACCCATCTCTCGAAGATGCTGTTTGTTGTTGTAGTTAGGTTCTGGGAGTATCAGCAACTAAGGGTATAATGCTCTGTGTATATTGCCTGTAAACTGCATGTTCTGTGCTCAATTTTCTGTTCGCTGGAACCAGAGTTTCAGGGAGAAAAAACCATGTTATCCTTGCCTGAGATAGACTAACTCAGCCACATGGAAAAAGTCCATAAAAATTCCTCCTATCACTGACGGGACTCAAACTCAGGTCTTTTACAACACCCAGGTTGGGGAGAACAGTGATTCTACCAACTGTGCTATCAATGAGGGCTAGGTATACGAGCAACAAGCTGAATACTGTCCAACTCAACTACTCTTGCTGAAAAGAGTGAAAGATCTGGCAACAAAGAAATGAAGTTTGAAAATGGTGCAGCAAAACATAAGTAATTATTTTTGTTAAAGGTCTATACATATGTGTTATTGTGATAAGTTCAAAAATATGAACATCAGAAGTCCGAACTAACCCTGATCCCAAGTAGTTCGGATTATCGACGCTATACTGTATTTTAAAAATTAATTAGGATTTAGATAATTCATTACTCATTTTATTGTTTGAAATTTCTTGGAGTTGCATGCATTTTTCACTCACTTTCTATTATACCCCATCCCACTGTTAAATTTACAGCATCCTGCTGAAAAAACACTCCTTGAAAAATGTGCAATTTTCAGAAAGATGCACACGCCAAGTAAAAAGAGCTAAATTATAACATCTGTTGGTCTGCACCAATGGATGAATCTTGGAATCTTTTAAATGCAGTATTAATTAAAAATATAAAGCACCTTCAGAAATCTTTTGTCCAATACATGACCAATTTCAGGGCTCTGACACATTTTAGAACCAAAAATTTGGAAGAGAGGGGATTAAATATGTTTAAAGAGTAGCAAAAGCTTTTTTTAAAATAGAAAATGCATACCAAAGAGTGTTGAGCAGAAATCAACTTTCTTAGCTTTATATCAAAAGGTGACGACTATGACATTAAAGTTGACAATTATGTGAAAGATGAATTTTATGTATATAGGAAGGACTACAGCCACAACTTTTAACATTTCATTAATTAACACAGCAATACAAAGCAATTTAGCTACAAATATATCTATATAAAATAACAAATAACTGAATTCCTTACAGATTACTATCTTTTCTTTTAGCCAGTTTCTACTGTAGCATATCAAGTCTTTCTTTTCAGTAATGACTCCAATAACTCCTATCATAGCTTGTGCCAATTTACCTCCTAAATTCCCCCTTTTCTGCAATGCTTTTTTAACGTGTTATTAGTACAACCCAAAAGTTTATTTACAAGCTTGAACTTCTACATCATTCTTTGCATCTATTAACTTTATTTCAAGACCTGCAATTTTGCCAGTCTTTCTTCTATCTTATTTATTTATTTTTGCATTTTCCACTTCGGCTGCCTTCATTTTATCCATTCCATTGCTTTCCTGCCTGTTTCTTTCTCAGTTTGCTTTTACTTTTTAAAATAGATATTACTGTGTATCCTTTGTATGCAACTATGTGACAGACTGTAGAACTAGATACTAGATCTTTAATGTTCTCCACCAGCCTGAATGTGGTACCACCCATATGCAGTACCTTGCATTTAAGTTTTAAACCTTAATTGCCAACTCTTGAGCCATCTGCCTAATTTTTCTAGGTCTTGCTGCAGTAGTATGCTTTGATTCCTGTCATTAAGCCCTTTACCAACCTTTGCATTATTTGCAAACTTGGACATTAGCTTTGACTTGTCTTCATCAATATCATAATAAACAATGAAAACAGTAAAGGGACCCAGTAGTGAACCTTGAAGGACCCCACTTTGTAATTTCTTTGGCATTCATACTCCACTGTTTTTGAGGACTGAGAGAATGCACACCTTCCACTTCTTAAAAACTTAATGCAGGTATATAAGGTTTAACATTAAATTTGCTGTCTTTTATGCAGAGTGTAACTTGCTACATCTATGTTTTTTACCAGATGAATGCCATAAAATGCATTTTCCCACCATCAACTCAGCCAAATGGACCAATGGTCTTATTGCGGTATTATTAGTAATATCAGTTTATGCCAAAAACTAATATTACTTGAACCGACTTTTTTTTTTGTATAAGTTCTGCAGAGACTTGATCAATGTATCACTTGAAGAAAATCAATTTGAATAAAGGGAAAAAAAAAAAAAAAAATTTACCAACTATTAATTCAATATCAAGTGACTTCTGAGCCACTTTGTATAATATATAAGACTATAAGTTTCAGTATGCTTTACGGAACTTATAATTCAACATTTACATTATATTCCAAATTGAAGTAACAAAGTTAGCCAGAATACATCAAAAATTTTAAGAAGTGAACTACATGGTAAAAGGATGTCTTGTTATATGAAGATGTATATTTATGTATAATTATAGATAAAAATTTTGCAATTTTTCTTTTTAGCAAAAGAGGAAAAACTGAATTCTTTTAACTATTTTACCATACAAAAAAAAAATATATATATATATATATCCAACACAAAAACCGAATAAATGAGATAATAATACAGCACATCCAGTAGAGACTGAACTTGTACAAGATACTACATAAATTTTCAGGCTTTCTTGAATAACTAGATCTAATTTTTGGCAAAAAATTTTTGTGGCTATGATTCCATATTTTGACAAGACTAATAAACACCTTTGTCCTAAAAGAACTTGTTCCTCTTACAGAAAAGTAAATTTTAAAGCTTACATACATTGATCACTTTAATTACTGAATTTTACTAATTTTTATCCAAAACAGAGGACAGAAAATTTACATATTAGAGTTCTGACAAAATGTTGTGTACTCATCCACCCTGGTAGACTCTAAAGGAACCCATTAACTATGCAGTTACTGACAGACAATATAAATAATAATGGATTTCCTACCAACATTATATTACAATGCAGCATATTTCTCTACTTAGACATTAATTTAATATGAAAGAGTTGAAGGACATTATGAAGACCGGTATGAAAGTAATGTCTCCAAATTTTTTGTTTTCAAATGTGGTGCTGTAGATCATTTCGCATGTCATTGAGAGGTCACTAGAAGTCTCTAGTTGCACTACCGAGTGGCACTGTGATTGGTCTTATGAGTGCAGCACACAGGTAGTTCAAAATGGTGGTACCTATCAAAATCCATACGTGTCTCAAAATGTTTATGGTGGCAATACTGTAGATGCGAGTACAGTTAGATGTTGGGTAAGACACTTTAAGAATGGGGAAAGTGACATTTGTTGACAAGCCCTGAAGTGGCTGGCCAGTAACATCAGTGACAACAGACAAGAGCACTGATCAAAGAGGGCTGCCACATCACAACACGCAAATTTTGTGATGCAATAGGTATAGGGAAACCTGCTGTGAAACCGTCATAAAGGAACTAGGCTACAACAAGGTTTGCTCCTGGTGGATCCCAAAAATGCTGACACGTGAGCACAAAGAAGCACGGAAAGTCATCTGTACAGAACTTCTCCAGTGCTATGAGAGTGAAGGAGAGGTTTTCTTTCACGCAGTCACAGGTGATGAAACCAGGGTCCACCATTATCATTCTGAAACAAAGAGACAGATGATGGAATGGCACCATCAAAATTCACCATGCAACAAGATCAAAAGACAGCCTTCTGTTCGTAAAATCATGGCAGCAGTGTTTTGGTACGAAGATGGAGTCCTGCTGGTGGACTTCTTGAAGCATGGCACCATAATCAAATTCAGATCCATATGTGAACTAGTCTCTGGTGACATTAAAGCTCTTTTTTTTTTGCCACCTAATGTAACGTTTCAGTTTCATCTGGATGAGATGGTGTATTGTCCAAAAGCAACAGTGCTTTTTCTGGGAGTTTCTTTTCTGACAGAAATTTCTTAATTGCAGGAACAAAGTCTTCATGGAACCATTTTTTCAACAAACATGAATCCATCTCTAATCCAGCCACTAGATCAAAGTCTCCTGGAGACCTTGAAACGGAACGACAGACGACGACTTTTAAAACAACTCCTGGAAGATCTCGAAAATGGTGGAACTGTTGCTGAAAGCTTTAAAAACAAAAGTGAAACACGTTATTTACTAACTGACAGGTTCATGGGAAGTAGAAACATCAACTCTCATGAAGTCCTGGAAAAAAATTCTCAGTGAAACCGAGGAAGAAGATTATGATGAAGATAATCTTCCACTTAGAGAGCTAGTAAAAAATCTTCCAAATTCAGAACCTATTACGGCAGAAGACATTCAAGATTGGATTAATGAGGATGAGCAACAGGAGATGTCCGATGACATGATTATAAACTTAGTGAGTGAAGACAAAGATGGTGTGTGTCCAGGAGAAGGCTCAAAAATTTTGCAATACGGAAGGCCTAAATGCGATTGAGACCACACTGCGATACATCGAACAGCAGAATGAGAGTATGCTTGCCAATCTACTGTTGTTGAGCCGTCTGAGAAACACTGCAGCAAACAAGCGAGAAACTTCTTTAAAACAGAAGACTTTTAAAGACTTTTTTTCTAAAGCCTGATGCTGTAATCACGATGATGCATGTACTGTACGTATAGAATGTACAGTACAATACTATGTAAGTAAATAAACACAGGCTAAGGCAAAGAAAGCCCACATAAGAAGCACGGAAAATTTCGAACAAGTTTTGCCGTGAAAGTACAGTATACTGTACTTTGCCGTACCGCACTTGTAGTGTTGCTTGCTCGGTAAACAGACGGTGGATATTATCGGTCTGCAGTAGAAGTGGAGAATGATATATCGATTGACAGGTAGGTGTGACAAATGATGTACTGATTGGTGCATGAACAGAAAAGATGATAACATTGGTTTAGTCATTGGTTGGCATTATGACATGTATTAATGAATAAAGAATGGTGCATAATTAGTTTCAGAATGAACGGCATACAGATAATATCAGCAATGAATCTTTTAAAGTTGGAAGAAATTTGTGGGGAAAAATGAAATGATGCTTCAACTTCTTTGATGAAATCTAAATTAATAAGACTGAAACTGTACTGTTTTAAGTGGAATAATTATTTTAAACTAATTTAATCACGAACGGAGTCAAGTGGAAAGTTCTGGCATTGTAAAATATGTTCTGCGTGCGCAAGTGTCTGAAAAAAAAAAAAAATTACAAAATAAAAATACAGTAACAATAAACAAATTATCCTCTAGTCCACCCATGATTCTAAAGAAAAGAGGTCAAGTTACCCCTCCACTTCGGGAGGAGTCCAAGCTCCCACGGGATTCAATTTGTACTCCTATCTGATAACACCCACCATCTGTTTACCGAGTGAGCAACAATACAAATTCCATCACGGCAAACTACTCCGAAATTTTCCATGCTTGTTGTGTGGGCTTTCTTTACCTTTGTCATAAACACAATTACAGTATGTAATTGCATGCATACATACATGTATTCTTTTTCTTATAGTACATATGTATGTACATGTACTTCCTTAATAGCAAGAATGAGGTGGATCCTAGAGGAGAGGGGAACATTGTCGCAAGGTCAGTATATGAAAATTTTCAGTGTTAACCGAGTTTGATCGTATCTGAGCTGTTCTTAGTCCACATTCGCTCGGATAATCTGGACTCTACTGTACTTGGATTTCAGGAAAGCTTTTGATACTGTTGCACATGGAAGACTACTGTAACAATTGGAGCAGTATGGTATTAAGGGCAAGTAGCTACAATGGATAAAAGGGTGACTGAGTGGGAAAGGACAGAGTGGTAATCAATGGACACTGCTCTTTGTGGACTAATGTTATTAGTGGAGTTACCCAGAGTTCGGTGTTGGGCCCACTGTTGTTTTGCATATTTATCAATGATATTGATGAAAGTATATCAGGCTTACTATCCAAGTTTGCAAATGATACTAAGGTTGGCAGGGTTCTTAATGACAGTAATGGTAGTATACTTCTGCAACATAATCTAGAAAAGTTGGGCAGATGGGCTGAGAAGTGGCAACCAAAGTTTAACACTGACAAATGCAAAGCACTGCATATGGGTAAAAGAAATCCCAGAGAAATGTACCAACTGTGTGGTACTACACTTAGGGTGGTAGAAAAGGAAAGACCTGGGAGTAATTGTGCAGTCAGATATATAGTTTTTTGAACAGTGCAGACAGGCTGTCAGAGCAGGTCATGAGATATTGTCAATGATATACAGGAATTTTGCTAGTAGGGAAAACGAGGTGATTATCCCTTTGCATAAGGCAATGGTCAGGCCATGCCTTGAGTACTGTGTACAGAGAAGGGCTACATGACTGTTGAGGGGAAACGAAGGGACCCTCTTACCAAGGAAGGCTTAAGTTCAGTAAACTGCAGTGCCTGGAGACTAGGCACCTGCGAGGTGATCTGATTGAGGTGCATAAGGCCTTGAATGGGTTGAGCAGGCTCAATCTGATAGGGCATAAATTCAAATTGAGGAAAGGCGGTTGTAGAATAGATGTGTGGAAATTTTCGTTTAGCCAGTGGGTAGTTGATTGCTGGAACCAACTTCCATCCATCATTGTGGAAGTTAATAGCTTAAATAAATTCAAGGAGGAACTGTACAAACTTTTAGAGGGAATGGATATGTAAAAAAAAAAATTTTTTTTTTTTCCTCTTGCTGATGCTACATAAGCTTTCTTTCTTGCACCACATGGCTCTACTACTACTCTTCGTATTAATAATACAGCAATGAAAAACGTAAACTAAATACAATATACAGGTAGGTCCCATTTTACAACTTTTCACATTAACGACTGTTTCAAGATATTACCTGAAAAAATTGAAAATAACAAAAAAATCACAACTCAGTAACATGTTGCAGCAATACCTGCAAGTCCAAACATGCACTAGGCATTTCTTTTGTTTTTCGTGGTGCAGTGTGGGTGGAATGATAGCTACGCCAAGAGTTATTATTATTAATAGCCATATGGTGCAAGGAAGCCTGAGGCTTATGCTACACCAAAGAAAAAAAAAAATTCCCAAGTTACCCTGAGAGAGAGAGAGAGAGAGTCAAAAGTAGAAGGGAATCACCGAGAAAGAGAAGAATGATGATATCCAGCTTAGGACCCTGGGTGTGCCAAGCCCATACTCACCAGATGTGAGCCCCCGGGGTTCTTTGTTTACATTCAGTGTGCATGTTCGTTTCATTGTGAAGTTTCCCTCAATTGTTAATGGGTTACACAGTGTTATTTCTCATTAATAATAATTTTTGTGTAACCATGAGCTCTAAGCGTAAGGCAGTTTCTGTGCTGGGAAGGGGGGCCCAAAAAGAATGTAAAACACTAACAATTAAGGAGAAAATGGATGTGATCACATGGAGTCTGGTGAGCATCGGTCGGATATGTGTAAGGCACTGAGTTTAGCATCACCTACTGTATCAACGATTATGAACAATGTTGATAAAATAAAATAAAGCAAACAATGTTGATAAAATAAAGTGCCACAGGGATAACAAGTGTGTTATCCTCCAGAACAACTTATTCATGCAGTGAGACAATGGAAAAAAATGGAGAAATTGTTAGTGCTGTGGGTTGATGATATGAACCAAAATAACATTCCTGTTACACAGGTGGTAATTCTGGACAAGGCAAAGTCGTTATTTGACAAAATATGTGAGGAGTCTGGTAGCACTGAAACATTTACGGCCAGCAAAGGGTGGTTTCATCAGTTTAAAAACTGTTGTAAAATTCACAATGTGAAAGTGTCTGGTGAGGCTGCTAGTGACGTTGCAGTGGTGGAAGAGTATCCTTCCGAATTTAAACGCTTAATAGACGAAGGCAACTACCTCCCTGATTTAGTTTTTAATGTGGACGAAACGGAAAGTGGAGTCATCACTTGAGTAAATACGTACTCAAGTGATGCCTCCACAGGACCAAAGTAAAATTTTATTTTATTAATTATTTTATATATAAGTACAGTAAACCCTCACTATTCACGGGGGTTATGTTCCTGAGAAATGCCGTGAATACCGAAAACTGAGTTATGGCTCCCATAGTAATAAAGGGGTTCCGTTCCAAAGTATGAAATATATAAGAAAAACTAATCTAAAATTTCGTCTATGTATGTATTATATGTACCTTTGTAATATGACTATATACATAGACAGTACATAGTGAAATGCAAGCATAAGGCATCGAAATGAAAATAAGAAACAAATTTAATATTAAGTGTAATATTTATTAGAAATTGCAAACAAATCTTTCAATCCAGCGCCTTTGCTATAGCTAAAACACTTATCCCGCCAGTGCTATCACCAGTTTCGCTAAAGTGTTGATAAAGGTGTTTTGCCTTTTCACGAATGATGAGTGAACTTAACGGAATTTTATTTTGAGTTCGGTCTTCTATCCACAGATTTAAAGCTTTTTCCATTTTTTTCTAATTTAACATTGAGTTACAGAGCAAATTTTTGAAGCAATTAGCGCATTTTCAGGGACACTACGGCGGATTTTTTCTTCCAATTTCTTGATTGATCGTACCATTGACTTATTGATTTTATAATGTTTTGCCACTGATGAGACACTTTCACCATTAGAAATTTTGTCTAAACTGAATTTTACTTGCTAATGTCATCACCTTCTTTGATCTTTTCACAATTCCCTTGTTATTCGTAGCCATATTTTTGTAGGGGTTAGAAAAGAAGTTGTCCACAATAAAGTCACTTTCTTCCGTTAACACACTCAAAAAAAAGTCTGTTTACACTAACACACTGCAAAACAGTAGATTTTTCACTTTTGTAAGCATATCAATTTATAAATTGATAAATTTATAAATTGATAAATTTATTCAATTTATAAGCATATAAATTAAAAGCAAACAACGAAACCTTCCATGACAAGCACATAGCACATACTGAACAAGGATTAGCGAGAAACAACCACGCTCGCGATTTTGTCACCCCCTCTGCCCCCACCCACTGAGCGCTGTTTTGACCAGGAAAGATGATATTAGCCACGCCCATGTTTTTTTATGGCGGAAAATGTTCACGGCGATTTAAAATTCACATTTTTTTTTAGGTTTCATTTTATATTAAATCAGCGACCGTGAATACGCGAATACAGATACCGCGAATAGCGAGAGTTTACTGTATAAATAAAACATGTGCATTAAATGTTTAAAATATTTAATTATTTATAAAGAACAGAAATATTAGTGCATACTTGGAAAAATTTTGGGAATTTTGGAACCTATCCCATTCAATTTCATTATAATTTGGTCTTGTTTTACGACTTTTCATTTTACAATCCTGTTTTGCTGGAACCTAACCATGTAAAACAGGTCCTACCTGTATTGTAGAGTATTGTATTTAGTTTAGAAATAATTTAGAAACAATATATACATAAGGTAAAACATTTTGGAACACTTTGGTTCCTTCATCAGTAGCACTATAACATAAACATTAAACCCTTTGAACTGTTAAAAAATTTCAGTGTTTATGTAGTGCTATTGAAAAAGGAACCAAAACATTCAGAAAAGCTTATATATGTATGTATGCTGTTAATTAAAGTTTTCTAAATTATTTTCCTAATTTTTTGCAAAAGAATAAGAGAAGTTTACTTCAATATGATACATAGAACACTTCCGTATGAGACTCTCCAGAAATTAAAACGAAAACAATTAAAAAATCGAAAATCTTACACTACAGTAAGAAATAATTAACAATAATTAAAAATCAAATGAACACAATTAAAAATCAATTTAACGTAATTAAAAATTAAGTAAAAAATTAATTTAACAAAAAAAATTGCAAAACGATTTTCCTTCTTGGAGCTGAAAATGCTTTTCAACTGTATGTTGTGATCACAGGAATGAAAATTCATTCTTCATTTTAATTTCTGGAGAGTATCATACAGAAGTGTTCTACGTATCATATCGAGATAAACTTCTCTTATTCTCTTACAAATACTGATATCAACGTAGAACGTATTGAGCATTATAGCTCTGATTCATACTATCAAATTATTTTCCTCAACACAGAGTAGTATGTTTAGTTTACATATTAGACATTAATATGACACTTAAGTAACACACGCAGCACTAAAAATTATAAGAAATACAAGACATATAGCAGAAGCACTGTATGTCTCTAATGAGTCAGTAACATTAGAGCAAAACAATATTAAGCAAGATTTATTTAAAAATTCACACCTCAAATTCTTTAGGATCAAACATATTTTTAATGATCACCGTTCTTTCACTCTTTGTCCTCATACCACGAAGTTTTTCTGGCCTCCAATCAAAAAGCCTAAGAGATACACATTGCAATAAGTCATAATTTAAATATCTTAAAATCATAATTTACATAATAAAATTAATAACCATCAGTGTAGGGTTGTAAGTAAAGATGGCAAAAAGCACCTTGAATAACTGAATGTTCAGTTAATACAGTATTTTATTTTTAGCTTAAATTCTTGCAGAACACACTTATATGGTAAATCCAACACAAGTTTCTAATATCATGAATTTTAATTTATGAAAATAACTGAAGTAAGAAGTGATACAATACACATTATGTTCAATTCATATAACATTTTTAATGTTTTGACATTAAGAATTATAATAAAAATTCTCAGAATTCAATGGAGTTGCAAAGTTTCATCTGATATAAAGGGTTTGGTAAGTGATAATACTGGCCTCACCACCCTTGCAGCTAGCACACTGCTTGCAATCATTGCCAAAAAATTTCACAGTGATGTTAATTAAAGATGTCCTAGTAGTGCAAATCAGTTGGATCACTGAAGCATTCTAGGAGTCCTACTGGATAAGTTTGTGAATTTGGGTGTATATTTCAACTTTTTAAGGCCCCATGCACATGCTTAGAGTCTTGCATCTGGTCAGGTACTTGTGGGTTATCCACAGTGCGAGTCAAATTGTGTCTGTTCTTTGGTAATTTTTTCTGTTCACAGTTTGGGTGTGGTTTCAGTTTTTATAAATAATTCATTGCCATATGACACTAAAAGGCCAAAATTAAAAAGGTTCAACAAAAAGAAAAAGGTGGGAAGAAGATGTTTATTAATTTGATATGAAAGATTCAAGAGATGAAAATGTTGAACCTCCATATGATGAAATAAAAAATTATAATGCAATGAAATTTTCAAAACCAATTTTTAACAATGAAGATTTTAAATTTGAAGTGGTAGGGAAACAAAGATCCAAGAATATAGCAGATAACTGTCCTCTTTCTGCATAGCAGGAATGTGTAAAAGTAATTATGTTATGAATATATTTTCATTGTTTATTCTATTGTTTTTTTTTTTTAATTTTTGTGTATTATATATACACAATAAAAATATTAATATTCTTGATGGTTGATTTGATTTTTGCATTATTTACATTAAAATTTTTTTTTTTAATATGTCCTTTTTTGTTTTTGTTTTGTGGGTCGGGTTTGGGCATGGATCTAATGATGGATCTGTGCAGGACTTTATAAGCCTAGTATGCCTATGCATAAACATGCCACAGTGTCTTTTCTACCTTGTAATGAATGACTGGATCCAAATGCAGTCTTGGCAACTTTTTTTGGGCTTTTTCATTTTTTGGTCTCAAGCAAGCATTGCATAGTTGTTTCTTCCAGTGAAATAGTTGAAAAGACCACAGAAGACAATTTAAGAACACATATACTGTAACATCATGGCCTTTAGCTGATTTAGCACTAACACCATCAGATCAACAAACTTTGCAGCAACATCAAAACATCAGCTTTATGGCTAATCAAGTAACTTTTTTTTTTTTTTTTTTAGGAGCATTAGCAACTAAGGCCATATTGCTCCGGGATATGCAGTGGTCATTCCTGACCTTTCCGCATCCTCCGTATTTGGTGGTGACGGGCTCGAACCCCGGTCTAATCAAGAAGCATGTGCTACGCACTGCTGCTCCTTCCCACCTGGCTACGGAGGCACCAATCAAATAAATAAAGTTGCCAGGAAATAAAATGCCTATTTTAAATGTCCAACACAGAGTTAAGAAAAGTAACTGCTAGTGGGATGGAGAAAACAGAATTTTGATACTTCATGAGAGATGGCTGTAACCCTTTTGCAATAAAAGTAAATATAGTAAATCAATGATTTCATGGAGTGCATCCACCAAAACAGGCTTTTCATCTGCATGGAACTCTGATTTAACTACCTTAGTCTTATGGTATTTACTAACAGTTAAAATACTTTCTCAATGGCACAAACAAGAAAAATTAAATAAAAAAATAAATGATGGCTTGAGAGAGAGAATCTACACTTTTAGGGAATAGCGTATATGCAGAATAAGAATTTATAATATTAAATACTTATGTAAGAAAAATTATTGAAGAAAACAGTGACAGAAAATAAATTATTAAATGGGCAAAATGCCCTTTTAATGAATCGTGCCCTTTTAAAACTGTGATATCTTTATTACGTCCCATAATGGCTACTTTATCACTTTGACTTACATGACCAAATGCAAATCACCACTGCTCTAGCATATGAAGCTGTTTGGCTTTTATACTGGGAGATATGTGACACAGCCCATTACAGATGGGGTGGTTATAATTCAGTGATCACTGAATGTATAACTTTTATAGCTTGACATTTCTCCCCAAGAGTTAAGTACCAGTAAGTCTTGGTCATTACAAAACATACTGGTTACAATTATGCAGTTTAAACCCAAATACAATTTATAATCATAGTTAAAATAATGCAGTATAATTATTGTAAAAAAGATGTGTACAGTTTAAAAACGGTTGTACAGATGATTTCCTTTGGTACACTTTGTCCAGATTATTATTCAGCATCCAGCAATAGTCTGTCTGCCAATACACATTTATCCAGAAACATTTAGAGCAATTTTCACTTGACTTAATGCCTTGATGGAATTGTCCCCACATGCTTATCACTTACTGTATGCAGGTTTTCAGGAAAGGTGCCTAAATGTGAATACAAGAAATGTATTTTCAGCAATACACTATATCCCATTTCTTTATAAGCATCGAGCAGTTTCTGAACTCCCACCTTTTGTATGCAGGAGACCTGCAGTTACCAAAAATGTTTCATGTAGCCATCTGAAAGCCTATCATGCTTTTAGTTCAAGGGTGTGTACACGTAGAACGCAGGTAGTGCTTATTGGAAACCAGCAGCAACATACAGTTGAAGCTTTTCACTGGCTATCAACACATAGAAAGCAGTTAACTAGTGCAACTTATCGGTATGTGAAGGGGGTAAGTTTTGCACTGGTCAACTGCTTTCTATGTGTTATAGCCAGTGAGAAGTTGTAGCTGCTGGTTTCCAGCAAGCGCTACCTGCATTCTATGTGTACACACCCTAATACACTAAGGCTTTTCAAAGCTTTTATCCTGCATATGCTTCCTTATTTGAAATCCTACAAAGATTCTCGCTTTCACTTTTGTGGCACTGATCTTTGGAAATTTCTCACTGAAGTATTGAAATCTCAAATTCAACTTACCTATCAGTTTTACAATGAATCCAATGAAAACGTTTTCACTGGATCCACTAATGGAATGCACTATACACAACTAAACGTGCTTCTTTGAGGCCAGTTGAATGAGGTCATTCACCTCATCTTGGGTAAGCATTCTAGCTCTGATGTCTCTTCTTCAGGCATGTACTCACGATCGGCCAAAGTTTTCAGGTGTTCACTAGTCACTCCATCTTATTCTACTAAACAACCTAGTCCATGTTGTGGAGGTATGAGAATGGGCCTATTGTCATCATGAGGGTGTGGTCTTGTCAATGAATTCAGGTTCAGATAAACAATCTTGTGCTTATTCTTTGCTTAGAATCTAGTTAGATTCATATTACAAAAGTAACAATCACTATCCTGGTCTCTTGGCTCTCTTCATACCATGGATACAACAAACGACATAGACTTTTCCATTTTGTTCAACCAGTCATGTAATCCAGTCGAACAAGCAGAAAAAATAATGCAGTGCCTACACCTTATTCTGGTCATCTTGAGGACAGTCAAAGTATAACTAGTAAATTTTTTGAATATCCATCACTACTGCATGCAAATATGATTACCAGATCTGATGACATATTAGGAAAGAGCAGCACATATAACAAAATTTGTCGGGAAATTTTTATACTTATGAGGCATGATGATATGTTTCAGTAATTCACTGGATCTTACCTGTTATAATTTATAATCAAATTATTAAATTATAAAATAACATGGACATAGATATATTCAAACAATTACATAAATATGAATGTATGAACATAATAATAAATAATAGTTAAATTACTTGAGAATCTCATAAATCTGGCATTTTGAAAATATGCACACAGCCTAAGTATTAAGGGGTAATTGATTTTTATTAGCTAATACATTAACTTTGATACCCACAAAACATTAGTCACCAGCTTATATTTGTGAAGGTCTTTTCTGTGTGCATTGTGCAGCTGGAACAAGTAGGCACTGCTTCTTAGTAAATGAAGGTATTTCATCTGTGAAGAATAATCACAGTGGAGGGTGGGTGCAGGATTTTTGTGCATGAGGCATTGTTAAAATAGTAGACCAGGCCCAGTACCAAGTGACTATGGGCAGCCATTAGGGAGCAGCTGTCCAGGTGCCAGCTGTTCCCTGGTGGCAAAGAGGCCTGCCATACAGGTCTGTTTTGCAGAGGTTCTGAACAAATTCAGTTCATCAGGTGGAGATAGACGGAAGTCTAGATGCCACCTTAGACATAATAATAATAAAAAATGTGAAGAATAATCAATCCAAGTAACACCAGCATCTATTGTTTGCGGCATTCTAATGTCAACAGATGCATTTGAATAAGAGTCAGAATACACATCACTTGAACAGAATTCTATTTCAGTATCAGACGACATATTATAAAGAGCTGATTCAATGTTATATGCTTCAGTATACTATCCATCCCTGTTCCTTTTCAGTCCTGATTCTCCAGGGTGTGGATCCATTATAACAATCCTTTAGGGTAAAATTTTATAGGAAAACAATTTTTACAATAAATTTTATCAGTAGACACACACTAAGGATGATGTTTTGTTTTTCGCAAACTAAAAAATTAAAATTCAGTGTGCATAATCTTCAAAAAGTATTGTGGCCAGAATTATGCCGAGTGGCATAATGTATTGTGGTACACCAATAATGTTTTTAGACTAAATCAAGGATAAGGAACCTTCCCATTGAGAAAGAAGCAGTAGATTTAGGAAAAATTTAAATTTAGAAATCATAAAATCTGAATGGTAATATTAATTAAGTTTTCCATCAAATTCAAAAATTTCAGGCCAAATATGACAGAAAAGATCCAGAGATAAAAAAAAACCCAACAAATAGCGAGACAGACCATGGTGATTAGGCAATTTAAACACCCTGCATTATCATTTACTTAGTAGTATACACAGTTAGTTCAAAGCTTCTCTTAAGTTAAAACTGTTTGCTACAAAGTTATTATTGTGCAGATTTTTTGTTAATCATAGTTTAATTCCAGGATTATGAACAGGAGAATTATTTTAATATGGTTATGCTTGGGCATAATAAGTACGTGCAGCTATGTTGGCAGTATACAAGAAAACCAAACAAGGACCTTCTTATTTTGAACTTATATTTGAAAAAATCATTAATTCAAACAAGCATACACATAACCTGGAGAGCATGAAAACAACAGTACAGTAAAACTACAATTTAATGGACTACATGGGTGTAAGGTCTCTCTGTTAGATCCTATTGTTTATTAAACTCAAAATAAATATATATATAATATCCAAAGATGCTAGAATGTTAGGAAGAAGTGCTATACTATGAAACAAAAATCATATAAACGTAATACTGTATTTTACTGTACTTACTAGTTTTGTAAAGCAAAAGACCTTGGAATTTTGCTGTCATATAATAGCACTGAAGATGAATAAAGCTTATTTGGAGTCTGAAGAGCTCTTGGGTATTTTTGCTAAGGGTTCAGATGACTCCCTACTTGATTTCTGACATGATGGTGAGAAAAATCTTGGTTTCCTGTATACTGTGGAAATATTTTAACTGATGTAAATACCATCAGACTGAGGCAGCTGCATCACTGACTCTGTTATGTATGAAAAGCCTGTTTCAGTGGATGCTGTCCATTAAAACAAGGGTTAATTGTACTCAGAAAACATCAATGTTCACTAAATTTTATAAGCAAAGTTGTGGGACACGCACACACATGCATGCCTTTTTATTGACATTATCCAGAGTTGCTGATTAGAAATAAATTTTACTGTTGCCAAACAACCACTCACAATATTCCTGAAAGTACTTAAGGTTACAAAGAAGTGGAAGATTTTTGTGTAGCAAATTTTGTATAGTGCCTGGAAGAAATTGAACAATTAATATCAGAAAGAATAAATGGTGAAAAAAAAAAAAAAAAACCCCAGACATCTTAAATGGTGGAAAGAAAAAAAAAAAAAAAAAAAAACACCCAGACATCTGTTGATGAATAGGATATCTCTGAAGAAAGTTGATTGAATTAAATAATCATCAAAATCATCATGGCAATACAAACAGAAGGGTATAGGGCAAAGAAGCTCCTGTGAGAGACTGACAAAGATTGAATTTGGATTCAAACTGAGTGAAATTTTGAAATAATTTTAATGTGGAAATCTATTTTTTGTGGAATGTCAAATATGGATTGCAATTAACACAACCTCCAGCAAAGAAATTAATCACTTACTAACAGTTAGTTTTTCTTATAGTTAGTACTTTAATAATTTTCATATCCGAAAAAGTTAAGTTCTATCCATAAACTTAATGCAACTTTCTTAACATGATGTTAATATAACAAGTATTTAAAGCTTACAAAAGCCTCAGGATTTACCACTTATCTAATATGTTCACTGAAAGACATTGTAGTTTTGTTTAACAAAATTAAGTAAATAAAACCTTTACTTCATGTATTAACTGTTAGTTAGTATTAATAATTAGTCAATTCAGTTAAAATTCTGAACTGAGAAGGCCACATATACAGTACGATGCTATCACAACTAAATGTTCATTTTTTATATAGTTTTCTAATAACTTGAAGCATTTACTTCAAATTTTCATGGAAATTAACTCTTACCACCTTTTGTCATCTCTTATATTGTTCGATTAAGTCACAACCTGGTCGTCAGCTCCTATGCGTAGAGTGCCTACTCTCTCAGTGAGACAGTGCTGCTACATATTAGAAGTGCATCAGTGAAGGGATTCACAATATGAAATACCATATAGCGATGCCTTTCATGCAAACTATTTGCTTTCGTTATAGAGAATACAATGTTATCACACTAACCCTACATCAGTTTTCAATTTATTTAGCCTGACTTGAAGCTATGCCTCTAAAGGATTCTCCTGTCCTTGGAAGCGAATTCCAAAAGGGTTCAGAAACATCAGCTGCAGCCAATTAGTTAATAAACTGAATATGCTAGTTGAAGGGAGATCAACTTTAGCCTCAACTATTTAGAATTTCAATAAACTAAATTATGTAACTAATACATGGAGTAAAGTGTTAATTTACTTATTTAATTTTGTTAATAGTTATTTTAAAATGTTTATAAAATGAACAGCTATATATGTATCAATCAAGTCACAAAACCTACTTTTCCATTCTCTTTTTAATTTTTTCCTTCTCTTTTGGCTTCTTCTTTCTTGGCTTTTTGGCAGGATCATATGCTCCTTTCAACTGAAATGTTGCTTGTTCTACATGAATCACTTTATTTTTAAATCTATACCCATCTAGAATGTTAACAGCTAGTTGCACAGATTCCACCTAAAAATATATTTATTGAAAAATTTTACCTATTTATAATTATTATTTTTATTATTTTGTTAATGGAATTCACTTAAGTTAAAAAGCTTCCTTCAATTCTTTTTTTTTTTTTTTTTTTTTACAGGAATTAATTTCAATTTTGTATTCTTTCTATTCATCCAGTGCTAAGCAGGGTAATACCTTATGTGCATTACTCAACCTCTGGCATTGCTAACTAGAATTTAACTATCCAAATAGGGAAATAAAATCTTAAAAAAAAAAAAAAAAAAAAAAAAAGAGAGAGAGAGAGAGAGCAGTTTATTCATTCTATATATGTGTTTATGATTTATATGTAACTATCCTGCATAAATCTTTAACACAATGTTCTTAATTTCTGGTCAGCCCACCACTTTTTCCCTTGATGTAGCTTCTTATATTAACACTGACCTCATTTCTTTTCTTCCTGGTCAAATAATAACGATGGCAAAATGCTGTAATAATGATGCACATAAAACAACAAGTATGGAATACTTGGACACAGCATTAAGTTTAAATTGACACTTTTGATGTCATCTTGCATACTGTGCCTAAAAAAGAGACATCAAACTTCTTGAAAGAATCCAGCGACAGGGAGCTTGCTTGGTGAGATCTGAAAATTTGGTAATAAGGCACCTTAGTGGGAATAGTAAAATGAATGAAAGTGAATTTTTCACTGTTATAGACGATTCCAGAATCAGAGGCCATAAATTCAAATGCAGAGAAAGAGATTTATATTGAATTGTAGGAAATTTTCTTTTAGTCAACAACCTGTTAATTAGTGGAATAAGTTACCTCTATGGCTGACAGATTAGGAATTCAAAGGCCAGCTGGATATTTACCTATGTAAGGGAAACCCAGGTTGTTTATTTTTTATATATATATACACACACACACAGGGTGTTTCAAAAGTAATGGTCAATAATTTAAAGGTGATATGTACAGACTACAATATCCAAAAAAAGCCTAGTAAACATGGGTCCTTAAGTGAATTGTTTTCGAGATATTGCACATTTCTAGTTGGGATCCACCAACTTGTTTGTTTAGATTAAGCCCATTCTCTCTGTTTCCCCTCTCTCTCAATGCTCTGAGACGTAGCAGGCATACTAGTACTTGTCAAAGGATAGTCAACATGGAAAGAGGTTACAGCAACGAAGAGTATGCGGACATGCACTTCACGTATGGTAAAGCCAATGGTAGTGCACTCGAGGCTTCACATTTGTACCAAGAAGCATTTCCCCACAGAAGGCAGCCCAACAGGTGCACATTCATCAGGGTACATCAACGCCTTAGAGAACATGTGCACTTCACACATGGAGTACGAGCAGGTAGGCCCAGAAGCATAACACCTGATGTTGAGGAAAGGGTGTTAGAAAGAGCATCCTGTAACATGTAACATCTGTAAAATCCTGTGGTGCTGAAACTAAAAATTAAAAATGTATTACCTTATGTTTAATAAAACCACCTTTAGCAAAGGATTAACAGTTTTTTTGCTAAACTAGTGCTCCCATAGTCAGCGGCGGATCTTAACAGAAAATGTGCATTATCTTGAAAATGGTTCATTTGTGGCCAGACATTCATTGGGACTTTTTTTTGCTTATTTTAGTTTGTACTTTTCACCTTTAAATTATTGACCATTTTTGAAACACCCTGCATATAAACATATATATATATATAAAATATTAAAGATAATAGAAAATAATAGAAAAAATAAATAAATCAAATAATACCATTCAGGGATATAAGAAAACGCAAAAAAAAAAAAATTATTGCATTTTACCCACAATCCAGATGACTTCAGCTGGGGCCAACCACCCAGACTGAAGGCAAAAAAACGACAAGAAGTTCTCTGTTTCTGTAATGATCAATATATGCTAAGTAATCTAAATCTAAACAAAATATAGTAATTAAAAATGGTTAAGAAATTTTAGAAATTTTAGAATCAAAAGTAAGAAAATATAAGTAAATTATAAATGTAAGCATATATTAATCATCGTTGACCCGACAGAGAACATAATTCCTTAATGATTAAAATAAGATTAAATATATAATACATACTACATATCTACCGTATCCAGGACATAATGTAGTAATGATAATATTCGTCAAAATAATAGTCATCAAAATAATGTGGTGCCCCCTATGTGATGGATATGATAAAAATAAATAAAAATAAATTAATTAACCAATGAAATTTAAGTTAACGCAAAGAGAAACATGCAGATAGTAAGAAGCTGATATTACTGATATATATATATATATAAAATATTAAGGATAATAGAAAATAATAGAAAAAGCAAATCAATCAAATAATAATACTATCAGGGACTTAAGAAAATGCAAAAAAAAAAAAATAAAATAATATCGCTTTTTACCGACAATCTAGATGACTTCAACTGGGGCCATCCACCCAGACTGAAGGCAAAAAATGACAAGAGGTTCTCTGTTTCTGTAATGATCAATATATGCTAAGTAATTAAGTAATTTAAATCTAAACCAAATATAAACCAATATAAGCCAAATATAAATCAAATGTAAATAAAAAGTTAAGGAATTATAGAAATATTAGAATCAAATCTTATTGATTCTAATAGAAATAGAATTATATATATTTTTCTAATTCTAATAGAATTAGAATTAGAAATATATACATATTTTTTTTAATATTTCATTTTAATTTTTGGCTAGCAGAGCAGAAGCCTGTCTTTGTACTATACTCATTAAATCTGCACTTAAATTACACTCTTTATTTTTATTTCTCCGAAATTATTAGGGCAATCCGAGGACGCAGGAGAAACTATTTCTTATCTATACCACTATTTTTTGCCGTTATGGAGTTCAGGTTCTATTATTCTTACTCCTTTAGTTTTTCTTCTTAATATCTGCATGTTTCTCTTTGCGTTAACTTAAATTTGATTGGTTAATTAATTATTTATTTGTACCATATCCATCACATAGGGGGCACCACATTATTTTGACAACTATTATCGTTACTACATTATGTCCTGGATATGGTAGATATGTAGTATGTATTATATATTTAATCTTATTTTAATCATTAAATTACGTTCTCTGTCGGGTCAACGATGATTAATATATGCTTACATTTATAATTTATTTATAATTTACTTATTTTTTTACTTTTGATTCTAAAATTTCTTAACCATTTTTAATTACTATATTTGGTTTGGATTTAAATTACTTAGCATATATCGATCATTACAGAAACAGAGAACTTCTTGTCGTTTTTTGCCTTCAGTCTGGGTGGTTGGCCCCAGTTGAAGTCATCTGGATTGTGGGTAAAGTGCGATAATTATTTTTTTTTTTTGCGTTTTCTTAACTCCCTGAATGGTATTATTTGATTGATTTAGTTTTTCTATTATTTTCTATTATCTTTAATATTTTATACACATTATGGTTGTAATGCATGATTGCTCGCAACTGCATTGACCCATAAATATTAGTTACAGTTACAGTCGTTATAATTATTAACTTTCTTTTTTATTACTGATATAAATATATATATATATTTTTTTTAATATTTCTTTTAATTTTTGGCTAGCAGAGCAGAAGTCTGTCTTTGTACTATACTCATTAAATCTGCACTTAAATTTATACCTCAGACAATGAATTTTTAATACTTATGTCTTATGTAATGATCTACCCATTTTTAAAATGTACAGGCATTCTAAATTCAGTTCTGTGGTATTAAAAAATAGACCATTACATAGAAAGTAAAAAAAAAAAAAAAAAAATTCAGATTGGCTAAGTGCAAAACATGAAATAGACAATTTTCTTCATATCATTCCTTTACTTATGTAAATGAATAATATGGAAACCAAAGTCAAACTCTAGTTATTATTCTAACCAAGTCTGAATGATATGGAAACTTATGGAAACCAAAGTCAAAATCTAGTTTTTCAAGTAAAAATCTTATGAATAGATAGTTTCCTTAAGACTAGATATGGATGGACATTCTCCATATAGTTCACTTAATCTTTGATACACACTTGGATATGAATAATTCTGATGGCTTGCAATAGCCGTGAACTATTTCATGACTATGTGAACCCTTCCCCCCCCTCAGTGGCGGATTTAGCACCTGAGAGGCCCCAGGTGCAATTCAATTTTGAGACCCCCCCCTCTAAATATTTTGGGTACCACTACAGTGTGCATTCTATGTGCATGTTTTTACTATAGCACGCACTCTAGATTTGGTGTTGCGATTTTAATCATTTTGGTTGCGCAATTCTTTTATACATATTTTAATTAATGTTTAAATAACTACCATCCATCCCAAATCTAACATTAATACATAAAATTAATACATAAAATCCAGCATTAATGATAATGTATTCTACTTCAGATTCACTTAGTTCACATAGATATTTCATATAATATGTGGGGATATTCGTATAAGAGTTTACTAACTTCTCATATTAAATTATAGTTTTATTCAGTAACGGTAATAAAGATGAGTGTAAAAATTTAAAATGAACAATTTTATTTTATTTTTTTTTTGAGACCTAAGATTTGAGGCCCCCTCGATTTAAGAGGCCACAGGCACGCCTCGTGTGCCTGTGCGGAAATCCGCCACTGCCCCCCCCCCCCTGCAAATTCTGGGGTTTTTTTTCACATGGAGGGTTTTTCATCAATATAGCTGTCCTAGCGTGTCCAGCCTGCTGGGCAATGTGGCCCATTCCTTCATAGTGCATGCCACTCACGACTATGTAGGCAGCTAAGTGACATGTCCTCCCTGAGTTTAAAATTAGTGTGCCATATATTGTATTTTTAAAATACAGGTGTATCTCACATTAAGGTGCTTTGCCAATATGGCACTTTTTCAATTATATTCATGTTTATTATTTTCAGAGCATGCCTTGCTCTTAAGGCGGTTTTCAGCGGTGACTTGCACATCAGCTGACTCCGAGCTGAATCAGGCAAGTCGACCGGTGCCATTTTGTTACCTGAACTCAGTCTGTTTACAGCATTTGTGTACTTCATGTCTCAGTGTTGTATTCTGGCAATTTTAAAAATTTTTTAAATTTTTTACTTGTGTTATTGTTATTATTGTAATTGTTAATTACAGTACAATGGCTCCTCAGTGTAGTGCTAGTGAAAAGAAGAGTCACAAACCTCTTACTTTAAATCAAAAGCTAGAAATGATTAAGCTTAGTGAGAAAGGCTGAACACTGAGATAGGCAGTAAGCTAGGTTTGTCATGCCAAACAGTTAGCACAGTAGTGACCTCAATGGAGAAATTCTTGAAATAAATTAAAAGTGCTACTCCAGTGAACACAAAAGTGATAAGAAAGTGAGACAGCCTTATTGTCAATATGGAGAAAGTTTTAGTGGTCTGGATAGAAGATCAAACCAGCCACAATGTTCCTTTAAGCCAAGGCCTAATCCATAACAAGGCCCTAACTCTTCAATTTTATGAAGTTTGAGAGAGAGAGGCGAAGCAACTGCAGCAGAGAGGTTTGAAGCTAGCTAGTAGAAGTTGGTTCATGAGGTTTAAGGAAAGAAGCCATCTCCACAACATAAATGTGCAAGGTGAAGCAGCTAGTGCTGATGTAGAAGCTGCAGAAAGCTATCCAGATGAGCTAGCTAAGGTAATTGATGAAGGTGGCTACATCAAGCAGCAGATTTTCAACGTCAACAAAACGGCCCTTTATTGGAACAGGATGCCATCTAGGACTTTCATAGCTAGAGAGAAGTCAATGCCTGACTTCAAAGCTGCAAAGGGTAGGTGTGCTAATGCTTGAACGCGGATACCAAAGGGACGGATGGAAGTCTGAAGAGTTTCCCTTCATGGCTCGAAAATGGATGTCTGGCAAGGATTTAAATTTATAAGTATATTTTAGTGACAATTGCTTTTGTCGCAGGGACAGTGGCAGTTCACCTGCTTCAACATATAAACTCTGGACAGGTCAAGTTCTAAATGCCCTAGTAACAAAATGGATGGCTTGGTGGTGAACTGGGTCAAGCCACCATAATACAGTTTCTAGACAATGCATACACTTGGGAACCATAGTCTAATTTAGATTGGACCTGATAAAGGCAGAGTAAAGTGCAGCGGTTTGCACCCCAGTTATTGGAGAAGATAGCACATTGAAGATTCAGCCCCCCTTGTGCACTTTGTCCGATTGACGGATATGTGGTAAAAATGTCAACTTTCCATCGAATACGAGGCCCAAGAATCGCCTTGGGTGCTACTGGAATGATGTTTTGTCCGAACTTGAGTTCTGCTTCAGGATGAAGGTTCCATTTGAGACAGAAGTGTACACAGATGGTCTTCTGAGGCTAGAACCGAAAACAGTTAGCCACTGCCCAAGATTTGACAGTCAGCAATATGCTGCAATTGTCTTTCGATAACCCTTATGTTGCACGATTGACAGAAGATGGTAAAGTCATCAACAAAGAAGGCACTCTTTACAGTTACATGGGAGGAGATTTATCCATGGAAATAATGGAAATATTTTAACTGGTTTTAACTGGTTAGTGTGACCAGTGTTTCTGATTGATTTTAATTCCCATTTCCCTATATAAAGATACTAAATGTAGAAGAAACCCATTTCCCTATATAAAGATACTAAATGTAGAAGAAACCCATTTCCCTATATAAAGATACTAAATGTAGAAGAAACATTTAAACCTTTAAATATAAATTAAGCAATAAAACACACACACAATATACATTTAAAAAAATGCAACAAAAATTACCTTAAAATAATGGAACCTTATATGTATACTGTATTTACATTATTTACAATAACATCTTGTGAAGCTGTTAATTTTCTGATTGCTCAAAACCATTAAATGCAGTGTATATCCAGCACTACCAAATCCAGTCATTTTAGTCAATCCAGTCAATCAGTCATTTTAGAATTTTCAATTCTGTTTCTAATGAAAAATTCTTCTGATAGCTTTTCACCTGCTTTGCATAATTAGCTTGACCTCTTTGAGGCCATTCAAAAGTATACATATAAAGCATGTAAGAAAGCAAAAATATACAGCAATAGCAAAAAAAAAAAAAAAAAAACTCTTCCCATTTCACCCATCCATATGCTCCAAAAATTTGTCCACTTCTTCCTTGAATTTATTTAAGCTATCAACTTCCACAATGACAGATGGAAGTTTGTTCCAGCAATCAACCACCCATTGGCTAAAGGCAAACTTCTGCACATCTATTCGACAACTGTCTTTCCTCAATTTCAGTTTATGTCCGCTCAGGTTTGCAATCTGAGCAAGAGGAACAATCCCATCAGCATTGAGCCTGCTCAATTCATTCAAGAACTTATACACTTCAATCGGATCACCTCACAAGTACCAAGTCTCCAGATGCTGCAATTTGCAGAACTTAAGCCTTTCTTAGTAAGAGTACCCCTTTGTTTCTCTCACCAATCCTGTTGCCCTTCTCTGTACTTGTTCTAGCAACTTCCTAAAATGAGGCTTCCAGACCTGCATGCAGTACACAAGGTGTGGCCTGACCATTCTCTTATATAACGGGATAATCACCTCCTTCTCCCTACTAGAAAAATTCCTGTATATCATTGGCAAGACCCCATTACCTACTCTGGCAGTCTATCTGCACTGCTCAGAAAACTTCCTATCTGACTGCACAATTACCATCAGGTCTCTTTCATTCTCCACTACTCTGAGTGTAACACCACCAAGTTGGTACATTTCTCAGGGGTTACTGCTATCCATATGCAGTACTTTGTCAATGTTAAACTCCAGTTGCCACTTGTAAGCCCTTTTGACCAACTTTTCCAGATCCTGTTGCAGCAGCATACTGTCATTACTGTTATTAACAACCCTGCCAACCTTTGTATTATCTGCAAACTTTGACATTAAGCTTGATATACTTTCATCAATATCTTTCTTAAATATACAAAACAACAATGCACCCAACACCGAACCCTGGGGGGGGACACCACTAATAACAGTCCACAAAGAGCAGTGTCTGTTGATTACCACTATGCCTTCTCCCACTCAACCACCCTTTTATCCATTGTAGCAACTTGCCCTTAATGTCATACTGCTCCAATTTGTACAGTAGTCTTCCATGTGTAACAGTATCAAAAGCTTTCCTGTAATCCAAGTATATGATATCAAAATATTTTTTTGCATTCAGTGCCTTTGTGACCACATCATATATCCAATCAAATTGATCACACAAGACTTCCCCTTAACACCCATGCTGTGTCTGAATTATTACTGCAGTCTTGTTTAGTGTTCCTGTAATGCTTCTTTAACCAGTGACTCCATTATTTTCCCTGGAAGAGAAGTCAAACTAACAGGTCTGTAATTATTTTTGTCACCCTTTGATCCCCTTTATGAAGTGGAGATACATTTGCACATCTCCAATCCATGGGGACTTGCAAGTCCAATGATTCTCTCATAATTATAGCTAAGGGTTTACTTACTTCCTTTGCCACCTCCTTTAATATAACTTGATAGATTCCATCCAACCCAGGTGCCTTTCTTATGTTTAACTTCAACAATTTCTCCTCCACTTTGCTCTCAGTTATTACAAAATCATTTAACTCCCTGTTAGAGTTTGATAAACATCTGGCCTTCTCCTCCTTGAATAACTCCTCATGTGCGAATGTAGATGTAAAATACTCATTTAGTTTGGCAGCTATCTGAGAATGATCATCTACAGTCAAGCCATTGATATCGTTTTCCAATCTGATTCATCTGCTTCCTTTTAGAGTTTATATAAGTAAAGAAATCTTTGCTGCAATTCTTTGCATCCTGTGCCAAAGATTTCTCATATTCTGCATTCGCTTGCCTAACCTTCTTTGCGACTTGATTACAGACTAGCTTATATCTAACCACTGCTTTTGTGTCGCCTGCTAATTTATATGAATCTGATGCATTTTTCTTCTCTGCCACTAGTCTCATTAGTTCATCTGACATTCATTTGGGCCTAAACCTAGAACAGGAGTTCTTAGTTGGAACAAAAAGCCTAGTAGCTTCCAAGATTACTTCCTTGAATGCTTCTCATTTAGAATTTGCTGTCGGCAACATCATCAGTTGGTCCCACTGTACAGAAACTAAAATATTTGTAATACACAAGAAATGATGTGACCATAGCAGTTTACAGCACGGACACAAGAAACTTGTGGCGGTACAAACAGCTGCAGAAAATTAACAGAGGTAAATTGCTAGTGGACATGAAAAATAACTTTGGGGCAATATACTGGATACAAAATGCACATGAATGATCTGTAAACTAGAAATGACTGGAAACCAAAACTAAACTGAACACAGAATTGCTGTTTTCAATTTAGTTTTGGTTTCAGTGAAATTTCTGGATTTCTGTATAATTTTATTTTAAACTTGCCAGTATCAGGATCTTTCATAAAAAGCAACTCCCTGTTGGGAAACAACAGTTTCTAAAGAGAAGTTTTATAAACAACACTTCAATAAATTTTAGTTAATTAGAACCACCGAGTAGATGTTTCTTTTTCTGTAATAGCACTGAGTGGGAGGATATATAATGTGTATATTTTTGGATTTTGCAAGAAAAATGAGAATTTATACATGTCTGGCAGAGACAGACTTTTCAAAAAAATAAAATAAAATAAAATAACTGTAGTGGTTTACAGCACGGACACAAGAAATTTGTGGCAGTACAAAGAACTGTAGAAAATTAACAGATATGTAAATTGATAGTGGACATGAAAAATAAAAAATACATTTGGAGACAATAAACAGGCATTTGACATATTTTTATCCATTGTAGCAACTATCCCTTAATGCCACACTTCTCTAATTTGTACAGTAGTCTTTCATATGCAAAAGTATCAAAAGCTTTCCTAAAATCCAAGTAAATGACATCAAAATTATTTTTTGCATCTAGTTCTTTTGTGACCACATCATAGTAACCAATCAAATTTGTCAGACAAGATTTGCCTTTAAGCCCTCATGTGTGAATGTAGATGCAAAATACTCATTCAGTTTGTCAGCTACCTGAGAAGGTTCATTAACAATCAAACGATATCAAGTGGACCAATCTGATTCATCCCCTACAGTCTTGTCTAGATGATCCTGCAGTGCTTCTTTAACCAGTGACTCCATTATTTTCCCTGGAACAGAAGTCAAACTAACAGGTCTGTAATTACTTGCATCACCCTTTGATCCACCCCTCAGTGAAATGGGGAGACATTTGCACACCTACAGTCCACAGGGGACCTCCCCTGAGTCCAAGGAAGCTTCTATAATTATGGTTAAGGGTTTGCTTACTTTGCAGCCTACATTAACATAACTGGATAGATCCCATCTACCCCAGGTGCCTTTTTTATGTTCAATTTCAACAATTTCTCCTCCACTTTTATCTTGGTTATTACAAAATCATTTAGCTCACTGTTAGAGTTTGATAAGCTTTTGGCCTTCACTTCCCTACAGACTTCCTCATGTGTGAATGTAGATGCAAAATACTCATTCAGTTTGTCAGCTACCTGAGAAGGTTCATCTTTTTTTTTTTTTGGTAGTTGTTGGCGCATCGGCTTCTGTGCCCATAATGCACCTCCCAAGGTTTTTGCAGTACTTTGATCCAAGCCCTAGGTGGGAATCGAACCCGCGACCTTTGGGTTGCCAGGCAGGCACTTTACCCACCCGGCTAGCCCGGCCGGATGAAGTTTCATCAACAATCGATATCAAGTGGACCAATCTGATTCATCCTCTTCCTTCCAGAGTTTAAATAAAGAAAGAAGTCTTTGCTGTTTTTCTTTGCATCTTTTGCCAAAGATTTCTCATAATCTGCCTTCGCTTGTCTAACCACCTTTGCAACTTGATTACAGACCCGCTTATATCTACCATAGACATTTGTGTTTCCTGATAATTTATATGCGTCCCATGCATTTTTTCTTCTCAGCCACTAGTCTCATTAGTTCATCTGACATCCATTTAGGCCTAAACCTTGAACAGTATTTTTTTAGTTGGGACAAAAAGCCTAGTAGCTTCCAAGATTACTTCCTTGAATGCTTCCCACTTAGAATTTGCTGTTCGTAACATTATCACTTGATCCCATTGTATAGAGTTTAAAAACTGTCTGAGACAACTGTAGTCACCTTTCCAAAAGCAAAAACCCTTCCCTTTACCTCCAGATGGTAGTTACATCTTTAAGTAAATCCCACATCAGCAGACTGTGGTCACTGCCACCTAGTGGTTCCTTTATCTGTAGATTCTTAATGCATGAAGAATCATTGCTGATAACCAGATCAAGAGTATCACTCCCTCTAGCTGCCTCTCAAACATGCTGCTGTAGAAAACAATCACAATAAATCCACAAAAGCCTTGCTAGTGTGCAAGTGACCAATCCACAAGTACTTGTTTCGTCAATATCTGGGAACTTAAAATCCCCCATTATAAGACAATCTGATTTACTGGCCCACTATTTCTCTGTACAGTTGTTCATTGTACTCATCAGTCATTAGGTCTATAACACACTCCTACTCTCAAGTTTGCTTTCCTAGCACTTATGTCATACCAAACTGATTCAACATTGCACTGTCCACCCATGTCAGCAGATGCACTTCCTTAAATTTTATGCATTTCTTAAATAACATCATGACCCCTCCTCCCTTTCTATCCTTTCTGTAAACATTGTATTCCCCAAATTCCAATTCTGCATTCCTTATCTCTGTGACACCACGTCTCTGATATCCCAACAGTATCTGCCTTCGATGTCTTCACTAACACCTCAAATTCATCAAATGCCGTTATTATACTCTTAGCATTGGTGTAAATGCAAGTATACATGCACCTATTCTTACTCTTAGTTATCCTAACACAGCTCATGTATTTACTTGTTCCATGATAACTCCCAGCAGTCCTGAAAATCCAAAGCACCTTGCTTTCTAGGTTGCTGCCCATTCAAACAGAAGTAGTGCAACAATCACTTTCACCTCTGCCTGCAGCTACTGTTAATCTATTAGTCTGTGAATCCCCCAAGCCAGCAGTTTTCTGACCCACCTAACACTGCCTCAATACCATCAGAAAATATTCTTGCACCCTTTCTATTTAAGTGTATTCCATCCCTGTAGAAACAGCCCCTCTTGTTAACAAGCACAGACCAGGTTGAGAAAAATTCTACCCCATGAGCCTTGCACAATCTCTCCTGGGCCGAACTGATTGACAAGGTTTATTACACATGAAAAATTCTGTTAAGCTGGCATCATCGCTAATAATGTTACTTAGTTGTAATAGTTCTTGTATGTTAGACAGTAACTGGATTATGGCAGCATGATAAGAACATTTGACAAAAATATGCCTTAAAGTAAGTGCAGAGAAGCAGTGTAAGAGGTATGGAGTATCCTCCAATCTCAGTAAAAATAGATGTGTTAAATGACTATGTCCAATTTGTGCTCTGGACAGCATGACTTCTTCACATTCGTTAACTGGAAGCTGAATTCTACAGAAGGGGAAGGGGTTGCACCTTACAAAAACTGAACTGTAATTTTCCATTTATTTATATTTATTTCAAGCAAAGTTTAACAGTTTAAGAATTTTTTTGTTTTTATTGTGTTTGAATTTGTATTGCTTAAAACATAAGCAGGCATCTGTGTTTCTTTCCTCAACAGCACAATTGCCTTTATCATTATTTATTCATTTATTCTTAAATTGCATATAGATGTACTTAAGAAGTAATTCAATTTTATACTATCATTTAGTATTTCCAGATATCTGGAAATATTAAGTGATATTTTATATAAAATATCAGGTCAATAACAAATATAATTTCTAATATGTTATATAAAACTAACAAGAAAACATTTCGAATCTGATGTATTAAAATTCATCAGCAACAAAAAAAAACTAAATTTAAGAAAAATACACAATTAAATATAAAAAATGTTGATAGTTCATTTCATATTTTATGCAAATATTTTAGATACACTTCTAAAATAATCCTACATAATGCAAGAATGCTTTTTCATGTAACCAGACTTTCCCCAACAGGCTTTTAAGGATTACCAATTACAGAGCACTTCAGGAAAATAATCCTTGCAATCAGTGAAGCTCTACTGTATTTACTTAAAATTGCTTACCTTAATATAACAACATCTGCCATCACCTTTCAGTGAACCATCTGGATTTCTGTACAATTTTATTTTAAACTTGCCACTATCAGGATCTTTCATAACAAGTCCACACTTACTCATCAACTCAATAAATTCTTGTTCGGTGGTTTCTAATGGGAGCCCTGTTACGTACACATTTGTGTTATGGGCGGAATCTACTTCAAACCAGCCTGTTTAAAGATTAAAAAACATAGTTCCATATCATTATATGAAACCAACAAAATATCAATTATTGGTATTATTTACAGAAGCAATACCATAATTACCTTCTGTTATGATTACCATAACTATAGATGAGAATATTTATTCCACAAGAGCAGATGCAGATGTTACAAGTGGCTTAAAAGTTTTTCCCTAATAGATTAGTACCTATGTGGGATCTGATATACCATATTTCTTCGATTCTAACATGCACTTCTTTTTCCCTATAAACGTCTCTAAAAATGGGGTGCGTCTTAGAATCAATGGAGTCATACAATCGCAGTTTTTTTCCAAATTTTCCCGTGCTTTGTGCACGGCACCACACATTTTGTTTTTACATGGAAACCCCACCTCCAAGTTTGATTGTTATTGCATTCATCAAGTCCATTGGAGAATAAAGTTGTGTGGGTGATTTCACGCGCTTTTGAAATGTGAAGCCACCGTTATTTCATTATAGTGGAGCTCACTCAGCAAAAACTAGGAAGTTTTGTTTGTATCTTCGAAGGCACATAAGAAGTGGAGTTACTGTGTTTCATTTATTTTGATCCCTTATTGCACATTAAAATGTTGTCAAAAAAGATTGCACTATGAAGTCGCATTGAAACAAAAAGTTACTGTGTAGGCAAAAGAACAAGGAAATAGAGTTGCAGGTCGACATTTTGACATTAGTGAAGAAAATGTTTGTCGTTGGAGAAATGATCGCAATTCCATATTTTCGTGCAAAGCAACAACCAAGTGCTTTACAGGGCCTAAGAAAGGAAGATTTCCACAAGTTGATGTTTGTTTGTTTGTTATTTGGTTTTTAGGAGCATTAGCAACTAAGGCCATATTGCTCCGGGATATGCAGTGGTCATTCCTGACCTTTCCGCATCCTCCGTATTTGGTGGTGACGGGCTCGAACCCCGGTCTAATCAAGAAGCGTGTGCTACGCACTGCTGCTCCTTCCCACCTGGCTACGGAGGCGCCCACAAGTTGATGAAGCTGTGATACGTTTTGTAACGGAGACAGGCGCAAAAGGATTACCCATCACTCGACAAGCCATGCAATTGAAAGCTGGAGAAATTGCCAAGTCCCTTGGGAATAGAGAAAATAATTCTTGGAGGCAGTCGAGGCTGGTGCGACAGGTGATGAAATTAAGGAAAAAAAAAAGAAACTACGAGTTTAATCAAATTGGAAAGGCTGATGAAACCCTGGTCTTCTTCGGTAAGCCTCGAAATTACACCGTCAACGTTAAAGGTGCTAAAGAAATCAAGATTATAAACAAAGGCTACAAAAAGCACCGTATCACTGTGATGCTATGCATCACTGCTGATGTTCGAAAGTTGCCACCATATTTAATTTTAAATTGAAAAACCATACCAAAGAATGAAATTTTCCCCAAGATATTGTGCATGCACAAAAAAATGGATAGATGTTGGCAGAGCTTACGGAAAATCCTGGAAGTCTTTGTAACCCACCTAGCATGCTAGTACTTGATGCATTTCATGGACATTTGTCTGAATGGGTCAAAAATAAAATTATGCAAAAACGTAGTGACTTGGTTGTGATTCCCGGTGGCATGACTAGCCGACTGCAGCCACTCGATGTTTCAGTCAACAAACCATTTAAGGATTACTTGAGAAAGAATATGAATTCTGCCTGTTGACTGACAACCTTCTGCTGACACCTTCTGGAAAAATTAAGAAAGTGCCGGCATCAAAATTGGCAGAATGGGTATCAACAGCTTGGAAGCCAATACCAGAAAGAATAGTACAGCACCCATTTAAAAAATGTTGCATCACCAATGCTCTCGATGGCTCAGAAGAAAGTGATGAATAACATACCTACTGATAAAAACAATACTATTGTTAGTATTTATCAGTAGGTATATTTTAGCATTTTATTTATTTTATTTTTCTTAGAATCAAAGCTTTTTTTCTGTTGGTGGTAGTGAAATTAAGGTACGTCTTACAATCGATGGCATCTTAGAATCGAAGAAATATGGTATATCTTGATTAAATAACACTTTTCACAAAAAAAAAAAATATTCTTTTAAGTCACAATGTAGGTACCTCTACCAAATATCCAAAAGTAAAAGAATTTCTATGTTATACTGAAAATAAGAATTAATTAGCACAAACTGGAAAAGTGGCATAAAAACAGGCAATGATGAAATTAAAAATGAAGTGTTGAGAAATATTCACTAGAAGTGGCTACTGTCTATACTGTGGAACATAGCAGTATCAGGAACTAAACAAATGCATGTAAGTGGTATATTATGGGAAAGTTAGGCTTAAAAAGTAAAGCTATTGGTGGTTGTACAATGCTTGAGAGAGAGAGTGATATCAAGAAGCATTTTCATAGAATAACTAAGTTATGAAGAATAAATCGCTTATATGTTCAAAGCAAAATTACTCTTTATTTGAGTTGGAAAAAGACATGCATACAAGTAGAAAAGAGCTACAGACTTAAATATCTGAATTTGGAGGAAGCATTTGCAACATGTAGTTATATTGAGAATAACACTGGCAAGGTAATTATGTCATAGGAAGATGATGACAAGTTTTTTTTTAGGGTGCATAAGCAATCTGTAAGGATTTCAAATGTTGGAAGGCTGAATTATCAAAGTTAGGAGTTAGGAGTATATGAGATGGAATTATTTTATGTTTCAAGTTAATCCACACAATATCAACGTCAATGCCACTGTACAATTTATGGCTCTGGAATGAGTCCATGTGAATAAATCTTTTTTTTTTTTTTTTTTGAATGTATATTTATCTTATCAAAAATATTGGAATAGTCCCAGTTAAAAACAATGAACCTTTATACATATGTCTGGAAGAAAGATTTTTCTGGACAAGAATATCTCAAATCAATGTTTTTTTCTTCAAAGTACTATTTATACAATTTAAGGAACTGCTTCAAATAAAAAAAAGTTATAATATAAAAAAAAAAAACAAAAAAAGTTTAATTACAAGTAAAATACCTGTCTGAATGTGAAGTTGACAGTATGATAAAAAGTCAATTTAAAATTTAACTGAAAACTAAAAAGATCCCCCCCCAAATGAGTGTACACTTTCTTATAGGTTTGTGCTATAGCATCATGTTTATACGTAGCCAACTACTAAATAGTTACAAAATTGGCGTCATTTAAGTATATTACATATTGTGAATGCCTTCACAATGAGTTGCCATGGTATCGCACTACCTTGAATAAGTAACACTTCTCTAACAGAGAAGACTACTGTTACTTATTCTCGGTGGATACCACCACAACCCAGAAGGCACAGTTTCGGAGCTTACTGGCTCTTCTTCGGTGAGTGGGCAGGTACCATGATGTCGCAATGATGACAACCCAGTTGCAAAGTATAACTCTCCACACTCCACAATATGAGAGTTGCCTGATGGCATACAGTAACTTCAAATTACATAATTTGCTTAGGCCAATGAAGAACCAATAAACTCTGAAACAGTGCTGACTGGGTGGTGGTATCCACCAAGAATAAATAACAGCAGTTTTCTATATTATCAGAAGTGTTACTTATTTGGTGTAGTGCAATACCATGACAACTCTGATGAATTTGAGGTGCTGGTCAGAACTTCAAAGACAGATATAGCTGGAATATCAGATCTGGTGTCACACGGATATAAAGAATGCAGAATTAGAATTTGGGGAGTATGATGTGTACAGGAAGGACAGACAGGATAGGAAGGGAGGATGGGTTATGCTATTAGTTAAGAAACACAAAATCTGAGGAAGTGCAGTCAGTTAACATGGGTGGAAAAGTGCAGTGTCGAGTCAGTTGGGTGTAACTTAAGCACTGGGAAAGCAAAATTGGGAGTAGGAGTGTGTTGTGGTCAGGAGCGGGAGTGCAGTAGCACACGCTCTTTGAGTAGACCGGGGTTCAAGCCTCTGACTGCTGAATACGGTCAATCTGCCAACCCGCACTGGACCAGCGTGGCAGATTATGGTCCATTTCCCTCAGCATGAATTGTTGAGGAGGCTTCCATCCTGCAGTGGGTTGATAATGGCTGCACTTTACTTTTTACTTTATAGGCCTAATGACTCTGATGAATATAATGAACAACTGTAAAGAGAAACAGTGGGCCAGTAAATCAAATTGTCTTATAATAGGGGATTTTAATTTCCCAGATATTGACTAGAACTTGTGGGTGGTCACTCTCACACTAGCAAGACTTTTGTGGATTTATTGGATGACTGTTTTCTACAGCAGCACATTCAGGAGGCAACTAGGGGAAGTAATACTCTTGATCTGGTTATCAGTAGTGATTCTTCGTGCATTAAGAATTTACAGATAAAGGAATCACTCGGTGGCAGTAGTGATCATAGTGTGCTGATGTGGGATTTACTCAAAGAGGTAATTACCATCAAGGGTAAGGGAAAAGGCTTTTGCTTTCATAAAGGTGACTACGGTGGTGTGGGACAGTTTTTAAATTCTATATAGTGGGACTAAATACCAAGAGCAAATTCTAAATGGGAAGCATTCAAAGGATTAATCTTGGAAGCCACTAGGCTTTCCATACCAACTAAGAAATATTGTTCAAGATTTAGGCATAAATGGATGTCAGATGAACTAATGAGACATGTGGCAGAAAAGAAAAATGCATGTGATACATATAAATAAACAGATGACATAGAAGCCTATGGTAGATATAAGCTGATCTGTATTCAAGTCAAAAAGGAGGTTAGGCAGATTAAGAGAAATATTTTGCAAAGGATGCAAAGAAAAACAGCAAAGAGTTCTTTATTTATGTAAACTCTAGAAGGAAGTGGATAGATCAGATTGATTCACTTGATACTGATGGTTCAACTGTTGATGATCCTGCTAAGGTAGCTAACAATCTGAATGGGTATTTTGCATCTACATTTACACATAAGGAGTTATTCAGGGAGGAGAATGCCAGAGGCGTATTCATCTCTGGAAGTGATCTAAATGATTTTGTAATAGCTCAGAGGAAAGTGGAAAATTGTTGAAGATAAATATAAGAAAGACACCTGGGGTGGATAGAAGCAATTCAGTTATATTAAAGGAGGCAGCAAGGGAAGTAAGTTAACCCTTAGCCATTATTATGAGAGCTGATTCCTTGGACCCAGGGGATGTACCCATGGACTGGAGATATGCAAATGTGACCCTAATTGATAAAGGAGGATCAAAGGGTGACAGAAATAATTATAGACCCGTTCAATTAACTTCTGTTCCAAGGAAAGTAATGGAGGCACCGGTTAATGAAGCGCTACAGGATCATCTAGACAGGACTTCAGTTATAGTTTAGACACAGCATGGGTTTGTTAAGGTGAAGTCTTGTCTGACCAATTTGATTGGATATTATGATGTGGTCACTCACAAAGGAACTGGATACAAAAAATAATTTTGATATCATGTACTTCGATCTTAGGAAGGCTTTTGATACTGTTGCACATGGAAGACTGCTGAACAAATTGGAGCAGTGTGGCATTGGAGGCAAATTGCTGCTATGGATTAAGGGATGGTTAAGTGGGAGAAGACAGAGAGTGGTAATCAGTGGACACTGCTCATTGTGGACTAATGTTATTAGTGGAGTCCCCAGGATCCAGTGTTGGGTCCATTGTTGTTTTCTGCATTTATTAATGATATTGATGACGGTATATCAGGATAAATGTCTAAGTTTGCAGACGATACGAATGTTGACAGAGTTCTTAATGACACTAATGACAGTACACTACTGCAACAGGATCTAGAAAAGTTGAGCAGATAGGCTGAGAGGTGGCAACTGAAGTTTAACATTGACAGGTGTAAAGTACAGGCATACCTCGGTTAACGTTACCTCTGATAACGAAGCCTCGATATAACGAAGTCCGCAATTTCAAGCCCCATTTAACATAAAAAAATATTCCATTTTTGTTTAATCACCTGAAATCTAAACAAACTGAAGAAATTACGGAAACATTTGGGGCTTCTCGTGGTTGGTTCGAGAAATTTAAAAAACGGGCCAGGATTCATAGTGTAAAATTAACAGGAGAAACTGCAAGTGCAGATGTTGAAGCTGCAAATAAGTTTCCAGAAAAACTAAAGGAAACAATTAAACGTGAAAATTTTCCACCAAATTTGGTGTTATGTTGACGAAAGCGGTTTGTTCTGGAAACGGCTACCAACAAAAAGCTTCATTTCTATTGAAGAAAAATCAGCTGCTCGGTTCAAAGCAGCCAAAGACCGTTTAACGTTACTCTTTGGATCAAATGCCTCTGGCGATTATAAATTAAAATCGTTATTAGTTTACCATTCAGAAAATCCGAGGGCGTTAAAAGGTAACATAAAAATGAATTTACCTGTAATATGGAAAGCAAATAGAAAAGCGTGGGTTACCAAGGAGTTATTTACTGATTGGTTTGTTAACCACTTTTGTCCTGGAGTAAAACAGTACATATTGTCAAAAAAACAACTTTGAAGAAAAAGCTCTTTTGTTGTTAGACAATGCTCCGGGACATCCTACTGATCTTAACACGTTGGACACATGCATTCCTGTCAAAGTTGTGTTTCTTCCAGCAACCACAACTTCCCTGATTCAACCATTGGATCAGGGAGTAATAGCATCATTTAAAGCTTATTATCTGCGTCGAACTTTAAGCAATTTAACTGAACTAGAGGATAAAGAGGAAATGACAGTTAAAACTTTTTGGAAAAACTACACCATTAAAAACGCAAGAAAGCATTGATAGTTCTTGGAAAGAAGTCACTAAGAAATGCTTAAATGGAGTTTGGCGCAAAATATGGCCAGAAGTTGTACTAGAAGAAGAAAATAACATCCAAGAAATTAGAAATGAAGTTATCCAGATGGCTCAATCAATAGGTTTCGAAAATGTCGATGAAGAGGATGTTAGAAATTTATTGAATGTAGAAGATGATGGTTTTTCAGTGGAAGATTTAGAAAGCCTTGTTAGCAACGAAGACAAAGATAATGAATGCGAAGTTAAAGAAGTTCCTGCCGAAAAAGTGTTAACAACCAAAGATTTAAAAAGGTGCTTAAATGATATTGAAAACGTTTTAAATTTTTTTAGTGAAAATGATCCTGACTTAGGAAGACGTGTTATAGTTAAGCGATCAGTGTTAAATGCAATAACTCCGTATAGGCAATTATGAAAGAGAAAAAAAGCATAAACAATCGACTTTAACCTCATATTTTAAAATGTGATTTCACTTTGTATGTAAGTTGACTGTTTATTTAATAAAACTTTTCTTTGTTCGAAAAAAAGCTTTTCATTTTCTTTACATAGGAACGTATCCCTATTCTGGCCCTAGTATTTTTACCTCTGAAAACGAAGTTTCGCTTAACGAAGTAATTTCGTGGAACGCATCCTATTCGTTAATCGAGGTATGCCTGTACTGCATATGGGTAGCAGTAACCACAGAGTAACTATCAACTGTGTGGTACTACACTGAGGGTGATAGAGAATAAAAAGGACCTGGGGGTAATTGTGCAGTCAGATATGAAGTTTTCTGAGCAGTGCAGATGGTCCACAATAGTAGCTCATGGTATTTTGCCAATGATATACAGGAATTTTTCTAGCAGGGAAAAGGAAGTGATTATCCCCTTGTATAAGGCAATGGTCAGGCCACACCTTGAATACTGTATACAGCTCTGGAGGCTTCATTTTAGGAAGGATGTAGAGTTGCTGGAACGAGTACAGAGGAGGGCAACAACACTGGTAAGGAGAACAAAGGTGTGCTCTTACGACGAAAGGCTTAAGTTCTGCAAACTGCAGCATCTGGAGACTAGGCACCTGCGAGGTGATCTGACTGAAGTGTATAAGGTCTTGAATGGTTTGAGCATGCTCAATGCTGATGGGATTCTTCCTCTTGCTCAGATTAATTGCTTGTTTGTTTGTTTGTTATTTGATTTTTAGGAGCATTAGCAACTAAGGCCATATTGCTCCCAGATTAATTGCCTGAGGGGACATAAATTCAAATTGAGGAAAGACATTTGTAAAATAGATGTGCAGAAGTTTGCCTTTAGCCAGTGGGTGGTTGATTGCTGGAACAAACTTCTGTCTGTCACTGTAGAAGTTACAACGTAAATAAATTCAAGGCAGAACCAGACAAACATTTGGAGCAAATGGATGGGTGATATGGGAAAGGGTTTTTTTTTTTTTTCTGGCTGATGCTGTATAAGCTTGTTCTCTTGCATCATATGCCTCTGCTAATGCTAATCTTGAGAAGGCATTCACAATATGACATATACTTAAATGATGCCAATTTTGTAACTACCTAGTAGTTGGCTAAGTATAAACACAATGAAACAGCACAAAACTATAAGTTAGTTAACTTTTTCGTAACCTGAGGCTATTGCCCAAAACTAATTATGTAATTTTCAATTACTGTACACCATCAGGGATCTCTCATATTGTGGAGTTATACTTCACAACTGGGATCTGCATCACCAGGGTATCTGCCAACTCACTGGTAAAGAGCCAAGAAGCTCTGAAACGGTGCCATCTGGAGTACCTACCCACCCACTGAAGAAGGGCCAAATAGTCCTGAAACGGCACCAGGGGGAGCCTAATGATGTCCAGAGTTTCCAAGAATAGGTAACAACAGTCTTCCCCACTGGGGAAGCATTGCCTATTCGAGGAGTGGTATGAGTTGAAGGAGTTACCGTTCCTTTCATTCTTCTACACCGTTTCTTTTCTTCTTCCACTCTTACTATTTACTTTCCCTCTACCTTTTTGCTTTTCTAAGTCTAATAGGGACAAGTGGATAGTCGAGTTATTATCCCACACATATATAAAATATGCCCTGAAACAGTGCCGTCTGGGGAGCCTGATGGCCACTGAGTTTCCTCAAATAGGTAACAACAATCTTCTCTACTGGGGAAGCGTTGCCTATTCGAGGAATATATGAGCTTTGAGTGCGAGTTGAAGGAGCAACTGTCCCTTTCTTCCTTCTACGGCATTTCCTTCCTCTACCTCTCCTACTATCACCTTCCTACATCTTTATCTCTTTTCTAAGTCTAATAGGGATAGTATGAGGATAACCGAGAACTTTATTCCATACCATATTTCAAAATGGTGCCATCTGGGTGGTGGTAGTATCCAGCGAAAATAAGTAACAGCAGTCTTCTCTATTAGAGAAGTGTTACTTATTCAAAGTAGTGCAATACCATGGCAACTCGCTGTGAGGGCATCCACAATATGAGATATACTCAAATTATGTCAATTTTGTAACTACTTATTAGTTGGCTACATGATGCTACAGCACAAACCTATACATTAGTTAACTTCTTCGTAACCTGAGGCTATTGCCCTAAACAAATTATGTAAGTGTACATTTTTAACCTAGCAGTGGTGACTAGTCAGTTTTTTTTTTTTTATGAAAACCCCAAACACGAAAGGTATAAAAAAAAAACCTATAGTACTTAGTACCGTGCATGGGTTGAAGGAGAAGTATGAGGGGAGGGGGATGCTGGAAACTTTGCTCTAGAGCAGTGTTTCCCAACGTGGGTCCCACGCCCCACATGGGGGCAATTTGATTGTTCAGGGGGGCAATTCAAAAATTGCTCGTCTAGAGTTTAAAACAACCGCCTACTATGATTTAACTTGTACAAAAGAAGAATTGTTGGTATCTCAATTTTAAATAAGCATTCGTTAAATGTTGTACTTTCTATAGAGCTGCACTTGAAAGTTTGGAGTAATATCAACTACAGTTTGCTCGGAGAGTATTGCTTACTATGCCTAGTGAAGGAATAGTACATACTGTATTGGACGATTGCTTATGGCATATGCAATGTGCAAGCAAAGTGGTTGTCTACTGTAGCCTACCGCAAACTCAGCATGTTATATGAAATAGGTAATTCCTTTCATACAAACGCTCGTTTGGGCATCGTGACTGTACATTTGGATAGGTTTGACGATCTCAGATTAAAATAAAAATTACTTTGTCCACGCACAGAATTATTATTAATGAAGAACCATGATATACAATGGTATGTATTTGTCATATATGTATTTCTGTGGTCTCAGTAAATAAGCAAATAAGTCCAAAAACTCGAATTTGCAGGAGAGGAAAAATAAACTTCACACTCTCATATAAACACGCATATATTCGAATATACAAATATTTATTACTCACGCTAAAACTACAATAACGAAGATAGCTGCGTGTCACATAATAGTAAATAATAAATACTTTATTATAGTGCACTTATCTCATTTTTGACAAATTAGACTTATCTGCTTGTTCACAGAGACCACAGATTTAATAGCCCGAATTCAGTAATTCGTGTGATTTATTCATTCAAAAAGCGTACTAATAATTAATTTTGATATATTAAAATAAAATTAAATTAACTTTAATGCATAGTTTATTTTTAGTTTTTGATTTATCTTATATTTATTTCTTTCAGTTGCGCAGTAAAATGAGTAGTGCAAGTAAAAAAAAAAAGTTCGTCAGTATTCAGAGGAATACTTAAAATTTGGTTTCTTACCCGCTATCCACGATCAAAGGTCACCTTTTTGTCTTTTATGCCAACAATGCTTGACCAACGAATCAATGAAGCGAGGTCGTCTTGAGGCGCATTTGAAGGCGAAACATAATGCTCATGTAAATTCAGATTTAGATTACTTTCAAACTTTAAAGAAGAATTTTGAAAAAAGAGCAACATTAAAGTCTCTGTTTATTGCTCATACTGCAACTGTCAATCGTACTCTTGAGGCTAGTTATGAAATTTCTTTACTCATTGCTAAATCTGGGAAAAATCATACTATAGGAGAGAATTTAATCAAACCATCAATATCAGCATTTCTTAAAACAGTTCTGGAAAAAGATGACAAAGACGTGAAAGCTATGCCACTCAATAACAATACTGTTAGCAGAAGAATAGATGAAATGAGTGAAGATATTGAAATACAACTTGTTGGAAAGCTGAAAACAAGAAAATTCTCAGTGCAAATGGATGAATCAACTTTGAGAGACAGTGAAGCCGTACTGATAACTTATGTGAGATATATTGATAAAGGTAATTTTGCTGAAGAAATGTTATTCTGTAAATCATTAGAGAGCACCACTACCTCCAAAGATATATATAATAAGCTAAAAAATTACTTAGATGACAATAATATACCAATGAAAAATATAACATCTTGCGCTTCAGATGGTGCTCCTAATATGATGGGCAAGAAAAATGGCTGCTTAAAATTGATGAAAGATGAGAATCCAGAAATGCTTCTTGTGCATTGTGTTATTCATAGGGAAAACTTGGTAGCTAAAAATATTTCGCCTGTTCTTCATGAAGTACTAAAATCAGTTATAAAATGTGTCAATGCTATTAAAGCTAATGCCAAATGTGAGCGTCTCTTCAAGCTTTTTTGTGAAGAACAAATGGAGACCATGTGAGACTTTTACTTCACACTGAAGTAAGGTGGCTCTCGAAAGGGAACTGCTTGAAAAGATTCATGGAACTATTTGATACTATTAGTGACTTTTTAAGTGACAAACCTGAAATGAAGCATCTGTTAACGGTCGATGGTAAAGCATTTGTGAGTTATTTAGCCGATATCTTTGAAAAACTAAATATATTAAATAAACAACTTCAAGGAACAAATAAAACTCTCGTCGATGCAAAAGCGAAGATATTTGGTTTCATTACATTTATTGAATTATGTCAAAAATATATTTGTAACAAAAATTTTGAACAGTTTCGTTGGCTGCAAAAATGTGAAGTGACTGATACCGCTGTACTTGTTATTGTCGATCATCTGAAAATTCTGTCCGCTGATTTAAAAGAAAGGTTTTCTGATTTAAAACAAATTGATTTTCCAACCTGGATGATGCAACCAATGTTAGTGGATTTGTCTGATGTATCAATGCAGTACCAAGAAGAACTCTCAGAAATGCAAAATGATGAGTCAGTTAAAACTTTATTCAATATAAAAGGAGCGATGGCATGGCTTTGTGATGAAACAGAAATTAAATACCCAAATTCAACCAACTTTGCAAGAGAGCTATTGTTACCGTTTCCATCTTCATATTTAGCTGAATGTGGATTTAGTGCCATAAATGATTTGTTCCTAAAGAAAAGAAATCGACTGGATATCACAAAACGGGGAGACTTGAGACTGAAGCTGACTAAATTGGAGCCCAATATAAAATCTCTCTGCGGCAAGCATCAAGCACAAGGGTCTCACTAAATTTAGTGCACTCATCTAGAAGTGACTTCACATGGAATGTTGAAATTATTAAACAATTAAATAATAATTACTAAAAATTAAAATATTATAAAAAAATCTTTCATATAAATTATTTTGTACTTGAATTTTAGTTGTCCATTATATGTTTTGAAAATTTACTTACTGTTTTTTTCTTAATAATTTCCTAATGATTTCTTCCTAAAACCTAAGTTTTGTGTCCTGAACAAGTTGTAATTAGGCTTCATTTAGGAAATAATTCAATTTTGAATATAAAAAATATGTATATCGGTGTTTCCCAACGTTACATAGGGGGCATCAGAATTTTAGAAAGACTTAGGTGGGGCATGGTAAAAAAAAGGTTGGGAAACACTGCTCTAGAGACTAAACATGGTTGACAGTGACCCATGAAAATAATCAGTGACTTAAGTCCAGTGTCTACAATTCTACCCAGACATAGTAAGAAGTACGTGATGAGAGTCCTGTCAATCAATTTATGCTGGAAAAACTATAAAAGGCTCATGGAAGGGAATTTTTCTGTGTTTGTTAACAGGTGAGATGATTTTTATGGGGATGGGATATGCTTAAATTTTATTTTTTATTTTTTTTATGAAACCCCCAAACACGAGAGGTATTAAAACCTATAGTACTTAGTACCGTGCTTGGGTTGGAGGTTGAGAAGACGAAAGGAGATATTTGTTGACATTAGACTTGAACTTCTGTAGACTGTCATTTTCAGGAAATACGTATGAAGGAAGGCTGTTCCAGAAAATGGCAGTTGAATGAATAATGAGAAAGATGAAAAGTTGGTTCTGTGAGGTTGAAGTTGGTCAGTAAATGGATGTATCTGTAGAAAAGACATGCAGCAGAAACAGTACGTCTATGAGATAGCGAGTGGAGAGACTGTTAGAGATGAGTCATTAATTAAGCTAACTGCCCTCTTGTGAATGGAATCTAGAAGCCTGAGAGAAGTTTTGGGGGCACCACCCCAGATGTAGGAACGATATTCCATGGTAGGACGGATTTGCAATTTGTATAGAGTGAACAGCAACGCTGAGAGCGAAAGAGAAAACCAAGTTTTTTAGAAGCAGAGGAAGCACTATTTGTAATGTGCTTGTGCCAAGAGAGATTAGAAGTCAGGGTAATCCCCAAAAGAGACATATCATCTTGCCCATAATTTGGAGTGTCACCAAAGATAAGCAAAGCATAGGAGCTGAAGAATCCTTTTTGCAAGATATATGACAGGACTCAGTTTTAGAAGGATTGAAATCAACTAAGTTGTTTTTGCCCCCACTGGAGATTGGCAAAGGAGCTGGTAGTGGATATTAGAGAAGTTGAAGCTGATTGAGCAGTGCAAGGTTTCTCAAACTGGAAAGTGGAATGCAATGTGCTATCATTGGCAAAACTATGGATAGAATTTCTGGTCAATGGAAGAAGGTCATTAAAGTACAAGAGGAAAAGAGTGGGAGAAAGAACTGAACCTTAGGGGGCCACCAGCATTAGTGGTGAAGTTAGAAGACAGAGAGCCATCTACCATCACCCTCAGTGAGTGGTCAGAGAGAAAATTCGATAATCAATTACAAAAAAAAATGCAGTTGCAAACCATAAGATGGAAGCTTGTTTAGAAGCCCTTTATGTCAAACATGATCGAAAGCCTTTGAGATGTCAAGAGCAACTGCTTGTGTTTCACCAAACTTTTCCATTGAATTTGTCCATAAATGGGTAACATAAGCGAGAATATCACCAGTGGATCGACACTAACGGAATCCATACTAGCGATCGTTGATCAGACGGAAGAATTCAAGGTAGTTTAAAAGTTGGCAGTTAATTGATTTCTCCATTACTTTAGAAAGAGTATAAGTAATTGCAATGAGCAAATTTCCAAGCAGAAGGAAAAACACCTTTGCAGTAAGAAAGTGAAAAAAGGTGGCAAAGAACAGGAGTAAGTTCAGGAGCACAGGTTTTGAGAACAAGTGGAGAAATACCATCAGGACCTGGAGTTTTCTTAGCATCAAGGTTCGTCAAAATCCTTCTGACATCCTTTTGATGGAAGACCACATGAGGCATTGAATAGAGCGTGTTGGGAATGGTGGAAGGTGTTTTACCAAGATCATTAATACATGAGTTGGAAGAAAAATGGGATGCTAGCAGGTCAGCTTTATCCTTGGCTGAAGTGACAATAGAACCATCTGGTTTTGACAGAGGTGGGAGAAGAGATGGGCAAAAGTTGCAGCCAATAGCTTTGGCAAGAGACCAGAATGCTCGGCTACCATTAGAGCAAGAGACCAGAATGCTCAGCTACCATTAGGGCAAGAAGCAAGTTTTCTACTCTTAGCCTGTTCAAACTCTAGTTTGGACTGATTAATAACTGCTTTACAATTGTTGTGAGCTTTGGTGTAGGCAGAAAATGAAACTGAAGAATTAGAAACAAGCCAATTACGGTATGCAACATTCTTCTCTTGAACAGTCTTAGCACATTTATTGGAAAACCAAGGTTTAGATAAAGGACGAGATTTTAAAGTGGAGTGTGGGATAAAGGATTCCATTCCTGCAAGAATAATTTCACTGACACAATCTGAGCAAACATTGACATCAGAAGTTTTGAAACAGTAATCCGACCAAGGAAAAGAAATCTCGCAGGTCATGCAAAATGGGAATTTTGCATTCTTGTAATGCCAAACAACACGAGGTTGGGAATAGCCATGAGATAAAGGCTCCATTGGAAAAGAGATAATCACCAAGTTGTGATCTGAGGTGCCTAAAGGACCACTCACTTCAACCGTGTACTTAGAAGGGTTGTTTGTGAGAAAAAGATCAAGCGCGTTGGCTGTATGGTTTGGATTGTCTGGTATTTTGGTAGGTAAATGAACAATCTGTGCGAGGTCATTAGTAATTGCAAAAACCTCAGCATCTTGACCAGCTGGGTCTGTGTGACTAGAGGAATGGAAGCCAGCTGAAGTTGTGAACATTAAAATTACCAAGGAAAATTATCTCACTGTTAGGAAAGTTGGACTGGAAAAAGTCAAAAAGCTCCAAGTGATTAGTGGAGTTAGGAGAACAGTAGAGACAACAGATGAATTTTACAGAATGAGATAGAGATATTTTAAGCCAGAGAAGGTCGAAAAGAGGAGATTCCAAATTACTCTGAATTACAACATTCAGAATTCTGAATTACAATTACAATATTCTCTGAATATTGGAATGTACATATGCACAAGTACCACCTTTGAGACAAAAGGAATCATACAGCAAATAATTTGGGCAACTGAGATGAGCAGTGGTTGAATCAACCGATAACAGATTCTGTCAGAAAAAGTACATGGGGTTTGGCAGACTGCAAGTGGAAATGGACTTTGTTGAGATTAGAACTGAGACCATGTATATTGGTGAAATGGACTAGGAAGTGTTTGGGAGGTAAATGGAATGGATGCAAGAATATTTGCTGATGCTATCAAGGCATTTTTAGGTGAGTTGGAAAACTGCTAGCTGAGGGGATACTCACATTAATAGTTTAACTACAGTTGAAGGCAGCCATGCTATATGTTCCAGTAGAAACAGTAGAAGTGATTCTTAAACTACTTATACTGAAAACTGTTTCTACTGGATATAGCAGCCTGGAAAGTGAGGTACTGGAGCTTTCAAGCACTGCTGGGGGGGTTCTCATGGAACAAGCAAATACATGTGCTGTGAGTTACTAAGAATAAAACCAGGTGCATGGAAACTTGCATGTACACTAATGTTAGGAGCATAGTAAAAAAAATTGATGAATTTGAAGTACTGGCGAAATCATCAAATGCAAACATTGTGGGGATAATGGAGTCATGATGCTGTTCAAATATAAGGGATACAGAATTTGAATGAAGGAAATACAATGTTTGTAAAAAGAACCAGGGGGTAATGCTCTTACTTAAGAAGAGCACAAAATCTAAGCCAGTGCATCTAGTTGACATGGATGGAAAGTGCAATGTTGAGTCTGTCTGATGTGACAAGTACTGGGGTTTAAAAAAAAAAAAAAAAAAAAAAAAAAAAAAAAAGAGTGCATTATGAGCCTCATGAATGTGATAAGTCAAAAGAAATACTGTACAAACAGAATGGGCCAATAATCCAGGTCTTATGAGAGATTTTAACTTTACAGATGATACTGACTGGAACTTGTGGATTGGTCACTCACACAGAAGCATGACTTGTGTATTTATTGGATGACTGTTTTTTTACACCAGTGTGTTAGAGAGGCAATGAGAGAAAGCAACACTTCTCATCTGATTATCAGCAGTGACTGCATGGATTAGCAAATTCTAAATTGGATACATTCAGAAAAGTAATCGCAGATGCTATTAGATTTTTATACTAACAAAGAGATACCATTCAAGGCTTAAACCTAAACAGATGAACTGAGACTAGTGGCAGTGAATAAAATGCATGCAATGCATATAAATTATTAGGTGACATTGAAGTAGTAGAATCAAACTGTGCTGTCTACAATCAAGTCACACAGGAAGTTAGGCAAGCTATGACAGATTACAATAAGTCTTTGGCAAAGAATGCAATGACTTCTTTACTTATGGATGCAACAGAAGAAAGTAACTGATTCACAGTGATCCACTATATATGGTTTAACTGATGATGATCCTGCTCAAGTCGCTGACAAACTCAATAAGCATTTTGCACCTACACTCACACAGGAAGAATTTTTTAGGGATGAGGATATCAGAAGTTTATCCAATTTCTGACATCCTGTTTATCCAATAGGATGCTAAATGATTTTGTGATAACTGAGAGGAAACTGGAAGAGAAATTGTTGAAGATAAACATACAAAATGCACCTGGAGTGGATGGAATCCAGCCAATTACATTAAGGGAGTAACAAAGGAGGTTAGCAAACCTTTAGCCATAATTATGAGAGCATCTGTGGGTTCTAGGGAGGTTCCCATGGAATGTAGATACGTGAACATATCCCCAATTCACAAAGGGAAACAAAAGGTGAAATGAGTAACTACTGACGTGTTAGCTTAACTTATGTTCTAGGGAAAATAACAGAGCCAGTGGTTAAAAAAGTAATGCAGGATAGTCTAGAAAAGAATGCAATTATATTGCAGTCAGAGCAGGGATTTGTTAAGTGGCAGTGTTGCCTGATCAATCTGATTGGATACCATAATGCAGTAACAAAGGTACAAGATGCAATATATAATTTTGACATCATATGTTTGGATTTCAGCAAAGCTTTTGACATCAAAGCCCATAAAAGACTGCTATATAAATTGGAGCTATGTGGATAGAGAAGCTATCAGTGAGAATCACCCAAAGAGAAGCTATCAGTGAGAATCACCCAGGATTCAGTGCTGGGCTCATTGATGTTTCCTACATTTATAATGATATTGATCAAGGAATATCAAGCTTAATCTCTAAGTTTGAAGGTTGTTAGGATGATTAATGACAGTGCATCCTTCTTCAGTCAGGTGCCTCCATAGCCAAGTGGGTAGGAGCAGCAGTGCATAGCACACGTTTCTTGATTAGACCGGGGTTCGAGCCTGTGACCACCAAATACAGAGGATGCGGAAAGGTCAGGGATTGACCACTGCATATCCACGGAGCAACATGGCCTTAGTTGCTAATGCACCTAAAACCCAAAAACAACAACAACCTTCCTCAGTAATCAGGGTATATCACTGCAACAGTATCTAAAAAAATTAGGCAGATGAGTTGGGAAGTGGAAATTGAAGTTTAACATTGAAAAATGCAAGTTAGTTCTGCATGGCACATTAATTCCAGATTAATGTGCAGTGTGGTACCACACTCAGGGTAGCAGAGAATGAAAAAGACCTGCGTAGGGGGGTTGTGCAGTCAGATATGAACTTCTCTGAGCAGTGCAGACCAGCTGACAGGACAGCCAGGTTTTGGTCAATAACATACAGGAATTTTGCCAGCAGGGATAAGGTGAGTAACCTGTTGCATAAGGCAATAGTTCACCACATCATTATTGCATACAGGTCTGGTAGCCTCATTTCAGGAAATGATGTGGATCTGTTGGAAAGGGTATAGAGAAGAGCATCAAAATCAGTGAGGGGAGCAGAAGGGTGCTCCTATAAAGAAAGAGTTCAGTTCTACAAATTGCAGTCTTGAGACTAGGCACCTGAGAGAGCCGATTGAGGTGTTTGAGACTTTGAATGCATCGAGTAAGCTCAATGCTAATCACAACCTTCTTTTTGCTCAGATTACAAATATGGGAGGCATAAATTCAAACTGAGGAAGAATGGTTCCAGAAGAGATTTCTTTCAGCCAGCAGGCAGTTGATTGCTGGAACAAACTTTCATCTAGTGTTGTAGGTGATACAGGAAGTTTTTTTTCTTTTCTGGCTGATGCTGTATAAGCTTGCTTTCTTGCATCATTTGCCACCACCAATACTAAAAATCAGAAGTTTTTTCCACCTTCCCTAAATGCAGTCAAGCTTTTACTACAAATAGTTTCCGAAGTGATATTTTTGAGTTTTCTTGCAGAAATTCCTTGTGACAACCTGTTGGGTGCTCGGCTACTGTCTTTGAAACTGTTTAGTTCTTTGCTTAAAGAGTGACATGGCATTGGACATGCTGTATTTATTAACAGTTCCAGCTTATTGGGTTACTTGTTTTTCTTCTCCTATTAGTTCAATAAATAACTACAGTCTTAGCCCAATTATTTTTTAAAAAGAGCCTTTCTTTGTCTTTGTTTAGTAAAGATGAGAACAAGAAACTCAATATTCTCTCAAGATGGATACTATTCTGCAAAAAGCAACATGTAATTTTAAACTTCATGTGCTGTGAAATGCACCAAATTTGAAATAAATCTAAAAACAGAACTAATAGTATTGGATATGTAAAATATGTTTAATTTTTTATTAATATTTATATACAAAATAGGCTGAAATATATGCACGTTTGAAATTTTGCACACTTAGCAGTTTTAAACTGGAAAATGGAAGAAACTAAGAGGGTAATGTTTCTATCTTGTCTCTGAAAATTTTTTTTGTAATTTTCTGCAGATTTTTTTTTTTAAATAAAATATGTAAAACATATATCATGTTTTAAAATTAATTTTTTTATTAAAACTTAATATTAAAATAATTACTACAATCTATTAAAATAAATGAAGAAATCAACATTATTTAAACAGAATTCAGAAATTAAAGAGTTGGGAACCTGTCAGGTGACCTGCCAGCATTAATCTTTTTAGTAGCCTTTCACTGTCTGCTGGTAAGACAAATATTTACACAGATAAATATAAAGATTTGTTATTGTTATTTTTGGTTTTTAGGAGCATTAGCAACTAAGGCCATATTGCTCCGGGGATATGAGGTGGTCATTCCCTGACCTTTCTGTATCCTCTGTATTTGGTGGTCACGGCTTGAACCCCGGTCTAATCAAGAAGCGTGTGCTACGCACTGCTGCTCCTGCCCACCTGGCTACAGAGGCGGCAGCTTAAATATAAAGAAAAGTGCATGTTTTTTGGTAATGCTTTCTTCCATGTATGTTTAGTAACAAAAATATTCTGCTTTTATATTCCATAATGTGGAAACTTCCATTCCTGTAAGAAAGTGAAATAAACAAATGGAAATGGAGAAATAAGGAACCAAAAAAAGAAGTCTGAAAATTTGAAAAAAAAAAAAAAAATGTTTGCACACTTCTTTTACCCAGCCACCAAAAATTAATAATATTAAAAATGATAAAAATTCAAGTGAGGTTATGTGTTTCAATGTGTGTGTGTGTGTGTGTGTGTGTGTGTGTGTGTGTGTGTGAGAGAGAGAGAGAGAGAGAGAGAGAGAGAGAGAGAGAGAGAGAGAGATGTTAATTAGAAAGTTAAATTGACAAACTTTAGGCACCTAATCTAAATCATTAGAAATGCCCACAAAACTCAGAAGTTCAGAACTATGTTATTAAACATAATTTTAAATAATTATTTAATGAAATCAGGCTGTATTATATCTGTAGGTTCATAATGGATGTCCTATATAACTGATCGGATTGACTTTGTGAATAAGAACACAAAACATTAAATTAAGTCTAAAAATTAACAGAGGATACCTTTTTAAACTTATACACTGGTGTGCAAAATTTAAGGACCAGTCAGGTTTTCACCAATAGCTGCTCATAGGAGTTGCCTGGATATGGGAAAAGCATATCAAAGGAACCTCATGAGGTACAGAAATGATGAAGCAAAGAACACAGACACAACAACGAAAACAAAACAGTACAGGGGGACTTTATTGAAAAATGGCAAAAGAGCACTGGCTGCCATGATACAGATGCATCACTGCCAAAGATGGAACAAAGGGAAGAGGTGGTCCTCAGTAGGAGATATGGCTCCCCCTAATGTTGATGCAGGCTTTGCACCGCCTCTCCATAGTTAGAACGATGTTGCTGATAAGTTCTTGCAGTAAAATCGTCCATTCCTCTGTCAGCGCCATCTTCAGCTGGTGAACATTTTCTGGTGGATGTTAGTTTTTGTTTGGTTATTTGGTTTTTAGGAGCATTAGCAACTAAGGCCATATTGCTCCGGGATATGTGGTGGTCATTCCCTGACCTTTCCGCATCCTCCGTATTTGGTGGTGAAGGGCTCGAACCCCGGTCTAATCAAGAAATGTGTGCTACGCACTGCTGCTCCTTCCCACCTGGCTACGGAGGCACCCTCTCTGGTGGATGTGGACATAGTATTAGTAATGGCCGCATGGTGCAAGAAAGTCTATGGCTTATGCTGCTCCAGCCAAAAAAAAAAAAAAAAACCCCGAATAGAACAATGATAAAAAAATAAAATAAATATATAAATAATAATAATTAATAAAAGAATAGGAAATTAAACCTATCATCCGATGCGCTTCCCTGACCCAAAGGTATTATCCACATGACCTTTGAATTTCCCCAAACTGTCAGCCTCTACCACCCATGTAGGCAACTTATTCCAATAATTTATAACTCGCTGGCTAAAATAAAACTTCCTGCAGTCCAATCTAAACATTTCCCCCTGTAACTTGAATTTATGTCCCCTAGCTCTAGCATCATTTATAATCTTGAAAATTTCTCCTCATTCATTTTACTGATGCCTCTCAGAGCCTTAAACACCTCAATCAAATCTCCTCTAAGGTGTCTAGTTTCCAAACTCTGCAACCCACATATTCAGTCTTCCTTCATAAGGATGCCCTTTTATAAGGCGAGTTACCCATCTTTGCACCCTTTCAAGAAGCTCGATGTCTTTCTTTAGGTGTGGTCTCCATACTTAAACACAGTATTCCAAGTGTGGTCTAACAAAAGCCTTATATAATGGAATTATCACGTCCCTATCTCTACTTGCAAAAGTTCGATAGATCATCGATAGGACACCATGGGCCTTCCTTGCAACTTGTTTACAATGCTCAGAGAATTTCATGTCTGACCGTATCGTAACACCCAAGTCCCTTTCCTCCAGTACTGGGTTTAGTTGAACTCCACCAAGTGAATAAGTTATTTTGGAATTACTGTTTCCCAGGTGTAATACCTTTCACTTTGTTGGATTAAAGCATAGCTGCCATTTTTCTGACCATTGCTGAAGTCTATCTAGGTCTCTCTGAAGAAGCTCAGCTTGACAGTGATCATTAACTACTCTACCAATTTTAACATCTGCAAATTAAGACATCACGCCCTCTATCCCTTCATCGATGTCGTTTATGAAAATTAAAAACAACAGTGGTCCTAATACTGATCCTTGGGGAACCCCACTTCTTACCTCAAACCAATCTAAGGAACAGCCATTTATCACAATCCTCTGCCTCCTGCCCTGAAGCCATCCTGCTATCCATCTAAGGATTTTCCCAGTGATTCCAACCTGTTCCAGCTTATAAAGCAACCGCTCATGTGGGACTGAGTCAAAAGCTTTGCTGAAATTAAATAAACAATGTCGAAATTTTTCCCTAAATCCAGCTCATGAGTGACCCTTTCAAAATAGCGAACCAGATTTGTTAAACATGATTTTCCCTTTACAAAACCATGCTGCATATCCTTGAGAATTTCAATTCGATCCAAATGATCCTAAATTCCACCCTCCATGATTTTCCCTACCACTGAAGTCAGACTGACAGGTCGATAATTTCCCACTTCACTCTCAGAGCCACCCTTATGTATGGAAGATACATTGGCACTTTTCCAATCCAAGGGAATCTCCCCAGAGTCTAGTGATGCTTGCATAATTAGCCTCAATGGTTCAATGCACTCACTTGCCACTTCCCTTAAGATTACAGGGTATATTCCATCAACTCCAGGAGCCTTACTGGCCTGTAGGCCCGAAAGTTCTTTCATTAAATAATCTTGTGAAATTTCAATATCATTAATTACATATTTTTCAACTTCGCTCCCACAATTTCCCATTGCCACAAAAGGTTTTTCATTTGTAAATATCGATGCAAAATAACTGTTGAGTTCATCTGCAATGGCAGCTGGTGTATTTAATACTATCCCCTTTCCCTTACGTAAGGGTCCGATCTGGTTTGTCCTGCTCTTCTTAGCATTTATACATGTGAAGAATTCCTTATCCCCCCCTCTTTGCTCTGTTTGCTAGTGATTTCTCATAAACTGCCTTTGCCTGTCAAACCTTTTCTGTGGCTCTATTACAGATCATCTTGTAGCTGTTATAGGCTTCAGTACTTTTTATTGCTCTGTACCCTTTCCATGCCACCTTTTTCTGCTCAAGTAATGTGGCAACTTCACTATTCATCTAACTTGGAACCCACCTCATGGAGTATTTTTTTAATGGTAAATACACATTCAAGGCAATTCACATGCTGCTAGGCATCTTCCCAGAGTGCCCCATATGTGTTCAATGGGATTCAGATTGGGGGAAACGAGCAGACCAATCCATACGAACAATGTCCTCACTTTCCAAAAGCACATCAACAGCTGCAGTGTGATGGGGTGTGGCGATATCATCCATAAACATGAACTCGGGGCCAATGGCACCTTGGAACAGACACACATGGGAAAGGATTACCTTACAGTAGCATGCACCGGTTACAGTACTGCCTTCCAGTATCTGGAGTTGTGTATGTCCATCCAAAATAACACCTCTCCAGACGAGACAATCTCGACCGACATATTGATCCCTTTCAGTGATGTTTACGGGGTGATACCATATGCCAATCTCTCGCCAGATTAGCTGACTTCCAGAATCGTTGCTAAGACTGAATCTATTATCACCAGTAAAGAGTACCTTAAATAACGATTTTGTGGTTGGTCCTTAAGTTTTGCACACCAGTGTATAAAAACACCATGGCTAAAGTGCATAATCATAATACAAGGTGTAGTTATTAGACACTGGACATGCAGCTACTACATACCAAGTGCGACATATAAAACAAAGGCACAGCAGTTGACCTTGAACCTTTCCCTAAACAGACATAAGGTAAATGGAGAGAAATAAGGGGAGTGCATTTTGGAATCTCTCTCTCTCTCTCTCTCTCTCTCCCTCCTCCCCCCCAATGAAGTTTAATAAAGTTAAATCTACTTTAATAATTTTTCTACACATTGTTCTTATGCTTGTTTGTTTGCAGACTTCTGACTACATTACATTTCCCACCACTTGAAGCTGAAAAATGACATATACCATGGGTTTAACATCAAATTCAGCAACCTAAGGACCTGGATGTTGTCATTTTTTGCATTTTATTTTTTTTTTGGATTTTAGATGACAAGTCTAACCAAACATGAAATATCAAAATTCAAGCACAGAGAAAGAGGGATCCACATTAGTAATGTGGCTGTCTACATTTTGATAAATTCATATGCAATTAATTTATTTTTTATTAAAAAGTTTTTCATTCTTGTTTATTCATTTATCCCATAGGCCACTGGCCAAAATTTGTAAACAAGAAACTTGGCACCACGGAATTACCAAAGTGATCACCCCAAAATCATTCATATAATACACTACACCACTCATTGTGATCATTAGCATTAGTAGAGGCATTTGATGCAAGAAAGCAAGCTTATGCAGCATCAGCCAAAAAAAAAAAAAAAAAAAAAAAAAAAGTAACATAAATAAATAAAAATAACCACTTCCACTTCACCCCTCTGTTCGTTCGAAATACCTGTCCAGCTGAGCCTTAAACTTATTTAGGCTATCAACTTCCACGACAAGGGATGGAAGTCTGTTCCACCCACCAACCACCCGCTGGCTAAAGGCAAACTTCCGCACATCTATCCTACATCTGTCTTTCCTCAATTTGAATTTATGCCCTCTCAGGTGATTTTTCTGAGCTAGAGGAAGAATCCCATCAGCATTGAGCATGCTCAAACCATTCAAGGCTTTGTACACCTCTATCAGATCACCCCGCTGGTGCCTAGTTTCCAGACACTGTAATTTGCAAAACTTAAGCCTTTCTTCGTAAGAGAACCCCTTTGTCCCATTCACCAATCTAGTTGCCCTTCTCTGTACTCGTTCCAGCAGCTCTACATCCTTCCTGAAATGAGGCCTCCAGGCCTGTATACAGTACTCTAGGTGTGGCCTGACCATTGCCTTATACAAGGGAATAATCACCTCCTTATCCCTGCTAGAAAAATTCCTATATATCATTGACAATACACCATGAGCTACTCTTGCAGCTCGTCTGCACTGCTCAGAGAACTTCATATCTGCCTGCACCACCACCCCCAGGTCCCTTTCATTCTCTACCACTGTCAGTGTAGTACCACAGAGTTGATACGTTGCTCTGGGGTTGCTGTTTCCCATATGTAGTACTTTACATTTGTCAATGTTAAACTTCATTTGCCACCTCGAAGCCCATCTGCTCAACCTTTCCAAATCCTGTTGCAGCAGCATAGTGTCAGTAGTGTCCTTGACAACCCTGCCAACCTTCGTATCGTCTGGGTTGTCAAGGACACTACTGATGAGGACACTACATCATGGATGTTATCGTTTGTATAATGTTATTACTTTTATGAAGTCCTGTTCAGATCTATACTAATACATTGAAAAAATGAAGTTTATTATAATCAACACTTCAAGTTTATGTTATTCCTGTTTTTCCTTATTGCACACATGCAACTGTTTTACAGTAGAGCATTAACCCATTTATAATTCTTGATTTTGATTTTTTTTTTTTTTTTATGTTTTTAATTGTTTGCATGGATTTCCAGAAACATTTGTATTGATCAATTTCTTAAAGAAAGAGTAGACAGTCAATTTAAAGTATTTTTTATTGCTTAATTTTATGTTTTCTTTCTATCTACTTCCACCTTTTTAAACACACATTTCCTCTTTATATCAATAAATAATGTTGAACAGCTGCATTCTAGTTTCATTGATTATTGTTATCAATTAAAATTGTGTCCCAAAGTGATCATAAGTGGCATCCACTGTATTTCATAAAAAAATAATAATAATAAAATAGCAAGGAGAAACGTATGGGAAATTTTTTACTGGACAAGATTACGTTTTACACTTTTTTTAAGAAATAAAAGTAAACGCTTTTTGATCTCCTTCCCTTTATGCAATCAACATCGAACACTTCGCCACTGCTCTGGTAGCTGTGGAAAGTATTCTGCAATGCCTTCAATTGTCTTGAAATCATTGCAAAAAAAAAGTCTCAGACACTGGATAATAACACTGGTCAACAAAGTTTTTGCTAATATGGGTGAAAGTAAGGCTTTGCTTTTTTTTTGTTAATTTGTATGTGCTGATTACAAATATAACAGTAAAAAGTTTCATGTCATATTTTTCCTATGTTTTTTCTAATAGAGTTTAATAAATATGCAGATGTCAATTTATCGGGCAAACCCGAGATAGAAAACAAACCAGTTTTCAGAGTTTTTTGGCTTTCTGGATGATCCCCACATCTGCACGGCATCATTGGCTGATTATACCCTTGAAGATCAGAAGAAAGTGGAAATCAAGAATGGACAAAATTTTCTGTAGCCATGATCAAATACTTTTAATACAGTACACACACATGCTTGTTATATTAACTGAATAGTCAACTGTACAGTACATAATTAGAAAAGCAACAATAATGAATACAGTGATAATAATAAACACCTGGGAACAGCTTTCCATGAGCCCTAAATAAATTTTGTTCTGTGTGCTTTTTTACTTCCATGTCAGCAAACGATACAGTCCAGAGGTAGTATTCTCCCACACTTTAGAAAGCAGTAGATTTAACTAACCATTAATAAAAATTTATTTCACAAGCGAATAAATGCATAGAATGACAACTCTAACTGAACTGTTGATAGAATTAAAGTTCAAAAATATGATTCAAAACACTGCCCTCCATTTTTATCAAATTAATAAAGGCCACCTTCTTTGTCAACAACAATTATTAAAGATTAATGAAAGAGGAGCAGAGAGAAATGTCACAAATGCCATTTAGGTTGATAGATGACAAACTGATCATAGCATAGCATTTCACCCTAGGTGTTTTAATGACTGTGTTTATATACAAAGGTAACTTTTCAAAAAAATAAATAAATAAATACAAAATAATTAAATAAATAAATTCGGTAAACTGTGGAATTTGACAGCAAGCAGAATTTCTATCATGAATAAGACCACAATGAATTTATTTTGTTATGGCAACTGAAAGTGCTGGTTGCAAAGAATAAATGTTTAAATACAAAGCTACTAATGGAGTTTTTGAAAGCATTAAGTTAAACATTGTTTAACTTCAATGTAATTCAATTTGGGGAACTAATTCGTCAGCAAAAAAAAACACCTTAACAATGTCTGAATTTCAGATCCTTTCAGTTTTTTATAGCCAGATTTTATAATACATCGAACATCTTATGTATACATCTTTTTAAATACATATTTTTCTTTGGCATCTTTTTATGTTAAATCAAATTTAGTGCATGCATGTACACATGCACAGAATAGCATTACCTGATAGCCAATTCATTAATTAGAGACAAAGAATAAAATTAAGCAGAAGTTGTCAGATTTTGAAAATTCTGAATTCAATGGAAAAACCATAATTTTACATGAAAAAGACAGTACTGTTTGGATAGTGAGATGGAGAAGGAATCAAAAAAGATGTCTCCTTCATAAATTTGGAGGGTTAGCAGCTATTCAATGTATACAGATTTCTGTGGTGCTTGGATTATGCAAGGTGCAAAAAGCAATGGACCATGCAGAGATGGGAGAGGAGGGGAAAGGGTAATTGTCCCCAAATACCTATGTTGTTTAAAAAGCAAACAAAAACATGCCTTCTTTAATTTCTATATAGCATCATAATTCTCTTAACTTTTTTGTTACTATTGTGTTTTGTAATAATTAAATTTTTGAAAGATCATTATTTTTACTTACCAGGCTCATTATTAGCTTTACGTTTTTCTGCAGATCTGTCTGTGCTGGCCTGAAGTTGGGAAAATGTTCCAGGCTTCTGAGATACTAGATTATTTGTAATGCTATTACCACTCTGCGCTGCAGATGCAGCAGTACTTTCACCTTGATTGGATCCATAATTAGCATGATAAGCTGCCAAGAAGTTTTCATCTAGCTGTAAAATGGAGTGTGTAGTAAATAGTTTTTTTTTGTAATTAATTTTAGCATGATTTCTATAACTTCCATAATTAACTACATATCACAGTAATGTTATATGGATAAATTTGAGGATTTATAAATAAATAATAATCCAAAGCAATCTTTCTAATTTCAAAAATTTATGACAAAACCAAGATACACTGAAAAGCAAATTACATGTAGACAAATGCAAAAAGGTTTTTGTAACTAATAAAGTCCAACTGCATTCAACCATGTGTGCTGCTAAGTACCTATCACCAAGACAATGTCTCAGCATGAGAGAGCATGTTGTGTACATACATACATTTCACAAAATATTAAGGTCAATATTCAAATGAGAAATTTGTAAAAGTAAAAAAAAATACTTAAAGTGAGCATGTCATTTGTGTATGGTATCAATCATTTACAGACCAGTTGCTGTTGCAATGGAAAACTCATAGGATACAGCAATAATGAGCACCTTTACAATTCTTTTGTTTCTGGACCAATAAAAAAAATCTATGTATCTTGTCATTCATAAATTGAACAATGTTCAAACAACCATGTTTGAACATTTTTTGAGCCTGCCTTCCCTCTCCCTTCCTATGGTGGTTATGCAATTTTAGTTTAGTTGCTGAGTGACGTGGGTTTCGGAAAACACGAGAGTTCGAGAAAAGGTTATTTGTTCTTACAAGTGGAAACGAAACTACTTCAACATATCACAGCAGACAAAAAAGTGTAAAATAACTAATTTTATTGTTGAATAACATATTTGTTTCTAAAATGTCCCAGCAGATGTGTTTTCTATTATTATTGCTAATAAGGTGCACTGGCCATTCTTCTTTGCTGAACAGATAGTAACAGTTACCTTAACACATTAAAACTGTGACTGATACCCTCGCTATCAGAGGTAAACTAGGGTGTTTTGGTTCAACAAGATAGCATACACCACCACAATTTTGCAAAGAATGGTTATAACATTCCAAAATCAGTAACTCCTCCACTACTGAATGAGACAAGGAAGGCCTGTTCCTTGGCCAGCTTATTCACTCAATCTTTCAAACTCCTTTGCCTTACCCCTCCCCTTCCTGTATCTGAACAATTTGGTGATTATGTAATTTCAGTGTACTTTTTTTTATTATTTTTTTAAATTTTTTATTTTATTTTATTATTTTTTTTATTTTATTATTATTTTTTATTATTATTATTGTTCTTTATTTTATTTTTTATTATCATTATTTTTTTTATTATTTAATTTATTTCGTTATATATATTTATTATTATTATTATTTATTTTTTTTTTTAATTGGTCTCCGTTCAGGAAGCTCAGGCGACCCTGATGGACACCTGCCAGAGAATAACGGGCAGCCTGGCTACCTCCTAGTGGTGTGTGCAGGCAACGTGTTGTCCCATTATTGATCCCACGGCCAAATGCCAGGACACACAACAGAACCCAACACAATACTACACATTCAACACACTACACTTTTTCTGGAATTTACAGTGTTTTGTATTTCTTCACAGTGTACATATAGCGCAGATGTGGGAAACCACAGGTGGCGCTTGACCCTAACACTATGTACTTGCTGAATTGTTCCAATTCGGCTGCAGGGGGGGGACAATCAATTGGAAAGCTCTCCTGCCTTGCTGATGCCATTCTTCCTTTCCCCTGAGGCATGGCATGGGATCTGCACACTGGCTTTAGCTGGCCTGGCCAGTGTGGGATTCAAAACAGAGAAGTACTGTACATTTACAGTGTGATCTCCTCCCCCATATAGGGCACCCTGGCTCTGACTTTACTCCCATTTAATATCTGTTTCCTCGCTCCCACTCCAACCATTTCATCTGATGGACTCTACCACAACAAAATTCTCCTCTGCTTTTAACAGTCCCCCACCCCATAGGAGTACCCCTCTGTCCCCTTTAACTTCTGTTTCCCAGGTAGCCTTTCTCTAATCCACCTTTTCTTCATTCATCTGTTCCTTCCCTCCTCAACTGTCTTCCCTACATTCCTTTCCAATAAAAACTTGTGGGTTTTTTTTTTTTTTTTAGGGGCCCTCTCTGGCAAAATTTGGTGATGCCAGGGTTCGCCCCAGACAGAGACCCTTTCACACCATACAACCTGGCTCACCTCCTTGTGGTGAACAGACAATGGGGGACTCTGATTTCTGGGGGCCAGCAGCTAAGTGGCAACATAACCCAACACTACACTAAAACTCATGCTATCTCTGCCTTTATTATTATTATTACTATTATTATTAGCCATATGGTGTAAGGAAGCCTGAGGCTTATGCTACACCAGCCAAAAAAAAAAAAAAATTTCTGAATTACCCCGAGAGAGAGAATCACCAAGGAAAAAGAAGAATGATGATATCCAGCTCAGGACCCTGGGTGTGCCAAGCCCATACTCACCAAATGTGAGCCCCTAGGGTTATTTTACAGAGTTTGTACTGTGACACAGTATACAACACCAGGGGGGGACTCTGGTGCCACTTGGCAGTAAACACTATGTACTTGCTGAATGAGACGGCTAACACAGAAAAAGTAAATGTTATAAAAAGCAAGTTGTGCATTAAGTTAAAAAATGAATTTATTCTAATAACAAAATACATTAATACCACAAATTCAAAACCCTTTGAAACTTTTACTTAAACTATAAATTACTTAAAGTACCATATTTGTTTAAATTTCATTAATTATACAAACCACAGGGTAATTTGACACAGCTTCCGAAAGCATGTTTTCTAAAGTGAATGTCTTTAATTGGTTGCTCTCAATCAACTGACAGCTACTGTTATTCAAATCACATGTTATACAGAGTGCTTCAATTAAAAGGCATCAGGAACTATCTCACTTATTATTGGGTTATTTGTTGGGTTTTTTTTACCATTTGAGCTCTATCTTTTGAATTTGATAATAAAATTAGACTAAGTGTTGATTTTTAGATTTTTATTATTTCTAAATAAAAATTTTGCCCAACAGGTGTCCTTGAAAATAATGTTCCTGCATTAACCATTTAATCTGATTAAAAATCCAAAATCCTCTCTATTTTCCTAAGGGCGATACTACGTAAGTATTCAGAATGCTGAGAGTAACATTCCATTTGAACACTGTGCGAAACTGGATGGGAATAATGTAATATGGTATTTAACTTGGCGTACTAAACACAGGGGCATTTTATTCATATTGGTTGTGTGGCAGTACTTTGTATTTATTTAAAATAAATTACAAAAGAAAAACCAACCTTCTAAGTACTTTTTTTAATATAAATTTTAATGAACAAAAGTTCTGAAAATTTTTTTACATGTCTACTATATCTATACATGAGTGTTCCCTGGCCAATCGGCATGTTGTATGGGCCAAAAAATGCTTCTGCCACTTCATGTGCTTGACTGAATTTCCACAATGAGGCACATAATCTATGTGAATCAGATCACAAACGGCAATAAATCTTCAAACAAAATCAATAATATAGCATACTGATGTAATTATTAAAAAAAAGTTTACCATTTTATTTTTTAGTATTTTATCATTCAGTGGACAACAATGTGGAAAAGTGCTAATGTGTTCAGAAATTTTGTGCCATATTAGCAACTCATTGGTGACTGCCATATTTGGCATAAGAATTCCACTTACAAAGTCAGCTGTGCAAAATATAAAGTCCACAAACAACAGTTGACCAAACAACACTCATCAAAAACTTGTAATCGTAATTAATATCTCCCAGAAAATTATAATCCAACTAACACACTTCAGACTGAAACAGTGATGTGCAAGATATGAAATCAAACCCAAAAATAAATTAACATTGCACATCTACATCCCTACAGAAGTAATTTTTCCAATCCGTGATGTTCATTTTTATTACAAAAATGTGGCATTCTCAATGAATGCTTAAACCTATCATTACATGAATAATAATTATGGACATACTTCTCAAATTTCAACAAAATTGGGGATTCAGATCAAAAGTCAAAATTATACTAAAGGAATATTAAAATTCATACATCAATTCGATGACAGTTTAAATTTTAGTTTTTCTTTTTTCAACATTTTGCACATGCCGACGTGGCTGTTGTTGAGTTAAGTATAGTAAAAGCTTCCAATCTCATCATTAATTATTTTTTCACTGGAGAAGTATAATTGCAAATAAGGCTCCAACTTTAGGGCTCCAATTTTTGAGTAAAAATTTAGGCTTAATAAACTGTTGACTGGTCACAGAGCTGTCATCTACTGATTTAAAATCGAACAAAAAGGTCTTAAAGTAGTCAGCAGAAATAATTTTAGACGTTATTTCTAAACAATTTTGGTATCATTATTCAACATAGTATGGAATCAAGAATAATATTTTCAATTATTTCTTGCCATTTATCTCAAAAAAAATATGAGTAGTGAGTTCTGTACACCAATATGCATGCTGCTGCAACTTTAAAAATGTGCCTAGTTGAAGGTTAAGATCATAATTCAAAGCTTTTTGGGCTACTGTAATTGTTGGGAACAAGGTGACTTCAAAGGTAGAAACTGAATGCAGAAATGCATTCAATTTCATTTTTGTAAATACCCTTCACCTTTGAATAAACTGTGAATCCCATTTTTAAAGACATGAAAAAGAAAAAAAAAAGAAAAAGTAAAATGGTTTTTTTTGTCTTCTGAACTGTTTTCAGTTTTTCACTAACCGTGAAGGATCATAATTGCATACCTGAAGTACTCAGATTCAGCAGAACAGCTGAAATTCATAAGTAAACAGTATTCACCTTGAAGAGAATTTCAAGCTGCATGAAGTGGTTGAGGTGAGTTCTGTCATGGGTAATGGAAGGCGGCAAATGAAAATGCCTTTACTCATTATCTCTTTCCTCATAATCTTTCATTTTCACTAAGCAGTGAACAATATCAGTGTTTTAGTTCTATCAAAACTCACTTATCCTTATATTTCAATGAATTGCACACAATGCTAAGAAACAAGAATGTTTCTTGTCTCTTTAGCATTAGCATAGGCATACGATGCAAGAAAGTAAGCTTATGCAGCATCACAAAAAAAAAAAAAAAACTACGCTCCGATTTCACCCCTCCATTCGTTCCAAATACCTGTCCAGCTCAGCCTTAAATTTATTTAGGCTATCAACTTCCACAACAAAAGATGGAAGTATGTTCCACCAATCAACTACGTGCTAGCTAAAGGCAAACTTCCGCACATCTATCCTACAATCGTCTTTCCTCAATTTGAATTTATGCCCTCTCAGGTGATTATTCTGAGCAAGAAGAAGAATCCCATCAGCACTGAGCATGCTCAAACCATTCAAGGCTTTATACACCTCAATCAGATCACCTCGCAGGTGGCTAGTCTCCAAACACTGTAATCTGCAAAACTTAAACCTTTCCTTTGTAAGAGCAACCCTTTGTTCCATTCACTAATCTTGTTGCCGTTCTCTGTACTCGTTCCAACAGCTCTACATCCTTCGTAAAATGAGGCCTCCAGACCCATATGCAGTACTCAAGGTGTGGCCTGACCACTGCCTTATACAAGGGGATAATCACCTCCTTATCCCTGCTAGAAAAATCCTGTATATCATTGACAAGACACCATGAACTACTCTTGCAGACCGTCTGCACTGCTCAGAAAACTTCATATCTGCCTGCACGATTAACCCCAGGTCCTTTTCATTCTCTACCACTGTTAGTGTATTACCACAGAGTTGATACGTTATTCTGGGGTTACTGCTTCCCATATGTATTACTTTACATTTGTCAATGTTAAACTTCATTTGCCACCTCTCAGCCCATCTGCTCAACTTTTCTAGATCCTGTTGCAGCAGCATACTGTCATTCGTGTCATTAACAACCCTGCTAACCTTCGTATCATCTGCAAACTTGGACAATAAGCCTGATGCACCATCATCAATATCATTTATAAATACAGAAAACAACAATGGACTCAACACTGAACCCTGAGGGACTCCACTAATAACATTAATCCATGAAGAGCAGTGTCCATTGATTACCACTCTGTCTTCTCCCACTCAACCATCAATTTATTCATAGCAGCAATTTGCCTCCAATGCCGCACTGCTCCAATTTGTGCAGCAGTCTTTCATGTGCAACAGTATCAAAAGCCTTTCTAAGATCCAAATATATAATATCAAAGTTATTCCCTGCATCCTGTTGCTTTGTGACCACATCATAGTATCCAATCAAATTGGTCAGACAAGACTTCCCCTAAACAAATCCATGCTGTGTCCGAGCTATATCTGAAGTCTTGTCTAGATGAACCTGCAGTGCTTCTTTAACCAGTGCCTCCATTAATTTCCCTGGAACAGAAGTTAAACTAACAGGTCTATAATTACTTGTGTTGCCTTTTGATCCTCCTTTGTGAATTGGGGTCACATTTGCACATCTCCAGTCCATGGGTACCTCTCCCCTGAGTCCAAGGAAGCTCTCATAATTATGGCTAAGGGTTTGCTTACTTCCTTTGCTACCTCCTTTAATATAACTGGATAGATCCCATCCACCCCAAGTGCCTTTCTTATGTATATCTTCAACAATTTCTCCTCCACTTTCCTCTCAGTTATTACAAAATCATCTAGCTTAGGTTCTTCGGTTAAACAACCTAAAATGTAGCATTTCATTTGCTTATCTGGACATAGCCTTATGAGTAATATCAAGCATTGGATAAAATTTGTAAACTAAGTCACACACCTAATTTTTTTTTAGAAAAGGTGCAAAGGGTATTTGAGAGAATACATTTCAATGCTCTTTTCAAATATTTCAAAGTTATATTTCAATGAAATATAACATTTTAACTTTGTTATTCAGAAATTTTTGTAAAAAAAAAAAAAAAAAAACAGAAAGAGAACATAACCCAGTCTTATTCTGTTATTTTCTATAACTATTTTTGCCTTACATGACAATTTCTAGAAAGGTGTTAATCATGTAATTTGAGGCATACCTGTATCTGATAATTTGCTGTTTTATTTGAGATACAAAATGCAATTTTCATTCATTTAAAGCCGTAGTCAGAAACATTTTCTGAACTTCTCACCTATAGCTCTATCTAGTTAGCATTTCATACACTTGGTATCTCATGCTTATCCATCTGTGTAATCAAGTTTAGATTACATATAACAGAAACAACAAAAAATGGTTACTGAATTAAACATGGAACTAGCTATAATTCCAAGAGGCCTTAGCAAGCTGCAGCCATTAGACATCTCAAATTAACAAACCCTTGAAAATATTAATTTGTTATTATTCTTATAGTGAACCAAATGGGTGGCAGCACCAAATCACAATTCAACATTAACCATTTTACAGGTGTGAAAATGCGAGAAAACTTGAGAGAGTGAAACATAAGACAGTTGTCTAGTTCTTTTAAGTAATGTGGAATCAGCAATGTCTGTGATGTAACGGTTGACACATTACTGGTATAAAAGCTTCATTTTACAGTGACATTTTGTTCAGTAAACATTTGTGAATTTATCTTTCAAACACCAAATTGACACCGAAGCAATCAATTACAGCCAAAGGTGAAATAAGTGGGTTTTTTTTTGTACTGCAAATGCCCCACTGCTTTTGGTAGTACAGTGTAAATGCATATTGTTTTTCATAACTGCAAGTGTCCCACTGCTTTTGGTAGTACAGTGTACATGAAGGTTCTGCACAGTATAAATGAATATTTTTTTTTCATAACTGCAAGTGTCCCATTGCTTTTGGTAGTACATTGTACATGTACATAAGGGTACATGCAGTGTACTATGGTATACATGTATTAAAACATGTAATTTTTTTGTAGAATGGCAGACAGAAAACTGTTGTGTTTTTTGAAAGACATTTTGCACTTGTTCAAGAATTCAAGCTATCTCATCCTAATGCTAAACTTACATATTTTTGACAGCAGCCAGGGGATACTCTGGATCTAGCAGTATAATTAAAACAGTTCCATAAAGCATTATATATGCCAATCAAAAGTGTTTAAAAGCCACTGTTATAAACAACATATTTCAATTTATGGGCAAATTAAAAACTTAAATATATTTTTCGAGCAAAAAATTGAAATATGACTTACTGTTGCACACCGTTGCATTTCATTTCTACAGTAAATATTTTTTATCACAATTGTGATAAAAACATTTAATGTAGAAATGAAATGAAAAATTACAGTTTATTCCAATATTCATGGATGCAGTGTTACTGCATATTTTTACAAAATACTGCTAAAACAACTTCATGCACACACCACATTTTCAATGTTTCAACAATTTGGCTATGTGCCTGACAGAAACATTTACTTTAACTAAATAAATTGAAATGAAAGTCAAGTAAAGGAAGGTAAGTTTCATTCTACAACAGATAAAAAATATTATTGCACAAGTACATACAGCAATAGCCTCATTTTGTATAAAGCTGTGAACAACTCATGTTTGTTACTAAATGTATTGATATCACACATTTTTTTTTGATGAATGGCAGACAGAAATGTATTGATATCACACTTGGTATGTTAAGTATAATTGTAATGCCTGTAAAGGCACTTTACCATGAGTTATTTCAGCATTACATGTGCATCTAAAGCAAAAAGCATTATTCCCAAAGGGAGAAAGAAGTATATTGCTATTTATTTGGAATGTGTCATTACCAATATGGCTCATTTCAGCACTGTTTGGTGTCTCACCAATGGGTAAGTAGCCACTGCAAATGAGCTGCTTAATGGTAGGGAAAGTTCAACACAAGTAACTTGAGGACAGAGACCTCATGTTACAAGAGCTGTAGAACATCATTGTTTCGGCAGGGATTTTGGTTTTGGTTTTTTTTTTTAGGAGCACTAGCAACTAAGGCCATATTGCTCCGGGATATGTGTGGTCATTCCCTGACCTTTCCGCATTCTCCGTATTTGGTGGTGACGGGCTCGAACTCCAGTCTAATCAAGAAGCATGTGCTACGCACTGCTGCTCCTTCCCACCTGGCTATGGAGGTGGCTTCGGCAGGGAACAGCCTCAGTCTTAACATATGAGTGGTGTTTCTTTATTTGTGTTGCTAGTACAATACCAACACAATTCAACAGTTCTTCCACAATATAAAATTAATCATTTCACAGTAAACTTAGCTTGCTCAGAGCTTTGTACAAACAGGGGTTATTGCCAAAAATTTGAATTTTAAACCTTTGTATTATCAGTCATCTCGAGATGGTGGCAAAAGTGTGGTATGTCCCAAGATAAATGGGGATTAGAGTTTTGAATGTGGCTCCCTTTTCATTTTCTTGGCACACTTTAGTATAACAATTTCATTCTTCTTCCATCTGCCCTTCTGCTGTCTGGAAGCTATGTAGGAAGAAATGAATCTTTCATATAAGACAAAATAAAAAAATAAAAAAAAACTGGATGGATATTTCATTACCCAAGCGGTTGAGTTGGTGAATAACTAGAATCTGGATTTGTATACCAAGGACTCCCAACATAAGAAAGAAGTTTTTAGTAAGATGCTTATTGGAATATCAGTTTTGGAATAATTGTACTGTCAGTTTAATGGTTTATTTATTTTTTTTTATGCAAATAGTGCTTTATATTTGAGGTACTGAAATATTGAGGAAACTTGTTACAAAGCACCTACACAAAATGATAACAGTATTAATAATGACCAAAAAATACATAGCTTTTACAGAATCAGAAGGGGGGAACAAATCAACCCCCTTTCTATGCAACCTATATCTCTCTAACCTCATCAGGCTGTCAATCTCAACCACCCAGGTAGACAATTCATTCCAATAGTTGATAACATGCTGACCAAATGTAAACTTTGTGAGGTCCAGTCTATTCGCTTTCCCAAATAGTTTATATTTATGCTCCCTCCCTAAAGTTTTTGTGACCTGTTTAAATGTAAAAATTCCAGTCATTCTTATTGATGAAAACTTAATTTGTTGAGAGCTGCATACAAATATACTTTCTGCCTATCTGCAAAATAATGTTCTCCAATGATCTATTATTATAAGTAAGCTGACAATGTCAAAAACAAACACTAATACAAATGGTATAAAGAAGTTTTTACAAATTTTTTCGTTAATATTTCAACAGATTTAGTTTTTATCTGTGAATGGACCTGGCTTGGCAGTAACTGCAAATAAAAACACCAACATGTAAAACTGTGCAATAGTGTACCAATACGAACCAGTTTTATCCAGAAACAATGCCACGGTGATTCAGTAAACAAACTGCAGGTAAGATAATCATACTTTTCATCTCTAGTTTTTGCTTTGTAACTTGGTAACAATTTCATTTAAAATGTCTAAAGAATTCATTTCCCAGTTTAACAAACTGTGTAGATAACACCTGTCAGTGGAAAGTAAAATCCCATGAATATGCATAAACACTTCAAAAATAAAGCACAAGAAAAATTAAATTGATTATGCAAAAACTAGATGCCAAGCAGATGCAATTTGAGGGCAGTCAAATTTACGATCTACATAAGAACATCTGAAAGGAACTATAAAAAGTTACTTCATCCCACCAAAAAAAAAAAAAAACACCCAGCAATTGATTCAAATTTTGATAATCCATTTTCTTCATTCTTAAATAACAATTAAAGTTACAGTTAAATCTCAAATAAAAAAATAAATAAATAAAAAAAAATCATTAATCCCAAAAATTTAAAAAGATCATTATTGATCTTTATCTGTGATGTAAGAAAGCTATCCAGAGGGTATTCTTGAAAAGAGAATGCTGGACTAGCGAACTGCTAATGTCCTTGGTATGCTAAGTATAATTGTAATGTATATTTGTAAAAAATGTATATTTTTTTTTAATGTGCTTAACTTCACTTTTGTGCTTGAACATGTAATTTACCTTTTTTTTAAAATGCCTGCAAACCCCACCTTCTCTACTCAAGTGTAACAGGGGTAGTCAGTTTGATTATATTCTTTATTTTGTCAATAAAGTAAGATTATAAATATATCTCTTTCAAGAGCAAATGATTAGGAGAATTCACTTATCTTTCAAAAACCAGAAAAGTTGGCATATATAGATTTGCACATTCTGGAGTATAGAATCATATCATATTCGGATTTATCTCATTATAAATTATGCACTTAGTGATATAATCTCGCCAATTATTTCAAAAAAGCATGATTATAACTTCAACTTTTCAATACCAGTGTAATTCAAAATCAGTTAAAGAATTCCATCAGCAAAAGGCAATGAAAATCTGCTTATCAAATAATGGGAAATGCATAACTTACTTTAGGAAACCATGCATGCTTTTGGGAGTCCCATTCATATACTGTGCCATCAGTAGGATCCACATATATATATGGATCCTTTTGAAACTGCCACTCTCCACCTTCTTTCCTTTGTTTTTCTAATGCCTCTAACTCTAGCTGCTTTTCAAAGTCACTCATTGTTTTGGATAATGCAATCTGTTAAAAGCAAAACTATTCTTATAAAATAAAAGATATATGGAAATAAATTAACCAAAATAAGCTTATTTGCATGAAAATAATAATGAAATAACTATAAAAAACTCATAATAATTGTTAATAATTTATATTAACCCTTTAAATGTTATTTATTCAGTAAAATATGACTATGGTAGGGTTTCTACCCATGCCATAAGACAGGTCAAGAAATTCTGAGAAGATTCATGTTAAAATTATTTCTTCCTTTATAATCAAACATTGCATGCCTAGTTGTATCTTTTTAAGATAAATCGGGCAACTACTGAGTGCCAGGCACTCAGGATGAAGGGTCCGTAGTCACGAATGGTTGTCAGTGTAGTATCTCAAATAGAGAGCTTTATGGTAACTGAAAAAGTTTCTAGTACCCTGGCTTGGCCTAAAACTGAGGAACTAACGAAAATGTTGTCTATTTGAGTCTTTTCAGTTGTTGTGAATGACAAGGGTAGGAGAAGTGACTATGATTACTTCCTGGAGAAGTGATAGTCTTGGGGGGGAGAAGAGACTGGCAGGTGAGGGCCATGCAAGACTGCGCAGCCACCTCCCTACCACAACACTGGCTCTCTGAGTATCTCCTTGCCAGAACAACTCCACAGCTTTGAAAATTATTAAAATACTTCTCGTTGCAAAATTTATAAATGAACTTTTTAGAATTATTAACTAACTATTTAGCAACCTTTTTGTCACCAAAAGGAGAGTTACTTAGTACAATGAAACGTGCTATCGAAGTGCAATAAAAAATTGTTTTTTTAATTTTAACATATTAAAAAAGTAAGAGATTACCTCAATCTTTTTCATGGAATGCTTCCAGTCAATTCTCTCCCAAACGTGATGAATAAAATAAGATGAAAAAAATAAATTAATGAATTCCCTCACTCGTAGCGATACGACCAAATCCGATGCGCAACGGAATCGAAAGCCGAGAGCCCAACCTGACCCCGAAACATATCAAACCACCGCAGCAAGACCATGAGTGGGAGAAGACATTGTGTCAGAATAAATAGTTAAAACTGCTTCCGATAATAAATAATTAAAATCACAATTAAAAACTATTAAAATTAAAAGGATTAAAAGTTACAATTTGGTGAATACTCAAATTAAACGAAATGCACAGCTGTTTCCCTTCCTTTAAGCAGACCACGCTTTTCAGTTGATCGCCGTGTTCATGGGATGGGAATATCGCAGTGTTTGTGTGTGTATTTGACTCTGAAATAGAGAGATTATTTATATTGGCGCATGCGCAAAAAAGACCAGAAATCCAAAATTAGGTGAGACCGTCACACATTGATAGAATTTGTGTAGCTTCATTTCAAGCGTTTCAACGATCAATAATTTTATGTAATTGTGTTGTATATTTAAAATTACCACTTCATTAAATAGGAATACATGACCACATGATATATTTAAAATTACCACTTCATTAAATAGGAATACATGACCGCATGAAAGGCCAACTCTGACGTGTTTGTGTGCAATGTGCAGATGGAAGCAGCATGTTGCTTGACACACAAATCCAAAGTACAGCGTGTGGAATCCTCGTAGGAAAGGAAACAGCTGTGCATTTCGTTTAATTTGAGTATTCATCCAAATTGTAACTTTTAGTCCTTTTAATTTTAATAGTGGTTTAATCTTTTTAATTGTGATTTTAATTATTTATTATGGGAAACATTTTTAACTATTTATTCTGACACAATGTCTTCTTGCACTCATTGTCTTGTTGTGGTGGTCTCATGTGTTTCAGGGTCAGGTTAGGACGCTCAGCTGTCGATTCCATTGCACATTGGATATGGTCTCTATGAGTGAGGGAATTCATTACTTTGCTTTTTTTCATTTTATTTTATTCATCACATTTGGGAGAGAATTGACTGTAAGCATTCCACGAAAAAGATGGAGGTAATCTCTTACTTTTTTAATATATTAAAAAATCGTGGAAGTTATTGAGCCCTGCAGCTCTGAATTTTTTACTAATTTTAATTTTAACACAAAAAGTAAATGATCGATTTCAATCGGAATAGTTTTCTCTTGATAAGCATCGAATAACACCTAGTTAATGTGATTTTTAAATTTTTAGCTCCAACAGCGATGGAAATGGAGGGACACGAAAATTATTCACATTTTCCTCTCTGGTGCTGCCATTTTTAATTTTAAAAATATTTTAAAATTATATTTTATACCTACTCATTGGGCTTTTCCCAACAGTGTATAATAAGTTATAAGTTGTCGACAACATTTTTTGTTCCCCCTTTCTTAGACAAATTTTTGTCAACAACAATCAATGTGGCGTTACGTTGGCCCACATGCAAAATTTCAAGTCAATAGGTTGAGTGGTTCCAGAGATACAATGCTGTGACAGACGGACAGACAAACAACCGAGTGATATTATAAGGGTCCTTCGTTAGACTACGGACCCTAAAAAGTATGATTAAAAAAATTGCCAAGTAATAGGTATTGCACACACAATTATGAAAGGGCAAACTGTAGGCAGATATAACAGAATAGAATAGAATGCAAAAAAGGTTTTGGGAGCATTAATTATTTTTGACTGTAGAGTGTCTATTAAATTCAGGAAGTCCATTCATCCATATGTAACACCTTGCCTCTCAGTGAACAGCTTGTCATGAAATTTCATATCACTCATTTAGAAAGATTCTTCATGCATTAAGAATCTGCAGGTAAAGATCCATTGTGTGACAGCAACCATAGTGTACTAATGTGGAATTTGATTAAATACATAGCTACTATCAAAGGCAAAGGAAAGGCTTTTGCTTTCACATAAGGGGTCTCAGACAGTTTTTAAATACTGGGCAGCGGGACCAACTGATGATGTTACTAAAAGCAATGGAAGCAAATTTTAAATAATAAATGGTATTCAGGGAAGCAATCAAAGAAGCTACTAGGCTTTTCACAGCAATGAAGAAATACTATTCAAGGATTAGACCCAAATGGCTGTCAGATGAACTATTAAGATGTGGCAGAAAAGAAGTGCATGCAATGCATATAAATTGTCAGGTGATACCAGAAGCCTATGATAGATATAAATTGCATATATTAAATTAACTATTGATGACCCTGCTCAGGCTGTGGACAAATTGGATAGGTATTTTGCATCTACATTCACACAAGGATTTCTTTATTGAAGGTGATGCCAGAAGTTTATCAAACTGTAATGAGGCATTAAATGACTGTGATAACCGAAAGGAAAGTGGAAGAGAAATTGTTGAAGATGGATATAAAAAAGGAACCTGGGGTGGATGGAATCTATCCAATTATATTAAGGGAGGTAACAAAGGAGGTAAGCAAACCCTTAGCCATAATTAACAGAGCATCCTTTGATTCAGAGGCAGTCCTTATGGACTGTAAATGTATCCCCAATTCATAAAGGGGATCACAAAAAGGCGACACAAGTAATTATAGACCTGTTAGTTTACCTTCTGTTCCCGGAAAATTAATGGAGGCACTGGTTAAAGAAGCACAGACTCAGTTATAGCTCAGACACAGCATGGTTTTGTTAAGGGGAAGTCTTGCCTGACCAATTTGATTGGATACTATGATGCAGTCACAAAAGAACTGGATGCAGGGAATAACTTTGATATTATATACTTGGATCTTAGAAAGGCTTTTGATACTGTTGCACATGGAGGACTGCTGCACAAATTGGAGCGGTGTGGCACTGGAGGCAAATTGCTGCTATGGATAAGGGGATGGTTGAGGGGGAGAGGATAGAGAGTGGTGGTCAGTGGACACTGCTCATCGTGGACTAATGTTATTGGTGGAGTCCCTCGGGGTTCAGTATTGGGTCCATTGTTGTTTTCTGTATGTCAAGGGTTGTCAAGGACACTACTGACACTATGCTACTGCAACAGGATCTGGAAAGGTTGAGCAGATGGGCTGAGAGGTGGCAAATGAGGTTTAACATTGACAAATGTAAAGTACTACATATGGGAAACAGCAACCCCAGAGCAACGTATCAACTCTGTGGTACTGCACTGACAGTGGTGGAGAATGAAGGGGACCTGGGGGTGGTTGTGCATGCAGATATGGAGTTTTCTGAGCAGTGCAGATGGGCTGCAGGAGTAGCTCATGGTGTATTGTCGATGATATATAGGAATTTTTCTAGCAGGAATAAGGAGGTGATTATTCCCTTGTATAAGGCAATGGTCAGGCCACACCTGGAGTACTGTATACAGGTCTGGATGCCTCATTTCAAGAGGGATGTAGGGATGCTGGAACGAGTACAGAGAAGGGCAAGAAGATTGGTGAATGGAACAAAGGGGTGCTCTTACGAAGAAAGGCTTAAGTTTTGCAAATTACAGTGTCTGGAGACTGGGCACCAGCGAGGTGATCTGATTGAGGTGTATAAAGCCTTGAGTGGTTTGAGCATGCTCAATGCTGATGGGATTCTTCCTCTTGCTTAGAAAAATCACCTGAGAGGGCATAAATTCAAATTGAGGAAAGACAGATGTAGGATAGATGTGAGGAAATTTGCCTTTAGCCAGCCTGACTTCCATCCCTTGTCGTGGAAGTTGATAGCCTAAATAAGTTTAAGGCTCAGCTGGACAGGTATTTTGAACGAACAGAGGGGTGAAGTGGAAGTGGTTATTTTTTATTTATTTATTTTTATTTTATTTATTTTATTATTTTTTTTTGGCTGATGCTGCATAAGCTTGCTTTCTTGCATCAAATGCCTCTACTAATGCTAATAAGGTGATATGAGAAATTTACAGACCTGTTAGCTTAACATCTGTTCCAGGGAAAATAATGGAATCATTGGTTAAAAAAGTAATGCAGGACCATCTGGACAGGCATACAATTATACTGCAATCACAGCATGGATTTGTTAAGGGGCAGTCATGTCTAACCAATCTGATAGGTTACTATGGTGCAGTGATCAAGGAACTGGATGTAAAAAATAATTTTGACATTACATACTTGGATTTCAGGAAGGCTTTTGGTACTGCAGTACACAAAAGACTGCTGTACAAACTGGAACAATGTGGCATTAAGGGCAAGGGATAGTTTGGAAGGAGATGGAGAGTGGTTATCAATGAGCACTGCTCTTCATTGACTAATGTCATTAGTGGAGTTCCCCAGGGTTGTGCTGGGCACTTTGTTTTCAATATTTATCAATGATATTGATGAAAGTATATCAGGCATAATGTCAAAGTTTGCAGATGATACAAAAGTTAGCAGGGTGGTTAACGGCAATCATCAGGGTGAGCTAATGCAACAAGGTCTAAGAAAATTGGGTTGATGGGCTGAGAAATGGCAGTTAACATTAGCAAAGGCACATGATGCAAGAAAGCAAGCTTATATAGCATCAGCAAAAAAAAAAACACCCTCATTTCACCCATCCACTCGGCCCAAATGTCTGTCAAGTTCTGCCTTGAATCTATTTTAAGCTATCAACTTCTACAACGATAGAACGAAGTTTGTTTCAGCAATCAACCACCTGCTGGCTAAAGGCAAACTTCCGCACATCTATCCTACAATCGTCTTTCCTCAATTTGAATTTATCGCTCTCAGGTGATTATTCCGAGCAGGAGGAAGAATCCCATCAGCATTGAGCATGCTCAAACCATTCAAGGCTTTACACACCTCAATCAGATCACCTCGCAGGTGCCTAGTCTCCAGACACTAATTTGCAAAACTTAAGCCTTTCTTCGTAAGAGCAACCCTTTGTTCCATTCACTAATCTTTTGTCCTTCTCTGTACTTGTTCCAACAGCTCTACATCCTTCTTAAAATGAGACCTCCAGATCTGTACACAGTACTCAAGGTGTGGCCTGACCATTGCCAAGGGGATAATTACATCCTTATCCCTGCTAGAAAAATCCCTATATATCATTGACAAGACACCATGAGCTACTCTTTCAGACCATCTGCACTGCTCAGAAAACTTCATATCTGCCTGCCCAATTACTCCCAGGTCCTTTTCATTCTCTACCACTGTCAGTGTGGTACAAGAGTTGATACGTTACTCTGGGATTACTTCTTCCCATATGTAGTACTTTACATTTGTCAATGTTAAACTTCATTTGCCACCTCTCAGCCCATCTGCTCAACATTTCTAAATCCGCTTGCAGCAGTGTACTGTCATTAGTGTCCTTTACAACCCTGCCAACCTTTGTATCGTCTGCAAACTTGGACATTAAGCCTGATATACCATCATCAGTATCATTTATAAATACAGAAAACAACAATGGACCCAACACTGAACCTTGAGGGGCTCCACTAATAACATTAGTCCACGTTGAGCAGTGTCCATTGATTACCACTCTCTGTCTTCTCCCACTCAACCATCCCTTAATCCATAGCAGCAATTTGCCTCCAATGCCACACTGCTCCAATTTGTGCAGCAGTCTTCCATGTGCAACAGTATCAAAAGCCTTTTTAAGATCCAAATATATAATATCAAAGTTATTCCCTGCATCGAGTTCCTTTGTGACCACATCATAGTATCCAATCAAAGTGGTCAGACGACTTCCTCTTAACAAAACCATGCTGTGTCCGAGCTATAACTGAAGTCTTGTCTAGATGATCCTGTAGTACTTCTTTAACCAGTGCCTCCATTAATTTCCTTGGAACAGAAGTTAAACTAACAAGTCTATAATTACCTGTGTCGCCTTTTGATCCTCCTTTGTGAATTGCGGTCACATTTGCACATTCCAGTCCATGGGTACCTCCCCTGTGTCCAAGGAAACTCTCATAATTATGGCTAAGGGTTTACTTACTTTCTTTGCTGCCTCCTTTAATATAACTGGATAGATCCCATCCACCCCGGGTGCCTTTTTAACATTCCATTTTGATGTAACAAACTAAATGAGTATTTTGCATCTAGATTCACACATAAGGAGTTATTCATGGAGGGAAAAGCCAGAGGTGAATTAAACTCTGGCAGTGAACTAGATGATTTTGTAATAACTGAGAGGAAAGTGGGGGAGAAATTGTTGAAGATAAACATTATCTTCAACAAGGGCTCACATCCAGTGAGTATGGGCTTGGCACACCCAGGGTCCTGAGCTGAATATCATCATTCTTCTCTTCTTGGTGATTCCCCTTATATTTCTAACTCTTATTCTGTCTGTCTGTCTGTCTGTCTGTCTGTCTCTCTCTCTCTCTCTCTCTCTCTCTCTCTCTCTCTCTCTCTCTCAGGGGTAACTCAATTTTTTTTTTTTTTTTTTTTTTTTTGGCTGGTACAGCAAAAGTCTGAGGCTTCCTTGCACCATATGGTTAATTATAATAATAATATTTTCTCACCCACTTTCCTCTCAGTTATTACAAAATCATCTAGTTCACTGCCAGAGTTGAATTCACCTCTGGCATTCCCCTCCATGAATAACTCATGTGTGAATCTAGATGCAAAATACTCATTTAGTTTGTTAGCCACCTGGGATCATCAACAGTTGAACCATCAATATCCAGTGGACCAATCTGATTCATCCCCTTCCTTCTAGAGTTTACATAAGTAAAGAACTCTTTGCGGTTTTTCTTTGCATCCTTTGCCAAAGATATTATGTAATCTGCTTTCGCCTGCCTAACCTCCTTTGTAATTTGGTTACAGACCAGCTTATATCTATCATAAGCTTCTGTGTCACGTGCTAATTTATATGTATCCCATGCATTTTCCTTCTCTCTCACATGTCTAATTAGTTCATCTGACATCCATTTAGGCCTAAATCTTGAACAATATTTCTTTGTTGATATGAAAAGCCTAGTAGCTTCCAAGATTAATTCTTTGAATGCTTCCCATTTTGAATTTGCTGTTGGTAACATCATCAGTTGGTCCCACCATATAGAATTTAAATACTGTCTCAGACCACCGTAGTCACCTTTAAGAAAGCAAAAACCCTTCCCTTTACCCTTGATGGTAGTTACCACTTTGAGTAAATCCCACTTCAGCACACTGTGATCACTGCCACCTAGTGGTTCCTTTATCTGCAGATTCTTAATGCATGAAGAATCACTACTGATAATCAGATCAAGAGTATTACTCCCTCTAGTTGCCTCCCAAACATGCTGCTGTAGAAAACAATCATCCAATAAATCCCCAAAAGCTTTGCTAGTGTGTGAGTGACCAACCCACAAATTCCAGTCAATATCCGGGAAATTAAAATCGCCCATTATAAGACACTAATTTACTGGCCCACTCTATTTCTCTGCACAATTGCTCAATACGCTCATCAGATTCATTGGGCCTATAACACACACCTACTCTCATTTTTCCTTTCCCAGTGTTTATGTCACACCAAATAGACTCAACATTGCATTGTCCACCCACATCAATTGGATGCACTTCCTTAGATTTTATGTGTTTCTTAACTAACAACATAACCCTTCCTCCCTTCCTGTCCTGCCTATCCTTTCTGTACACATTGTACTCCCCAAATTCCAGTTCTGCACTGCTTATGTCTATGTGACACCATGTCTCTGATATCCCAACTATATCTGCCTTTGATGTCTTGACTAGCACTTCAAGCTCATCGAATTTATTAACTATACTCCTAGCATTGGTGTACATGCAAGTATACATGCACCTGTTTCTACTCTTAGTTACTATAACACAGCCCATTTATTTACTTGTTCCACTATGACTCCCAGCAGTTGAAGTTTAACATTGACAAATGCAAGGTACTGCATATGGGTAGCAGTAACCTCAGAGTAACTTATCAACTGTGTGGTACTACACTCAGGGTAGTGGAGAATGAAAAAGATCTGATGGTAACTGTGCAGTCAGACATGCAGCCAGAACAACTTATGGGATTTTGTCAATGATATACAGAAACTGTTGTTGTAGTTGATAGCTTAAATAGATTGAAGGAAGAACTAGACAAGCATTTGGAGTGAGTGGATGGGTGAAATCAGTTTTTTTTTTTTTTTTTTGGCTGATGCTATATAAGTTGCTTTCTTGCATCATGTGCCTTTAGCCAACGGGTGGCTGATTGCTGGAACAGACTTCCATCTGGGGTTGTGGAAGTTGACATAAATATATTTCAAGGCTGAACTAGACAAACATTTAGAGCGATCGGAGGGACGAAATGGGAAATTTTTTTTTTTTTTTTGGCTGATGCTATATAAGCTTGCTTTCTTGCATCATAAGCCACAACTAATGCAATGCTAATACTTTGCTAGCAGGAATGAGGTGATTATCCCTTTGTATATGTATAAGGTCATATCTTGACTGCTGTATACATGTCTGGAGGCCACAATCTGGGAAGGATGTAGATCTACTTGAATTGGTGCAGAGAAGAGCAACCAGACTGGTGAATGAAAAAAAAGGTTGCTCTTACCTAGAAAGGCTTCGGTCCTGCAAATTGCAGCATCTTAAGACCTGCTGGGAGATCTGATTGAGGTTGAAAGCCTTGAATGGATTGAGTAAACTGAATGTTACTGGCATTCTTCCACTTGCTGAGACTACACAAATGAGGGGTATTAATTCAAGTTGAGAAAGGATGGTTGCAGAATAGATGTACAGAAATTTGCCAGTGGATGGCTAATTGTTTGAACAGGCTTCCATCTATTGTTGTGGAAGTGGATGGACTGAATAAATTCAAGGAAAAACTAGACAACTTCTTGGAGGGTATGGATGGTGAACTATGTAGGGATTTTTTTTTTTTGGCTAATGTTATATAAGCTTGCTTTTTTGCATCACTTTCCATTACTTCTACTACTATTTGTCGGGCTTATCCAAGTTTCTTTAAAATTGGAAGAAAAAAAAAAAATGGAAATCCAACTTCCTCCATCTTATCTTTGGCTGTATGATTGGAGGAACAAATAGACAATATGGCAAATGTACAGAAAATAAAATAATCCCAGTTTAAGCACTGCATGTCTATTCTATAAAAGTCATCAAATTAATGACTGAACATACAAACATTCTGCAATGCTGCAGTTCACTTCACATTTGTCACTAGAGTTCTGTCACATGAACTTATTTCATACAGCAGGCTTTAGATAAGCACAAAGGAAATAGTCAAGAGGATTCACGTCAGGCAAGCATGCTGGCCAAACAATGGGGTCTTTCTGACCTATCTATTCAAGTTGACAGGTATAGTCAGATGAACCCCTACACATCTGCTAAAGTGGACAGGAGTGCTGTGGTGCATGAACCAAACAATCCTGGCAAAATATCTTCCAAAAAGTTTGTAAGCGCAGCCAGTCAGACAAGGTAACAGCACCACACCAGATGCTTTTGACGGGCTCCTTATCACCATGCAGATTTTCTTCCACCCATTCTAGCTCATTCCATCCCAAGAAAAGCTCACTTCATTCTTGAACAGTATTCAACTCACAGAATTAGAATCTTGGGCATAATGACCAAGGAGCTATTGAAAGAAACGTTGTTGTTGAGGGTAGTCTGCTGGAGTTAATGACTGCACTTTCTGTAGGTGGAGTACAGTGGCTGCCACCAAAGAATGCACCAGAGAAAGATGCATGGGAAATCTACAGTGCAGTGTATTTGTTGGGTACTTCTCATTCTATTTTCTTCTAATATGTCAAGAATTTCTTCATGGCTGATTTGCAGTCACTCTGGTAGCATGATGAAATGCATTGCTTTCCATTGAAAGCATACCAATGGTCAGTCACAAAATGTTTGACAATTTAGCAATCTGCTGTTAGGAAAGCTTTCTTTGTGTAATCATCTTGCTTCAAGTGAGTTTATACCATGTATAAAGTGCATGTCTTCAGACTCAATATCTGAATATGAAGCTGCTGTTTTGAAACTACACACCATCACCACTGAATAAGCCCCAGTGAACAACTAATATACATTAGTATACACACCATAATGTCTGCTCTTAGCAACAGAAAGGGGGTGGAGGCAAAGTCTTCCTCTTTCCCCTTTTGCATCCCCTTCATTTTGAGATTGCTCATTCAAAGAAAATAACAATTCACTTGCCTTGATCTCTGAAACCTTGAATAAAACTTGCAGCCTTTTTTTTTTTTGCCAAAGAAATTATGATTAGACATTTACCATATCTGCTTTATATATATATATATATATTTTTTTTTTTTTTTTCTGAAGCACACATTGTTTAATATAGAATAGAATGATAATGGACATCTACATGCCATAAAGCATTCTTGGTCATGCACACTTATTCAAGTTTGTTATTTGGTTTTTAGGAGCATTAGCAACTAAGCTCCGGTGATATGCAGTGGTCATTCCCTGACCTTTCCGCATCCTCCGTATTTGGTGGTCACGGGCTTGAACCCCAGTCTAATCAAGAAGCGTGTGCTACGCACTACTGCTCCTACACACCTGGCTACGGAGGCACCACTTATTCAAGTGTGCATGATAAATAATGCTCACTCTGTCTGCAGGCTCAGAATTAGTGGATCAAAATGCCAAATATAAATGAATCACTACAAAAAAAAGTGATGCAACTGAAGGTCCAAGAATAGTTTTCACAATTTTTATGATATACAAATAATGAATCAGTTGAAAATAGCTGTTTAAATAAAACTTCACTAATTCTGATTTTTAATGTGAAAAAAACAATTTCACCAATAAATAACAATAATTAAGTTATACATGGTTTATATTATTTCTATTTCTGATTTTATGGCCATCATCCAGTTTCACAAAGATTATGACATTATAATCAAAAATCAAACATATTCCAATTTTGGAATCAGTTCAAATTACTTTTATGAATATTTTTGTGATCAAAAAGACCAAAAAACTGTATTCAGCAAACCTATCATAATGGCAAGTCTGCCTCCATGGGGGAGGGCAACAAGTCAGAGGATCCCCAATGGTTGGTTTGGTTTTTAAAGATCATGTGGGCTGTTGGACAAATTTGTTACGATTCCATAATTAAGATCTATGCTTGCCGTTATTAAATGATTTTAAAAATATGACCTCATATTACTATCAGATGTAAGCAGCATGCACAATTGTCAGCAGTTCTGTTTTCATTTTACTAGCTATATCTTGAGTCTTATTAAATTTGAACTTATAAAAACAAATTACCAGATTTCTTGTTATTTGATACTAGGTTCGCAAATAGGCCTCCTGTGATTGTTAAAATCCATATGATACTAGTGGTTAGGCCCCTTGTCCTTCCCACTATAGTGGTGGTTTGGTAGTTTTACCACTGATTCTGATTAATTAGGATTCTCATACAACTCCTGACCAGAGCAAACTTCTAACTTAGATAACTTCCTTTCTATGTTTCTTCAAAATGGAAAGTTCCTGTGATGAGTGATGCCTTCTGAGGATGAAGCTGACAAGATCCAATATCACTTGCACTTCAAAGCTACAAAACAGATCTCCAGCTGGTTGCCAAATGGCAAGACCACACAAAACCTAATGATAATTATCACCTAATGAAAGAAGAAAATTCTCGTTTCATTACACAGCCAGATCATGACAACTGTCTCCAAGTAGCAGCACATAGCACACATTGATAAGATCAAGTTCTGTCATGTGAAAAGCATAATAAAAATTTTAATTGTGTAATTCTTCATGGCTCTCAACTTATAATTATGAGATCATGGAAAGAGACCCTAACAAAACAATTCAGGTAAAAATCAAACCTGATAGTCATTTCAGAAAGAAAGAATTATAAAAGAATTTCATAAATTGAAAAATATAAAAATACTATTAAAATAATTTATTCTATAATACTATACATGGCACAACTGGGACAAGGGGTGTGTCAATCAAGGTATTTTGCTCAGGTGAAAAACTTATTAGGTTTAATGGTGCCACATTCATAAGCTATAGCCTTGGACATAGAAACAGTCTTGACTGATGTACAGAATGGATCATCCCCATTTTGTGCTTAGAACACTTTATGAATACATATTTCCCTGATTTATATTTAATTTATACTAAGGTTGGGCATAGGAGGTCAAGTTATATCTGAATTTTTCACTGTATAAACTGAGAGTAGGAAATGTGAATCCTTGTTCCAGCTACAAAAAATTATTACATAATTTTTATTATTTATTTACATTTTATAAATTAATTCTACAGTGATGAAGGACTGGAATATTCAATTTGAAATGTCTATCCATTTGGTACACATCTAGTATACCTATAGAAACATTTTTCTCTGTAGCACTGGGTAACAAATACCACACAGATAACAAATTCAATCCAAAACATATTTCTGTACTTAATAGACAGCTCCATCAAATTATTTTGCACTTTCCATTCTTTCCAATTTTAAGAATTAATGCTTTAAACATTGGTCCTCTCCTCCTCGTTTTTCATCAGAATTATTTTAACCTGACATGAAAAACAACTGCCGACATGCACTGTATTTAATCTAATCAATACATACATAATCATTTACACTACCTTCCAAAGTAATCCCTTGGTTGATATCAACTATTAGACAGCCTACCATATTAACTTTATTCTTCTACTTTATTTTTTTCTACTTGACATTGACTCATTCCCTCTAAATTATAGTTTATGACAATACTCCTGTACATGCCTCAACTAATGCTCATCTGTCATTGTGGAAGTTGATAACTTAAATTCAAGGAGGAAATGGAAAAACTTTTAGAGGGTATAGATATGTGAAATTGTTTTTTTTTGGCTGAAGCTACATAAGCTCATGCGCTTCCTTTCTTGCATCACATGCCTCCATTACTACTACTACTACTACTACATTATTGACTGTATATCCAGTCAATGATATGCAGGAATTTTGCTAGTAGGGAAAAGGAGATTATTCCTTTGTATAAGGCAATGGTCAGGCCATGCCTTGAATACTATGCACAGGTCTGGAGGCCTCATTTTAGGAAAGTTGCAGAGTTTCTTGAGCAAGTACAGAGAAGGTCAACAAGATTGGTGAGGGCAATGAAAGGGTGGTCTTACCAAGAAAGGCTTCAGTTCTGCAAACTGCAGTGTCTGAAGACTAGGCACCTGCAAGGTGATCTGATTGAGGTATATAAGGCCTTGAATGAGTTTAGCAGGCTCAATTTTGATGGGATTCTTCTTCTTGCTCAGATTATGAACCTGAGGGGGCATAAATTCACTTTGAGGAAAGACAGTTATAGAATAGCAGAGCAGAAATTTGCCTTTATCCAGTGGGTAGTTGATTGCTGGAACAAACTTCCAGCTGTCGTTGTGGAAGTTGATAGCTTAAATAAATTCAAGGAGGAACTGGACAAACATTTAGAGGGATTGAATGTGTAACATGTTTTTTTTTTTGGCCGACACTACATGAGCTTGCTTTCTTGCATCACAAGAAATATGGTCTTAAGTCTTATCTTAATCCACTTCCATTTGCTGTATCCTAAATCCCATTTTTACCAAATGATATTGATATAACATTATTGACTGTCACCACTTGTTTTATTGTCCCAGATGGGAGCAACTCTGCTGTCTATGACATCAGTATATACATTGTGTACAACTATGCCACAACATACATGGGCTCCAACTTGAATGTGCAATATTTTAAAACAACATAAACAATGCAAATGCATGAGAGTAAATGGGCCTGTAGTACTGGGATCCATTGCTTAAATAAATAAATACGCATGTCCAGTAAAAAAATTTTTAATACACATTTAATTACAAATAGTTTGTAGCTTTCAAGGCTAAAGGGGCATCTTCGTCAGTAAATACTAACAGAATTCAAATTTTAAAAGATACAGTTGTGCACGCAATGAGGCGTGTGTGGGCACGAGGTTGACCATTCAATCACTAGATTGGTGTTCATTATTGCTGCATGGACGTTATACTTCCAGCGCTTATCTAGTCTCAAAACAGTTGCCACCAAGATAGAATGTAGTCTCATTCCCTTGCTGCAGTTCATAGTTCTTGAATTACATGATATATTAAGTGACTCTAGCCAGAGTCATTGAAAAAAGTGTCAGTACTGGTCAATCACTTCATAGTCACGCTTGGGATTAAGGTTATGGTGGGTTGACCGGAAGTGTTCTGCGATTGCAGATTGGTCAGTCTCAGCAAGGCAAATCGATCTGTTGTGCTCTGCAAGGCGGTCTTGAAGGCTTCTTGAGGTCTCCCCTATGTAGCAGCTGTTTCAATCTTTGCAGGTTATGTGGTATACTACATTGCTGCGCAAGAGAGGGGCGACCGGAGTCTTCACGCTGGAAACCAGAGAACGCAAGTTTCTACCTGGTAGCTGCACGCATTTTGTTGTATTCTCAAAGGATTTTTGAAATCTAATCAGACATACCCGCATATTAGGGAATGTAGGTGACAGGTACATTGTCATGAATTGATGGCAGTCTCGGGTGGATTGCGAGCTCCTGTTCTTGCAATAAGCACTTGTCCAATATGTGGATTGGATAGTCACAACTGACCAAGTCTGTCCTCACTTTGGAAATCTCGTTGTGGCTAGCTTCATCTGTGCTGGAGTGGCTCCAAGCCCGGGAGAACAGGGCAGTGCTATTGAGATGGCTTGGGGCGTAATGTTGAAGCAACATTACTCCAGTAATGTTGCTTCAGAACCACATGTGATGACGGTGAAGATGTCATCGATGTATCTGCACCATGTTGTAATAGGTACAGGTGGGTTCAGGAATATCCGTTCTTCCAATTCTTCCATGGCAATGAAGGCCACAACAGAACTAACAGAAGTGCCCTAGTGCCCACACACGCCTCATTGTGTGCACAACTGTATCCTTTAAAATTTGTCTCTAATGTCTCCATTCTGTTAGTATTTGCTGACGAAGAGGCTCGTTTAGCCTCAAAAGCTACAAACCATTTGTAATTAAATGTGTATTAATTTTTTTACTGGACATACGTATTTATTTATTCAATGCAATTTCCACATTTTTTTTCCCTGTGCAACTTTCATTGTTGTCTTAAATTTGTGACCAACAATGAGGTGCATCTGATTTAAAGACTAATTTTTTATGCTTTAGATAGCTATAACAAGGAACTGTACTTCATTGCTTCATAACAGCCATTTGACATTTCCTACTTAATTGTACAATTACTGTTTTTATATCGTACACTCTTTGTGATCTAAATGGTTAAGAACTCCTATATGGCACTTCTCAACTATTTTGTATAGTTGCCTAACCGCACCTCCAATTTTGGCTGATCACTCACCTCTCTTATTTCAAAAATTGTAAATAAATCATACGGTCAAAAATAATAACAGGTTTAGGTATTTGGGGCCCTGACACACTAAAATACACAAAATACTATATTGTTCAAAAGCAGAATGGCATAATTAAAAAGGATATTTTAAGGGCACACTATATTGCCATGATATTCCATAAGGCACCTGTGGTGGATGGGCTCTATCCAGTTATATTAGAGGCAGCAAAGGAAGTAAGCAAACCCTTAGCCATACTTATGAAAGCTTCCTTGGAATCAGGGGAGGTCCCCACGGGCTGGAGGTGTGCAAATGTGTCCCCATTTCACAAAATGGGATCAACAGGTGACACAGGAAATCACAGACCTGTTAGTATAACTTCTGTTCCAGAGAAAATAATGGAGTCACTGGTTAAGAAAGCGATGCAGAATCATCTAGACAAGACTGCAGTTATAGTTCAGACACAGCATGGGTTTGTTAAGGCGAAGTCTTGTTTGACAACTTGACTGGATACTATGATGTGGTCACAAAGGAATTGGATGCGAAAATTAATTCTGATATCATATACTTTGATTTTAGGAAATCTTTTGATACTGTGGCACATGGAAGACTACTGTACAAATTGGGGCAGTATGGCATTAAGAGCAAGTTGCTACAATGGATAAAAGGATGGTTGAGTGGAAGAAGACAGGGAGTGGTTATCAATGGACACTGCTCTTCGTGGACTAATGTTATTAGTGGAGTCCCCCAGAGTTCAGCGTTGGACCCATTATTGTTTTCGGTATTTATCAATGATACTGATGAAGGCATATCAGGATTAATGTCTGAGTTTGCAGATGATATGAAGGTTGGCAAGGTTGTTAATGACAGTAATGATAGTACACTACTGCAACATGATCTGGAAAAGTTGAGCAGATGGGCTGAGAGGTGGCAACTGAAGTTTAACATTGACAAATGTAAAGTAATGCATATGGGTAGCAGTAAACCCAGAGTAACGTATCAACTGGGTGGTACTACACTCAGAATAGTGGAGAATGAAAAGGACTTGGGGGGTAATTATGCAGTCAGATATAAAGTTTTCTGAGCAGTGCAAAAAGGCTGCAAGAGTAGCTCATGGTGTTTTTTGAGTGATATACAGGAATTCTGCTAGAAGGAATAAGGAGGTAATTAGCCGAGTGGGCAGGAGAGCGAGTGCAGTTGCACACGCTCTTTGAGTAGACTGGGATTCGAGCTCCTGACTGCTAATACGGTCGATCTGCCAACCCGCACTGGACCAGTGTGGCAGATTATGGTCCATTTCCCTCAGCATGAATTGTTGAGGAGACTTTCATCCTGCAGTGGGTTGATAATGGCTGCACTTTACTTTTTTTTTGTCCCCTTATGCAAAGCAATGGTTAGGCCACACCCTGAGTACTATATACAGGTCTGGAGGCCTCATTTTAGGAAAGATATAGAGCTGCTGGAACGAGTACAGAGAAGGGCAACGAGATTAGTGAGTGGAACAAAGGGTTGGTGTTACCAAGAAAGGCTTAAATTCTGTAAATTGCAGATTCTGGAGACTAGGCACCTGTGAGGTGATCTAATTGAGGTGTATAAGGCCTTGAATGGACTAAGCAAGCTCAGTGATAATGGGATTCTTCCTCTTGCTCAGATTACTCACTTGAGGGGGCATAAATTCAAATTGAGGAAAGACAATTCTAGAATAGATGTGCTGAAAATCCCCATTAGTCAGCAGGTGGTTGATAGTTGGAACAAACGTCCATCTGTTGCAGTGGAGGTCAGCAACTTTAGCATTAGCAAATGCACATGATGCAAGAAAGCAAGCTTATATAGCATTGCCAAATAAAAAAAAAAAAAAAACCACAATACACACCTTTCCCATTTTACCCATCCATTCGCTCTAAATGTTTGTCTAGTTCTATCTTGAACTTATTTAAGTTGAAGGTAGAACTGGACAAACATTTGAAGTGAAAGGATGGGTGAAATGGGAAGGGATTTTTTTTTTTTGGCTGATGCTATATAACAACTCCAGGGGTTCACATTGGTGAGTATGGGCTTGGCACACCCACAGTCCTGAGCTAGATATCATCATTCTTCTCTTTCTTGGTGATTCCCTTCTATTTCTGACTCTCTCTCTCAGGATAACAAAGAATTTTTTTTTTTTTTTTTTTTTTTGGCTGGTGCAGCAAAAGCCCCAGACTTCCTTGCACCATATGGCTAATTATAATAATAATAATAATAAATAAGCTTGCTTTCTTGCATCATATGCCCTACTAATGCTAATGATATATCTACAAACATATTTTTATATAATAAAAGATTTAAAAAAAAAACAAAAAAAACTTTACTATTTAGGCTAATCATGTTGGCCTAGGCAGCCCCCAGCAACCTATGGTTCAAATATATCAATTTTAGAAAATAAATTGGTTTCTTCTGAATGGCCTTGTCACCTTCCCTGGAATCTCACGTCCCTTGGGGAGGCGAGTCCATCTGGTTCAGAGACCAGGTATACATGTACTGTATTGCAGTTCAATGGAGACAACTGAACATATACTTCAAGCTGTATATTATACTGACATGACCAAAACCAAAAGCCAATTACTCTCGGCTTCTATTTACATTTTTAAAGGGAAAAAAAAAAAAAAAAACAGTTTTACGTAACACATCATTCAAAATTCGGCTTTCCACTGCGCCTAACAATTTATTACGTATATTTTATACTTTTGGAGGAAGGGAGATGGTTTGCAAGCTACTTAATATTGAAATATTCAAAAAATTTTCTAAAAGGTTTTTTTTCCAACTTAAAAAAAAAAAAAAAAGAAGACGATTACCAGAACATACACACAAATACATCTTACATGCGCAATCAAATTTTTAAAAAGACTTGTAGAAATACGAAAAAAAATTTCATCAGCTGTTGCAAGTAAAACATCAATAAACACCCATTAACATTCTTTCAAACTTACCTTCTCAAACTCAACTTTTGAATAATATCTAAAAATTTATAAAATACGTTAACAATCACACCAAAAACATTCACAGAAGCAACATTGCTTACCTTTCAAAATAGGTGGCGACACAGAAGCATACTGCAGAGGTTGAACCCGCATAGAGAAACAGCTCACTCGTGCCTAAACCAGATACAGTCAAACGCTTACAGTACCTTTTTTTTTTTTTTTAATTCTCTTAGTATTTATTTTTTTAAAGTTACACTGTACAAATTTGCTGAGAATGTTATAAGTAGATGTATACTATGAAATTTTGGAAATTGGACGTATGATTAGCTGGATTTGGCACATCATGGCATAAGCGGTGATGTTTTTATGGCGATGTCAATGCGCCATAACACAACAGTAGCACCTACTTTTGTTTACCTTCCTGTTGAATCCCAGCACTTTGGATAATCGCTACCAATTGATAGGATACAACAGGAACTAGACAAAAGCTGTTAAAAAATATTATCAAACCAGTTCCATTTAAATCTAACTTAAACTCAATCTGTCGGATTAAAGTGTTCTTTAATGTAGATTACAAACCAAACTATTATTTATAGGCCACCCGAATAATTAAATTCATCTACCGTGCTGTGTGTCTTACGTCTGTTAATTGCATGTGTAGTATGGTCGATTTGTCTGTTTTGCTGGACGAAAAACCCCAGTTTCTGGGTGGAAAACCTTGCTATCTACGCCTGAGACCGACTAACTCAGCCACAGAGTGAAAAAAGCCCATTAAAGTTCCTCGCGTCATCGACGGGATTCAAACCCGGGCCCTTTCCACCCGATGTGGGGAGGAAGGTGACGATACTACTGTGCTACACGCACAGACTCTTTAATGTAGAGCTCGAAATGGACCAAAATGTCGTTCTGGTGCGTTATGCACACACACACACTGCCAAAAAACGAACCTTTATTCAGTATCGAATCGGGCCGCCTCTGTTTTGAATAACAGCAAGTGTGCGACGCGGCATAGATCCTATAAGGTGTTTTAGTGCGTTTCGGTTTAATGGTAACCATTCTTCAAGCAAAATATCCCGTGACTACGATAAATATGAAGGAAGAGGACTTCGTTGCCGAATAGCTCTATCCAGCATATCCCACATATTCTCAAGAGTATTTAGATCAAGTAAATGTGGGGTCCAGGAAAGATGGTGGAAATCCGTGTCATGTTCTCTGAACCATTCTTGCAGATTCTGGCTATTGGGGTATAGCCAGAATCGATGAGCTGGTGCATTCTCATCCATAAAGTGGCCATCACCTTCGTGATAAAAGTGTAGCATTGCAGGATGCAGTAGATCTGAAACAAAATTCAGCTGTTTCAATGGGCCTAGTCTGTGACAGCAAATTTCCATGATGCCACCTGATGCCCATTCCATGATGCCACCTCCAGCTGCTTGGATTGTCTTAACAAGGCAAGCTGGGCCCGTCGCTTCGTGAGGTTCTCGGCAAAATTTCTGACCTATCAGTGCAAAATAAAGTGTACCATGATTCGTCTGACCACATGACTTTCTTTCAGTGTTCCACTTTCCAATCACGACGTTCTCGGCACCACTGCAAGCTGATTTTCCTGCTTTTCTTTGAAACAAGTGTCTTAGAAATAGGCAGGGTGACTGCCAATACCCAACTTCTTCAACCCTACGCATCGTTTGGGCAAAAATAGGCCAGTTCTGGGATTGATTGAATTCAGATATTACTTGCTGCACTTTGGATGTCCTCTTTTTCCCTACAAGTCCTCCATAGAGTACGACGACGATGGTGTCGCTCTTGAAATACTGTTTTTCTGCCATATTTACGCCTTTGAGATGTTGAAGAAACTGCTTGCTTTCCAATCATTAAAACCTTAAAGATGAATGCTTTTGAGAAAACCAGTTATGTTTTTCGTTTCTTGATCGCGATTCCTGCTAAACGTGCACTCACGATAAGACGTCTTTCGAAGTCTGATAGATCATGATTTTTCTCATCCTGGCTTCAAATTACTGCAGTCAAACAGCTGTGCATTCTTTATACTCAACGAGGCAACAGATCATCACCACACGTCACAATTTTGTTTGAATTTATTTTTATATAAATAATAAATAAATTTTCTGTTAATACTCCGGGACGACCAAACGGTCAGAGGAGTTCACAAGATAGATAGAATACAAGAAACAGCACCGTATTCAGTAGTCACGGGCTTGAACCCGGGTCACTCAAGGCACGTGTACACATGCACCCGCGCCTGACCACTAGGCTACGGCGGCATGTCTGTGACTGTCTTATTACAAAGTTGCGTGTTATTTTCGCCAGTTGTTGTAGTTATAGGATTTAGGAGCATCGGTGACTAAAGCCATGTTGTTCTGTTTATTTGGCTGTAAATTGCTTGTGTTCTGAGGTCGATTTTCTGTTTCCTTGATGAAAAACGCGAGTTTCCGGAGAAACAACCATGCTACCCTCTCTGAGATCAACTTACTCAGCCACATTGTGAAAAAGGCCCATAAGAATTCCTCCCGTTATCGACGGGACTAGAACTCAGGTCTTTTCCACACAGTGTGTGGAGGACGGCAGTCCTACCAATTGTGTTATTCACGAGGATGAGAAGAGGGGGGAACGGGTTAAACGTTACGTCTCTTCAATTTACAGAGTTTTAAACACAATTATTTAGTGAGAAATTGTTGCACATACTAAAACTGTGGTGGTCTAGATCTGTGGCAAAACCATACATGTGTGGACACCTAAGGTGATTGTGGTTCAATGGGGTGGCCAGAGCACTCAAAACACTCGTTCTATCAATTCTACGGAATTGTTAATTGAAACTTGTCGTTGTGCAAAGATTTACTCCGTTCCTCCTGCATCCTACACATAGGTAGGATGCAGGAGGAACTCTAACGATCTTTCAGTCTTATCGAATCAAATTCACCCCACAATGCTTTATTTTAATCAAGATTGTGTTATTTTTTTCTTTCAAGACAATGTAACCATTCACCCTTCAAAAATTGTATCTGAATAGTTTAAGGAACATTCTCAAGATATCTAGCATTTACTCTGGCTGCTCTGAATCCATTTGGGAATGTTTGGGATACAGTGGAACATGCAGTTCGGCTTTGAAGTTCTCTACTGACCACAGTACAGTACCGACTGATGTTACAATGTTATATAGGAGAAAGAAACCTCAATTGAAAAGTACATTTTCAATTAGGTTTCTTTCTTTCTCTGTCATTGTAACGTAATTTAAGTGTTTCGTTCTATCTAAAACAAAACGGTTGTGCCCACTAAGTAAAAAAGGTAGTTCGTTAATAAATAATAATAAATTCTTTCATCAGGATATTTGCCTGCTATTGTATTGTATATTTACAGCAGCTGACAAATATCCTCATGATAGAATGGTGAAATCTGGGACTAGACACAACTTTAGACACCTCGTACATACATAATGGAATCAGTGCTACTATGGACACAGACTGTAATTCGGGAAAAAGGTGGCACTACAAGATATTGAATAAAGATTTTTAATTATTTTATTTATTTATTTATTTTTTTTGGCTAGTGAATGTCTATATTTTAACGCTCTTAAAAAGTTCTAAGCATCAGAATATTTTATGACTTTACAGATATGGCAATTTTAGCTCTTTTTTCTGAGGCTGTAAATTTATGGATTGTTAACAGCCATGATACACAGTAAGTTAAGTGTTTAATACACTGGTGCGCAAAATTTAAGGACCAGTCAGGTTTTTCACCTGTAACTTCTCGTAGGAGTGGCCTCGATATGGGTAAAGCATGCCAAAGGATCCTCGTGAGGTACAGAAATTATGAAGGAAACAACACCGACACAGCAACTGAAACAAAACGGTACAGAGGGACTTTTCTCAAAAATGGCAACGTAGCACTGGCTGCCATGATACAGATGCATCACTGCCAGAGATGGAACAAAGGGAAGAGGTGGTCCTCAGTAGGAGATATGGCCATCCCTAATGCCGATGCAAGCTTTGCATCTATTGTCCATACTTAGAACAATGTCGTTGATAAGTTCTTGCGGTAACATCGTCCATTCCTCTGTCAGCACCATCTTCAGCTGGTGAACATTTCCTGGTGGGCGTGGACGTGCCGCTAGGGGTCTTCCCAGAGCGTCCCATATGTGTTCGATGGGATTTAGATCGCGAGAAACGGGCAGGCCAATGTCCTCACTTTCCAAAAGCATATCAACAGCTGCAGTGCGATGGGGTGTGGCGTTATCATCCATAAACACGAACTCGGGGCCAATGGCATCTGGGAACAGACGCACATGGGGAAGAATTACTTCAGTACAGTAGCGTGCATCGGTTACAATACCGCCTTCCAGTATCTGGAGTTGTGTACGTCCGTCCAAGATAACGCCTCCCCAGACGAGAACACCTCGACCGCCATATCGATTGCTTTCAGTGATGTTTGCGGGGTGATACCGTGTGCCAACCTCTCGCCAGATTAGCTGACGTCCAGAATCGCTGCTGAGAGTGAATCTATTCTCATCAGTAAAGAGTACCTTAAGTAAAGATTTTGTGGTTGTACCCTTTAGAAATAGTGTTGGTCCTTAAGTTTTGCACACCACTATAAGTGTAAAGCGCATTGCTAATTTTCTGTGCTGATACTGCCTGGCCCCTTTTTAGGAACGTGGGGCTTCAGTATATGTAAAATTATATAATTAAAGATGTCACATGGTATGTAACGTGTGCAGGAAAGTATTATAAGCCGTGCAATGCGACTAGTGCCAAAATTAGTTCGCTGGAAATGGGGACCTGACAGTATCTCAGAAGCTTCCAAAAAGGTATGATTACCGATGAGTGTTCAGCATGTACTCCAATAAGAAGAAACCGCACTTATCGACAATAATGAGTGATTTCCTGGTAATTGTAAGGGTAGGTATTTGAATTCGCAAAAGGGGTTATGACAGACTAATATGTTCTCCATAGCCTATGAAGGGGTATCAAAAAGCTTTTTCCTATGTCCACGTTTTATTTTCCCCAGGAAATCGAGATTTGGAACATATATTACTCCTCTATATAGTTACCACCAAAAGTGATACATTTAGCCCATCTTCAGCGGCACTTATGGCATTTTTGTAGAAGGTCTCAATTTGCTCTTGAAACCATGCTGCTATCACAAAAATTACCACTGCATTGCCAAAAAACGTTTTTTTATACAAAAATGATTTTAGCTGCGGAGACAGGAAGAATTCAGAAATTGCCAAGACTGGGGAATAAGGCAGGTTTGGCAAAAATTTTGGTCCTAAATTCCTGGCAAGATCAGTGCTTGCGACAGAAATGAGGGATGATGCGTTGTCGTGAAGCAACAGTACGCCTTTCCTGAGCTTTCCGCGTCGCTTTTCCTTGATTGCCACATATAATTGCTGTAGCAATGTACATTGATGGTGTTATCCTTCTCCAGGTAATCAGTGAGAATAATGCCCATCTCAGCCCGGAAAACCGACACTAACACCTTTCCTGCAAATGGTTGCACGCTGCCCTTTTTGTGAATTGGTAATAATGGATGTTATTATTATTATATTAGGGTTACCTGTAATTTAATACATTAACCCGTATTTGTGTCTGTAAATTGCGTGTTCTCTGGTCGATTTTCCTGTTTTTCTAGACGGAAAAAATCCAATTTCTGGCTGAAAACAACCTTGCTATCTACGGCAGAGACCCACTAACGCAGCCACGGAGTGAAAAAAGCCCATTAAAGTTCCTCGTATCATCGACGGGATTCGAACCCCGACCTTTTCCATCCAGTGTGGTGAGGACGGTGACGATACCACTGTACTACCCACGCAGACACGTAAATTGGTGTGTCCTTTATTTTGAAAACTTGTTTCTGGGTCAAAGTGATGTATTCATAGATACCAATCGGGGGGGAAAATAGTTCAAGATTGCTTTCACAGATGGCGGTGAATTCAGCAGGGCAGGTCTACCTTTTTATTTTCTGAAAACATATCAGCAAGCGAGGAATCTATTGTTGTTGTTGTAGGGTTTTAGGAGCATCGGCGACTAAACCATATTGCTACTTGTATACTTTCTGTAAATTGTGTTCTGAGGTCGATTTTCTGTTTTTCTCCAGGAACCCATCCTTCTCCCTCCTGACAGTAGCCATGGAATGAAAAATTTACACAAAAGTTACTCGCACCAATCACGGGATTCGAACCGGGACGTTTTCCACCCTTGCTTGAGGAGGACGATGATTTTAAGCACTTTGCTATCTGCGAAGACTGTGGAGTGAGACATCTTGTATAGTGTGTCTCGTCAAACTGCATCGGGGGAGGGGGGTTCCCTCTAACTTCGTGTTGTTGTTGTTGTTATTAGGTTTTAGAAGCATCAGCCACCAAGGCCATGTTGTGTACATTATCTATAAATTGCATATGTTCTGAGGTCAATCTTCTGTTTTGCTGGACGAAAAATCCGAATTTCCCGGAGAAAAAACCATCCTATCCTCGGCTGAGATTGACTAATTCAGCCATGTTGTGAAAAAGACCCATGAAAGTTCCTCCCGTCATCGACGGGATTCAAACTTAGGTCGGCCTTTTCCATAAGGTGTGGGGGAGGATGGCTTTCCTACCAACTGTGCTACCCACGAGGGCAACTTCATGCAGTATACTCTGTGTAAGTACAAACTATGTAAATGGCAGAGATAGCATATAGCGTTAATTGTAATGCGACTTCATCTTTGCGCAATCGGGGGTTTTCCCCAACTCCACAAAGATGCCAGAGATAATGAGAGTTCTGGTGTTAGTCTGCATACATAGTGTTTGAAGAGGGGACGCCGCCGGTGGTTTCCCCACAACTGCGCCATAAGTACTCTTGTGAAGTCTGTAAAAGCCAGACAAAAATATTGTGTGCGGTATGCAAGTAGTATTATGCTGGGTTCTGTTGTTGTGTTCTGATTTTTGGCGGCAGGGCCCTTGATGGGACTACATCGATGCCCGTACATACTGCTAGGAGGTAAACCAGGCTGCCCATTATTCTCTGGCTGGTCTCCGCCAGGGCCGCCCGAGCTTCCTGGACGAAGACCAAGTAAAAAAAAAAAAAAAAAAAAATCAGAGAGAGGATGTAGATAAAGGCATCCCCATAATTATCGGCGGAACATTGGCTCTACCAGACGAAAGGGGAAGGGGTATCACCTGGGAGAAGGAAGAAAGACCACTCAGTGAGGATGCTGGGTGTGGTCGCCTGTTGGCATCGAATTAGTAAAAAACTACTCGATCATACCCAATCCGAGAATTGGGTTAGCAGCATCCTACCAGGGTATATCCGGGTTAGTCTGGTCAGGTGAAATCTTACCCAGGCATGGGGCTGATTTAGCAAGGGGAGCCCACTCTGGATTTCCAGGGTTAGCAGTCCATGTAGGTGGAAGTAGAAGAGGGTCAATTCCGGTATGAAGGTCAGTCCAGGGAAATACTTCAAGACGTCGAAGTCCTAGTTAGGGATAATAGTTGAGTCACTATCGGTAGAGTCATGTCCGGTTTAAGTCAAATCCAGGTTCAGTTAGAAAAAGTTTTAGGTGAACATGCCCATTTGATCCTTGGGTTGAGAGAAAGGTACAGAGGAAGACATTAGTCATGGTCAGAAGGAGTGTGTTTTCTTTGGACATTACTGTTCTTCTGCGAGTGAAAAGCTTCTGAGAGAAATTGGTAAAAGCTGGGTAGTACTGTGGTCTCTTTTGAAAAGGTGCTCTCTATCTTGTGGAAAGTCATTTATATATGTGATTAGTTGGGTACGAAGGTCCTCGTAGCGAGAGAAGATGTAGGTAGTAGTAGTAGTGGCATGTGATGCAAGAAAGCAAGCGTATGAGCTTATGCAGCATCAGCCAATAAAAAAAAAAAAAAAAAATCACATCATTCCCTCCAAATGCCTGTCCAGTTCCTCCTTAAATTTATTCAACCTATCAACTTCCACAACGACAGATGGAAGTTTGTTCCAGCAATTAACCATCCGCTGGCTAAAGGAAAATTTCCTCACATCTATTCTACATCTATCTTTTCTTAATTTGAATTTATGCCCACTTAGGTTCGTAATCTGAACAAGTGGGAGGATCCCATCAGAATTCAGCGTGCTCAACCCATTCAAGGCCTTATACACCTCAATCAGATCACTGCGCAGGTGCCTAGTCTCCAGCCACTGCAATTTGCAGAACTTAAGCCTCTTGGTAAGAGGATCCCTTCATTCCCCTCACCAATCTTGTTGTCCTTCTCTGTACACGCTCAAGCAAATCAACATCCTCCCTAAAATGAGGCCTCCAGACCTGCACGCAGTACTCAAGGCGTGGCCCGACCATTGCCTTATACAGAGGGACAATCACCTCCTTTTCCCTGCTAGCAAAATTCCTATATATCATTGACAACACCCCATGACCTGCCTGGCAGCCTGTCTGCATTGCTCAGAAAACTTCATATCTGACAGCACAATTACTCCCAGGTCTTTTTCATTTTCTACCACCTTAAGTGTAGTACCACACAGTTGGTACTTTTCTCTCGGGTTACTTCTACCCATATGCAGTACTTTGCATTTGTCAAGGTTAAACTTCAGTTGCCACTTCTTAGCCTATCTGCCCAAATTATCTAGATCCTGTTGCAGTAGCACACTGCCTTTACTGTTATTAACAACCCTGCCAACCTTTGTATCATCTGCAAACTTCAACACTAAGCCTGATATACCTTCATGAATATCATTGATAAATATACAAAACAACAGTGGACCCAACACCGAACCCTGTGGAACTCCACTAATAACATTAGTCCACAAAGAGCAGTGTCCATTGATTACGACCCTCTGTCTTCTCCCGCTTAACCATTTATCCATTGTAGCAACTTACCCTTAACACCATTCTGCTCCAATTTGTACAATAGTCTTCCATGCGCAACAGTGTCAAAAGCTTTCCTGAAATCGAAATATATGATATCAAAATTATTTTTTGCATCCAGTTCCTTTGTACTCACATCATAATAACCAATCAAATTTGTCAGACAAGACTTTCCCTTAACAAACCCATGCTGTGTCTGAATTATTGCTGCAGTCTTGTCTAGATGATCCTGCAATGCATCTTTCCAGTGACTCCATTATTTTACCCGGAACAGAAGTTAAACTAACTGGTTTCTAATTACTCGTGTCACCCTTCGATACCCCTTTGTGAATTTGGGATATATTTGCACATCTCCAGTCCGTGGGAACCTCCCCTGAGTCCAAGGATGCTCTCATAATTATGGCTAAGGGTTTGCTTAGTTGCTTTGCCGCCTCCTTTAATATAACTGGATAGATCCCATCCACCCCATGTACTTTTCTTATGTTTAACTTCAACAATTTCTCCTCCACTTTGCTCTCAGTTATTACAAAATCATTAAGTACCCTGCTACAATTTGATAACCTTCTGCCATTTTCAAACCTTAATAATTCCTCATGTGTGACATGCAAAATACTCATTCAGTTTGTTTACTATCTGAGCAGAATCATCAACAGTCAAACCATCGATGTCAAGTGGACCAATCAGATTCATCCCCTTCCTTTTAGAGTTTATATAAGTAAAGAAATCCTTGCTGTTTTTCTTAGCATCTTTTGCCAAGGATTTCTCGTAATCTGCCTTCGCCTGCCTAACCTCCTTTGTGACCTGATTACAGACTAGCTTATATCTGCCATAGGCTTCTGAGTCGCTTGATAATTTATATGCAATAATAATAATAATCCCATGCATTTTGAGCTAAATGAGAAGAAACAGAGAAACTTCTCTGTTTCTACTCATTTAACTCTGATAAATGAACTAAATATCATTAGTTCATTTGATAACCATTTAGGCCTAAACCTTGAACAATATTTCTTAATAAGTATGAAACGTTTAGTAGCATCATCATCAGCCATTTTCAATCCCCTGCAGGATGAAGGCTTCTCCAGCAACTTTTCAGTTCCTTCTGTTTTGAGTACTGGCCATCCATTTACTACCCACAAACTCATGAATTTCATCTATCCATCTCCAACTTTGTCTTCCAGATTTTCTTCTAGCTCCTCTTGGATTACCATTCTGTTATTTTCTTAGTCCATCTGAAATCATGTCTTCGAGCTATGTGTCCTGCCCAAGACCACTTTAGTTCTTTAGTTTTGATAAGAATGTCCTTTACTTGAGTTTGCTGCCTAATACACATGTTTCTCTTCTTATCTAACAGTCTGATTCCCAATATAATTCATTCCATTCTTCGCTGTGTAGTTCTCAGCTTCTCTTCCATTCTTATGGTGAGTGCCCAAGTTTCACTTCCATAAGTCATGGTGGGGAGTATACATTGGTTCATTATTTTACGTTTCAGACAAACTGGGATATTGCTCTTCAGTATGTGACTATATTTCCTGAATGCTATCCATCCAAAATTTATTCTTCTCTTGACTTCCAGCCATTTATCATTATTACAGCTAATAACTTGTCCCAGATAAGTATATGACTCCACCTTTTCAATTACTGCTCCTCCAATCATTATTTCCGTTCCTGTGGCATACTTGTTCATCATTACTTTTGTTTTAGCCATATTCATCTTTAGTCCAAAATCCTTACTAACTGTGCATAACTGATTAAGATTTTCCTCTAATTCTTTGGGATCGTGGCTTATGACCACAATGTCATCTACAAATCGTAAATGGTTTAGGTACTCTCCGTTCACATTGACTCCTTTCTGCGACCAGTCTAATCTTCTGAAAGCTTCCTCAAGGGCAGCAGTAAACAGCTTCGGAGATATTGTGTCTCCTTGTCGAACTCCTTTCTCGATTTTAAATTTCCCAGTGTCTTTGTCTAGTCTAATAAAGGAGGTAGCACTCTCATATATTTTCTTCAAAATCATAATATGTGGGGTATCTATGCCTTGTCTTTCCAGTGCCCGAAACATTGCCTTATGCCGTATGGAGTCAAATGCCTTTTCATAATCCACAAATGCCAGGCATAATGGTGTTTTATATTCATTTGCTTTCTCCATTAGCTGTGATATTACATGAAGGTGATCAATAGTTGAGAATCCTGTCCGAAAGCCAGCTTGCTCTTTCGGTTGATTCTCATCAAGTATTCTTTCCAATCTGTTAGTAACACAAAAACAAAAACATTTAGTAGCATCTACGATTAATTCCTTGAATGCTTCCCACTTAGAATTTACTGTTGGTAACATCGTCAGTTGATCCCAATGTAGAATTTAAAAACTGTCTGAGACCACTGTACTCACCTTTGCGGAAGCAAAAACCCTTTCCTTTACTCCTGATGGTAATTAAATCTTTAAGTAAATCCCACATCAGTACACTGTGATCACTGCGACCTAGTGGTTTCTTTATCTGCAAATTCTTAATACACGAATGATCACGGCTGATAACCAGATCAAGAGTATTACTCTCTCTGGTTGCCTCTTGAACGTGCTGCTGCAGAAAACAATCACCAATAAATCCACAAAAGTCTTACTAGCGTGTGAGTGACCAACCCACAAGTTCCAGTCAATATCTGGGAAGTTAAAATCCCCCATTATAAGACATTCTGATTTACTGGGTAATGATACCAGTCTTTTATCAAAATTATCAATATCAGTATTTTAGGGATCTGCAATAATGCCCAATGATGGGATCATGTTCTGTTAATAGAAAGGTGGTATATACACCAGGAGAGAAACCATATTGGAGGCTTGGGATAGACAATTGTTATTTCCGTTATAAACGTTTTTGTGATGGGTCCCTTGGTGGACCCGGTCCATCGTATTTGTCAGATTTGGTTCAGTTTTCTAGAGAGAATTTGCTTTTCTTGCTTGATACAGTATTATTTTAAGTTTTGATGGTGTGGTTCTAGATGGTTGTAGGGATACCGCAGAGAGGCATAAATGAACTCCTATAAGGATAACCTCCATGTCCAGGGGAAAAACACCAGCAAGGAACTGGAGGGCCAGAGTACTCACCGTGCAGCAGGCCCTAGTGATTGTCAGCAGGATACACCTTTGAATGGTTTCTAATTTTTTACAGTTTCTGAGAATAGTAGTCTTTGGGAACGAAACTCCCGCTCTATACGTTACGACTGGAAGAAAAATTAACTTGTAGAGGAGCGAAAGGGAAAGACGATTTAGTCCTCAATCTCTCCTGCAAATGCTAGAAATCATAGACGTGTAATTTCTTACTTTAATATGCAGATAGGCTAGATGGGGGATGGAAATTCAGTTTTGAGTACAAGACAATGCCAAGATGCTTCATTTTTGTGACAAGTTTGAGATGAATTCAACTCTGGCAGTGAGCTAGATGATTTTGTAATAATTGAGAGGAAAGTGGGGGAGAAATTGTTAAAGATAAACATCATAAAAAAGGCACCCGTGGTGGATGGGATCTATCCAGTTATATTATAGGAGGCAGCAAAGGAAGTAAGTAAACCCTTAGCCATAATTATGAGAGTTTCCTTGGACTGAGGGGAGGTACCCATAGACTGGAGATGTGCAAATGTGACCCCAATTCACAAAGGAGGATCAAAGGCTGACATAAGTAATTATAGACCTGTGAGTTTAACTTCTGTTCCAGGAAAACTAATGAAGGCACTGGTTAAAAAAAGCACTGCAGGATCATCTAGACAAGACTTCAGTTATAGCTCGGACACAGCATGGTTTGCATGGTTTTGTTAAGAGGAAGTTTTGTCTGACCAATTTGATTGGATACTATGATGTGGTCACAAAGCAACTGGATGCAGGGAATAACTTTGATATTATATATTTGGATCTTAAAAAGGCTTTTGATACTGTTGCACATGGAAGACTGCTGCACAAATTGGAGCAGTGTGGCATTTGAGGCATTTGCTGCTATGGATTAAGGGATGGTTGAGTGGAAGAAGACAGAGAGTGGTAATCAATGGACACTGCTCTTCGTGGACTAATGTTATTAGTGGAGTCCCTCAGGGTTCAGTGTTCGGTCCATTGTTGTTTTCTGTATTTATAAATGATACTGATGATGGTATATCAGGCTTAATGTCCAAGTTTGCAGACGATACGAAGGTTGGCAGGGTTGTAAAGAATACTAATGACAGTACGCTGCTGCAAGCGGATTTAGAAATGTTGAGCAGATGGGCTGAGACGTGGCAAATGAAGTTTAACATTAACAAATGTAAAGTACTACATATGGGAAGCAGCAACCCCAGAATGACATATCAACTCTGTGGTACTACACTGACAGTGGTAGAGAATGAAAAGGACCTTGGGGTAATTGTGCAGGCAGATATGACGGTTTCTGAGCAGTGCAGACGGTCTTCAAGAGTAGCTCATAGTGTCTTGTCAATGATATACAGGAATTTTTCTAGCAGGGATAAGGAGGTAATTATCCCCTTGTATAAGGCAATGGTCAGGCCACACCTTGAGAACTGTGTACAGGTCTGGAGGCCTCATTTTAAGAAGGATGTAAAGCTGTTGGAACGAGTACACAGAAGGGCAGCAAGATTAGTGAATGGAACGAAGGGTTGCTCTTACGAAGAAAGGCTTATGTTTTGCAGATTACAGTGTCTGGAGACTAGGCACCTGCGAGGCGATCTGATTGAGGTGTATAAAGCCTTGAATGGTTTGAGCATGCTGAATGCTGATGGGATTCTTCCTCTTGCTCAGAATAATCACCTGAGAGGGCATAAAATAAAATTGAGGAAAGACAGATGTAGGATAGATGTGCGGAAGTTTGCCTTTAGCAGCGGGTAGTTGATTGGTGGAACAGACTTCCATCCCTTGTAGTGGAAGTTGATAGCCTAAATAAATTAAGAATGAGCTGGACATGTATTTGGAACGAACAGAGGAGTGAAATGGGAGCGGTTTTTTTTTTTTTTTGGCTAATACTGCATAAGCTTGCTTTCTTGCATCATATGCCTCTACTAATGCTAATGGTCGTCGGAACACGCTTGTGCTGTGACTAAGCCCAGATCCATGATGTGGAACATTGTTGTCATCAAGCACAATGTTTCACAGGAGGAGATTCAAAGCAGGGCCCTGTGGACATCCCCTGTAGACCCGACGAGCGACACTACTGTATGTAGTGTTCACTTGAATTCTTCTGTTTGTTAGGGAATTGGTGAGATATTTGTAGAGATTTGATGGGATGCTGGCCTGCCGAAGGCGCCTAAGGATGCTGGGCCACTAGAGCTTATCAAAAGCCCAGCAATATCCACTGAGATAACGAGGAAGTATTTATTTATACAGTTGATGGCAGCTGTTATTATGCGGTGGAGAGCATCTTCAGCACAACTACCTGAACAGAACCCGTATTGGTTTTCAGCTTTAAGACCTAAGTTGGGTGTAGTGTTAATTTACTCTGACGAGGAGGAGTCTTTCAAGAAGTTTGTTGACAGTAGAGAGCAAATTAATTGTTACGAGTTGTTTTGTAATTGTATCCCATTTTTGGGGTATTATTACAGATCAGTTGGTTAGAAAAAGGCTGACTGCGAGAAATGACTGGTTGATAGAAAGAAAAAAAAAAAAAAAAAAACCAGAAGGAAAAATATTACACGTAACGTAAGCAAATGCAAAGAAGAAGGAAAGAGCAAATCAGATTCTAGCTACCTTACAGAATAACATGGAGCAGCTGCGCGCAGACCGATTAACTTTTCCACAAAGTAAAAAAGGTCTATAAAAGTTTTCTCTGTCCGTAACAAGAAGTAACTTCACTGAGAATCGAGCTCAAGCCTTTCTGCATGAGTTGCAGGAGGGTTCTTACTGTTGCGATTATTTATATAGCGCATTTGTGTCTAACGCCATATTGTAATGTATGTATTAAGTTTGTCCAGTGTGTGTGTGTGTGTGTGTGTGTGTGTGTGTGTGCGTGCGTGCGTGCATGCTTGCATTGACGATTTGCCTTTTGGGACAAAACCCTTATTATTATTATTGTACGGTTTGAGTTTCATCAGCGACCTAGATCATATTGCGCCATATGTGTATTAGGCCCGTAAATTGCGTGTGTTCTGCGGTTGATTTGAGTATTTGCAGGACGAAAACCCTGAGTTTCTGGGAGAAAAATCGACGCAATCCTCGCTTTAGACCGACTAACTCAGCCAAGTTGTGAAAAAAATTTATCTCGTCATTGACGGGATTCGAACGTGGGTCTTTTCCACCCTGTGTGGGAGCCGCGCCGCTTATATTCACTTGCCACCTGCGAGTTATAGGGACCGTGTTACTGACACCAGCTGATTGTTAGAAAATCATATATGATGACTGTTTTTAACACAAGAAAGAAATTTTATTGGCAGTTTAAGTTAAGTTCATATTAGAACTTGCACAATTGAATAAACAGGGACATCAAAAAGTAAAACTGTAGTTTGAATTGCCCGTATTTAATTAAGTATTTAACTTATAGATAGGAGAAGCGTCATGTATATATGCAGCTCTAAGGAATTTCTTTCTTTACACTTGGGTGCTTGTAATAAGCAATCATTGCAGTGACCACTTATTATGGGAACTCCAGTGCGAGACTTATTTCGAGTTGACTTGAATGATGTCACAAAATATGTAAAATCTGGGAGTTTATTACTGTCGTGTGCTCATTTATAGGTGGAAATTTTAACACTTATGAAAAAGTGATATACATCACAGAGTAGTATGCATTTTATGTAATAAATCCTGGTGGTTATGGAGATGAAATTCGATTTCACTTACTGCAATTATTACTATTTGATTCTAGTACGTCAAGGAACCTGTAAAACTATGCCGGATACCACAAGCACATTCGTTTCAGTTGAGAAGTATCGCAAAAGGAAAGATGCAAAATGGATGACAAGAGAGCTGAAAGACTTAAGTGAACAAAAGAAGAAAGCATGAGGCAGTTGCAGGCTATCGTATGACACTGCTTCACGCATAACTACAAGCAGATATGTAATAAAATCACTGACGGGGTAAAGTATGCAAGAGCTGAGTATGAAACATCTTTAAAGAAACGGAGAATGAGGAAGAGGGGGAAGTTGAAAAGGAGTTCTACGGATATATGAATGCAACGAAGCAATCAACCATCCGTTTAAAATGGTGACAGATGTAAACAAATATTTCGGCAGGTATCATTACAATTCAAACCACATTAATTGATGTCAATTGGGAATGGAAAAGCCGAGTTAAACTACTGAACACGATTGAATGTATCAACCTGTGGTTATGTAGAGTGGATATCTTGCATTGCTCATTTTAATTAGTAAGACAAGTATAAAGCAGTTGGTTGAGAAAAACATAATTTTGCCAGGCATTGCATTTGAGGATTTTAGTAAGGCTTTTGATACAGTTCCTCAAAATATGTTACTTGTTTTAGGTGCATCAGCGACTTACATTAGGGCATATTGTATTGCGATGATATGTTATGTCTTTAATTGCGTATGTTCTGTGGTCGATTTGCCTGTGTGCTAAAAAACCCGATTTTCCAGGAAGAAAAACTCCCCTACCCTCGCTTGAAACCGCCTAACCCAGTGAGGTTGCGAAAAATGCCATAAAAGTTCCCCACGACATTGACGTGATTCGAACTCGGGTCTTTTCCACCCGATGCGTGTGGAGAGAACTGTGATTATATCAACTGTGTACCAGTAAGGCCAAGATAGGTTACTGTACTACACTTAAAAAACAAACTTTGTAGTTAGATTGGAGGGGCGAGGAACTAAAGGATATGCTGACGAGAAAGATTTGAAGATTACGATAAAGAAATATATGAAGTTCAGCAATCAGTATGAGCAGGCGGCAAGAAGGGCACTTGGTGTCTTGTGATTTATTGTAATTTTGCAAGTAGAGAGACAGAGGTCCTTATCGATCTGTATAAAACTGTATTCTGTCTGTCTCTCTCTCTCTGTAGAAGGGGTAAGCAAAATAAATGAGGGAAGAATATTTTCACTGGTGAGTGAGAGAAGAAGGAGAAGGCGCAACTATAAAATCTTAGGAAGTAACAGTAGACTAATCCATGTGTTGTGGAAAGTTGAAATAAGTTATCTTGCAAAGTGACCGAGACGAAGAGTTTGGCAAAATTCAAGGAAGAATTGGAAAGGCACTTCTTGGACAATGAAATAATGGTTTTTTTTTTGGTTTTTTTTTCACATGCTGAATAGTTCGCTTTCTTGAATTATTATGCAATTTTAATACTAATACAAATGTGATATCCTGCATGAAGCACATGAGTAGTACAGTTTATAAAATTGACGTCCTACCTACATTCGGTGTAAAAGACCCGTGTTCGATGCTGTCGATAAGGCAACGAGGCTGGCTGAGTTAGTCGGTCTCAGGCGAAGGTAGCATAGTTTTCGGCAACTCGCGTTCTTCGTATGACAAACAGGTAACTCGGCCACAGAACATCCGAAATTTACAGAAATATGATGAATGGTGCAATGTGGCCCAAGTTGCTGTTGCGCCTGAAATCCAACAACAATAAATAGCCTGCATGAAACTTTTATCAATTGAGTTAGCAGGTTCAACAACTGACATCATTTAATGGAAGTTTGGTATTTCAAAAAACGTTTCTCGGTCTCATATGGAGTTATTAATGTCAAGTAAACTTGCTGCTTACTTTGTGCATGTATTAGTATTGGCTCACATTTTGCGATTGGGCATCTCGGAAGAGGTGCAGAAAGTGAAAATTCTCGGCTCAAGGACTGTGCATTTCTTAGAATAGTGGTCGTGTTACCTTCACGAATATCATCTTTGCTCTTTGCAGATATTCTAAGTGGATAGAGAAAAAGAGAGAGAAAGAGAGACTTGTAATAAGTAAAGAGTGGTTTGAGAGAGAAATAACCCTTTAAAATTGTAGAATTTTATAGTGAGAATATTAACTTCAGTCAGAGGTTCTGTAACTGCTGGTGGAGACGCCGCCATAAGGTCGCGAGCAACTCGGAAGAGTGTCGGCATTCTTTTTTCATTTTGCTTCAGGTTTTAAATTTTATTTTATATATTTTTTTTATTTGTATTTCCAGTGAAATGGTTTCATTTTATTTTATTAAGATTCTATCATTTTTTATTTGATATAGATAAGAATTTAACAATTAAAAGTAAGAGCGTATATTTATTTCTTGCCCAACTCTAACCCAAATGATATCGTTAGTGTTGTTCATTGTGTGGAGTAGGTGGTTTAAATTGGTGTGCATGTAAAACAATTTAAAGACAACTATTACTGAATTTTATTTAATTAATAGTATTAATAATAATAGCATAAATTATTAACTAATTTATTTTACATTAACTAGCAGAATATGATGATAAATTCCAGTAACTAGCTTTAGATGCGAAAATCTTAAAAAAATATATTCACTTCTGAAATCAGGCCATTTCATGTTCACTGAATATCATTGTCAAAATTCATTAATCTTTTTTTTTGATGAAATTTTACTTCAGGAGTATTTTTCAACTTTATCAGTTTTCAACTTCACCTCCCGCCACTGAATATTGGCAAAGTAAACAAAATTCTTATCACTCCCATAAACATTATGAAACGTTCAGGAGCACAGAAGCCGGAAGTGGGCGAGTGGGTGGACATTTCTGTGCTCCTTTAGCAATATTCCATTTAGAATGTTGCTACAGGAGCATAGAAATGCTCACCCACTTACCCATTCACACTGCGTCATTCGTTATTTCTAAGAATTGCAACTTTCCTCAGTTTGAAGCGCGATGGATCTACTGACTCAATTCTGCTTTTCTGTCTTGTATATATACGATATTAGTTTGAAAACTAAATTGAAAATATACATTTTGAAATATATCCCACTTTTTTGCAGCAAACGAGAAAAATGCGTCCAGTACTCGTATGTGTTAAAATATAGCGTTATTGGGCCCCATCATGTTCTTAAAATTTTAATCTTACCTTTTAAGAATATTAAAATTTATGTTTTCAGTTCTGAAAGCGAACGAAGTCATCCTAATGGAACCAGTGAATGGACAAAAACTTAAAAACTATGTTCATGAATAGTATTGATCAATGAAAATTATCCATTTCAATAAAACGAATTATTATAATCAGTTTCCTGTATTGTTTATGTCTGATGTACAATATGATATTAAAGAAAAATTCAGTACTTTAATTCCCAAAAACATTATCAGTATTACTGCTTTATAATGTCGAATATTAAATTAATAATTTCATTATGATTTTTTACACTCCCATGTACTTTCAAAATTTTAGGTTGTTTCAGTGAAAGCAATCATTAATTAATTTATAAAGGCAATAAGGATAAGAGGATACACAGCAAATACCGAACGTGTCTAACGATAAAATGGCTGACACCCTTTGTTTGGGGGGGGGGGGTGTTCTGCACATTTCGTGCATATGAATGGTACATATCCGTTAGGCGAGACAAGTAGAACGTGGCGGCATCTAGTAACAAAGGGACACACTTTGGTAGTAATAAAGGTAGTGGTGAAAATGGAATAATTTTCTTACAAGTTGTTTTAACATTTTCAGATTTTTTTTTGAACTACTTTAGAATTCCACAAATATTTTTATAAATGCACATTTTTGGTGAGACTTCAAAAAAAAATTATTAACTAAAGTAAAAAAGATCGAAAAAATATATAAAAAATAGAAAAATAAGATAAAAAAAACAAAGAAATAGAAATAAATAAAAAAAAAAATAAGTGAGGCCAAAGGACTGAGAACCACGAGTTTGTAAGTTTCCCTTGAAATGGTTCCCATTTTATCCTTCTTTTTAAAATTTCTATTTGTATTTATTTTAGTTAATTCTTCCGGAGAACCATTAGCTTTTTACGCTTCATTGTACTTCGCATATGTATAAAACAGTTTATAATGTTGAGCTTTTATATAATTCTTTTATATTTCATGTGAAATTGTGATTGCTCCAATTCGGAGCAGTCAGAACCGCTAAATCGATATTATAAAAATTTATTATAGTGAGATCGATTCTGCCTCAGATACCACATATTCGGATAATAGAAATCTAACTTTTTTCAACCTCTTTTATAGAATATATTCGTTTATTATTATTTATAGAATTTATTTATGATTGTACAGTCGTTACCGATTCATTACTGTACTGTCATTCCCTATTATAAGTTATAGAACATTCTTAATTAATCACACCATACAAATTTCAGAACTATTAAGAACTTTTTATATTTTCTTATGTTCGACAAATTTTTGATAAAAAATTATCCTGTTTTTATAGCCAAATATTAGCGTTGAGGTCATTATTACATTAGACCATCGATAACCAGAGTTACCATTTTCAAAATTTCTAATGCTATTTTGACCTTTTCAAAATTATGAAAATATTACTTTCTTTTCCAATGACATTTTTTTTTTTGTGGCTGAGGATTTAAATTGTCTATACAGTATATTCAATTGCCTTAATGCTCATAGTACACCAAACTTTTCATTTATGCTACTTGCGGTTTTAAACAAATGGAGATATTATTTCTTTAAAATTAAATATTAAGTCGAAACTTACAGGATGTCATTGCCCTGTAACCAGGAGCAATGACATATTTATTGTAATATTTATACACACACGTAAATATAATTAATTTTATTAATAAGGAAAAAATACAAATTAAAGATAAAATTACTACAAATACAATTCCAGTAACAAAAATTGCAATATTTTATTTTTATAATATTTAATGAGATTTCATACTGTTTATTTTTATCAGTGAATCGATATCTGGATCAATATTTGTTGTATCAATGCGCACAGTATTTTCTCAATTTAAGTCAGAAATTCCATTAATTCAAAAATGTATATCTAATAAACGCCGTGGCATTTATTATACAGTATATGTGTTTTTAAAACAACCGCGGGTCGGATTACTCACGTTCTGGGACCGGAGTTGGCCCGCGGGTTGGATTACTCGCGTTCGGGGACAGGAGTTGGCCTGCGGGGAGTAGGTTGCCCACCCCCTGGTCTAGAGACTCTACACCAGCAATGCCGAACCAGTGGCACGCGTAGTGCTTCGGGAATGAATAGGAAAATACCGGCATGCAGTCACTTATAAATAATACTGAACAACAAATTTTGGGTCATATCTTTTTACGGGCATGAAAGTAAGTTTACTTTATAGATTTTGGGGTGCTAAATAGTGCTTAAAATGGCAAATTGACTCTTGTTTTCGAAAAAAAACAGTAGTTTTTCATATTTATACAAGGTATTTTTTATTTATATGGCAGTAAAATGTAGCTATGAACATACTAGTATCAGACACGGGACGTTCTCGCCTAATATGGCGACACTCCATTTGCTTTTGTATCTTCGTTCCATCGCTACGATGTCTTGATGGAAGCACTCACCATGTTCGTCACTGCAGTTTGGCGAAAGAAATCCAGGTTTGAGTGCAAGAAATGCATCTTCAATGATATGATGCACCCCAGTTTTGCGTAAGAAGTAATGAGATCTTCAACAGCTGTTACTGGCTTTAACATTTCCAAGAAAACTAGTTGAAACATTTCGGAAGGCTTTCCACGCTGATTTATCGCTGTCACTAAGGGCACATTTTAACTGCTCGACTTTGAAAAGTTGCGTTATTTGTGGAGCAATGAAAATGCCTGCTTTGGTCTTCTCTGTACTAAGTCTTGGGAATTTCTCTTGCAAATATGTGAATGCAGGACTGTTCACTTCCAAAGCTTTCACGAAATTTTTCATGAGTCCCAGTTTGATGTGGAGTGGTGGAATCAAAACTTTATTTGGATTTACTAGAGGTTCAAACGCTACGTTCTTCATTCGAGGTGTTAATGATTTTTGTTGAGGCCAACTCCTCTTCTCGTAGTGCATATCCTCGACTATCCCACTCGCAGAGAAAGCAACAATACTTAATGTACCCATTTTTTCAGTCCTAATAAAATGGCGATTACCTTTAAATCACCACATATCTGCCATTCATACTTCTGAAAGTGTACATCTAAGAAGATGTTCTCCATGTTTGCGCATGTTTCTTTTTTGTGCTGCCTTCAATACCTCTTGAAGTATTGAAGACAGCATATTTCCATTGTGTAATAACATAGCCTTAAGGCTAACCTTAGAAGCCTCTATAAATAGTCGCCATTCTTCGGAAACGTGCCTCATGTTTATTGCTGCCATTAGATCATCAATGTCCTTACAAACAGTGAGTTCACCTTCTGTTTGATAGAATTTATCACAGTCTTTATTTCGAGTACGAAATGTTGTCACTTTCACAGAATGGTCTAGAAGATTCCACTGTTGTAGCCTCGAAGCCAAAAGCTCTGCTTTATTCTTTGGTAGTTCGAGATCCCTGACGAGGTCATTAAGCTCACTTTCTGTGATCTTATGTGGTTCGGAAGGCTAAAGGGTTGGACAAAATGGTGGTTTCCTTGACTTAGACGGCTGCTGTACTTCGTGTATATCAAGTTGATGTTCATCAGTGTCTTCATTTCATCAGAGTGTACAGAAAAACATTCGGGTGGTTCAGGAATAGGTAGTACTTCCCTGTGAGGTACGGGACGAATTGCAGATGGTATATTTGGGTATGTCATTGTCCACTTTTTCTTCATTGTCACCCCTTTTCTAATAGGAGGCACCATATAGAAGTAACAGTCTGTGACATGATTGGTTGGATCCCTTCATATCATTGGCATTGCGATAGGCATAAAACTTCCCTTTCGATTCACCCACACCTTGAGTTTTGATGAACAGTAGTGCAGCATATGTGTGGAGCCCAGTAGTTGACCGGGTCTCCTACTTCTTGTACCCAAAGTACAAGAAGTAGGCCTTTTTTATGGTTCGAGTTAAGGGATGCTTTCTTGAAGCTATCATGACTTCTCCACATACGTAACAGAAGTCATCCGGACTATTTACACAATTACGGGGCATATTAATCTTACACGACACAAATAATGCACAAAAAGTAGGAATCGCACAGAGAACAACCGTTAACTGAAAAAAAACCACCCACTACCTAGTCGTATTCGGGGATTACTGCAACAGAGTTGAAAGCGCCAACAACTTATTGCGTGATGCATAGCGAGGTGACAGTTGCCGGCCACCTGATAAGAGCGTGGTGGTATTGAAACTTCGGTTGCAATGCTTTTTGCCGAGAGCCATAGTTGATAATGTAGAGTAACCCGCTAATATGAGGCCCCAACTGTAATTAGAAAACAAAAGCCAATCGACAAATTTTATTGCGCCTTTCGTGTTCAGCAGCTTAAAATCAGTCAAGATTGGGTATTTTCGTTTTCGTAACGTTTTACTTGTTGACCAGTGTATTACTCTGAAGTTTATATTTCCTACCACTCTTATGCCACGTGAACTTAATAATATGCTATTCGCCTAAACTACTATACATTAAGGTGACGTTGCAGGTGTCTTACCGATACCCATTATCAGACCATGCTGCTGAGAGACTCCTCTTGCCGATGCTCCCAGGAACCTGATGTGCATACTGGGAACATCGACAGGAGGAGTCTGTCAGCAGCATGGTCTGATGATGGGTATCGGTAAAACACCTGCAACGTCACCTTAATATATAGTTTAGTTTAGGAGAATAGCTTAATAAACTATATTATTAATTTAATTAAGATTATTGCTATATTACATATAGTAATAATCTTAATGGAAAACATCCACCTAACATCCTTCCTTAACTATATTATATTACTCTATTAAAAATTAGTTTTTTATTTGATGATGTGACCTTATGCGCAAAGTTATACAGCAAAAGTTCTCATTAGAAACGTTCAAGTAATTTTACCATTTTATATCAATGGAAAACTATTTACTAATTTAAGTCAGTTATGTTTTTTATCGCAAGCGAAAATAACTTTATTTTTGTTTCAGTTTACTTCTGGCTTAATTACTATTTTTAATCTTATTAAGCAGGATGCAAAAGATTTATCATTCTTGATTTAGTCTAAATCATGCGGAAAAAATGGAGAAAACACTACAAATTGATCAAATTACAGTATGAGGAAACTACAGGAATGTGAATGAAAAATGGGCGATGTGATTGCCATTTTGTGTTACTAATGTGTTAGAATCGATTTCAGTACATGGTTAACTATTGTCCAAAACATGTCACGGTGAATATTGGCAACATGCCTTGTGATGATTTCCTTAAGTCAGCAAGAGAGTGAATATTGCTTTAATAATCCTGGCCTTCAGCTATCCGCAATACCAGAAGTCATGAGTCGGGAGCAAGGTAGCTAAAAATTGGTAAGATGCCGGGAACAGATGTGATCATCGTCAAATGTTCCCCCAAAACAACACTGTTTTACTGACTAAATAATATGTGGTAGACAAAGATCCTCTCTTGAAAGGCAAGAATCACATATATAAAATGACACAGAAAATCATGTTTCGGGACCTCATGTTAAAATCTTCTGAAAGGAGAATGATTCATTGTGAAGTAGTAGCAGTAGGGTTTTAGAAGCATCAGCAATTAAGGCGATGTTGCTCCGTATATACTGTCTATAAATTTCCTGTCTTCTGTGGTCGATTTTCTGTTTACTGGACGAACAACGCGAGTTTCCGGGAGAAAAATCTTGTTACCGTCGCCTGATACCGATTAACTAAGCCAGGTTGTGAAAAAGGCCCATAAAAATTCTTCAGGGACTCGAACTCAGGTCTTTTCCACCGTTGTGGGGAGGCCGGTGATTCTACTAACAGTGCTAATCACCAGGGCCCATTACTGGACGAACAACGCGAGTTTCCGGGAGAAAAATCTTGTTACCGTCGCCTGATACCGATTAACTAAGCCAGGTTGTGAAAAAGGCCCATAAAAATTCTTCAGGGACTCGAACTCAGGTCTTTTCCACCGTTGTGGGGAGGCCGGTGATTCTACTAACAGTGCTAATCACCAGGGCCCATTGTGAAGTGTGCCGTGAACTTACATCAAACAGTAATGGGTACTGACTGTAGACTTCGTAGATAACATGAATGAGAAGAGTCTTCATCTGTTATCTACGACGTTTTAGCCAGAAATAAGCCTTATCAATGCTGATGAGATGATCCAAATTCATATGTCCATCCATCTCTATCTTAGCCACAAACTGTAGAGCGAAGTGGGAACATTGTTGAGATCAAGTGAAGTTAACTGGAGCCGTATTGCAAATCCTGCAAGTAAATCATTCGGGGGAAAGAAGGAGGAGGATCGAATCCTTATTCGAAGTAGTCTGTAGAATATCTAGTTGCGACTTCGTACTAGTGGACGAATGTGTACTTTGTGTTAAACATCGGCAAGCGCAACGTACGTATCTTGTGCTGTAAAGAAAACGTATTTACTTATATTCTTTCCATTTATCTTTCGCCTCTATGTATTATATTACCAAATTACTTCCACCGACGTTTTTTTTTTTTAAACGAATTATTTGGTGTTTATTGATCATTTTGAGTTAAGCACCTTTGCAGGCTTAATCACCTTTTTCAACGCTTCAATGGAAGAGAGTTGACACTAAGTTTCTTATTTCTGTTTATTTTGTTTTAACTTTTTGTTTTTTATCAGGCTAAAAATTTTCCTAATACCCGATTTTAATTCTGCCACAGCTTACACTTTCTCTTGCTACAACATACACGGGCTACAAAACAGATAAATACATTAAAGAGGTACTGAAATTTATTCGGAATAATAATCCTGTTTTTTTTCATATTTTACTGTAGTCTTCTTACCAAACTTGGTCTTTTATTGCACCATTACTAAATTGCAGTTTCTGGCTTCAATATATTTGTTTTGGAAGAAAGTGCACAGCAATCATCAGTAGGATTCGTTAGACCAAATCATTAAAACGAATTTGGGTTACAACACGTATTCACACAGTTTCATCTGGAAATAGTACTTCTTTAAACTTTGATATCTATTATTAAAGCAAACATTAACTGCGATAGGAACTAGTTCAACTAGTTTTGTGGGAATTTGAAAAAATAAAAGTAAAATTCGATTGGTGGTTATATATTAAGAAATTGGTGCTAAAACGAAAGTAGTATGAGGGCGTTTGACAAGCCCCTTAAAGAGAAAATAATATGATTTATCAAAAGTTGATCACACTTTTTTGTGTTGTTGTTGTGTGAAAAAAAAGTCAATGGGAGATAGTTGCTACTGAGCAACCTCTACGCTTCACAAACAGAGCAGAAAGGAAAGAGGTTGCTAATAGGTATTACGTGTGGCCATTGGCAATATGTTGAACTATATAAAGATTATTCAAGCTTTACTTGCTGATCATTTTAATGCATTTCTCAGACGTAAGCTGCATATTTGGTTTTCTTCAGAACTATACAGTGTAAACCCGGCAATTGGAACAGAATATGAACAAGGTAATTCAAAAATTATGTAATATTGGGAGTATTGTGGTTAAAGATTGGACTAATTAAGAAGTAATTGGATTTTTAAGTAGAGTCCGATTATTTTAGTGTTTTATCATGATTCTCAAGTTGTGGGTCGGTATTCGCCCCAGAGGTTGTAAGTCTATCCTTGAACGGTAAATCCGGGATGGATAACGATCAACAATGGAACCTGTACTTTATCCATTATTTTTATTTTATTAGATCACTCTGTTTCAACTTCATTTAAAATTTAAAGATGAATCTTTATTTTGAGTATTGGCTTTTGCTAAAATAAAAGAATAAATCTAAAGCTGTTTCAGCATATGAGTTTTCATTTGATGTTTCTTTTACTGTAGTTCTCCAAGCTAATTAATTATTTTCTTACAAAACCTTTACAGAAGTAAAATCATACAAGAACAAATCTTGTTCTTGTATGATTTAAATGATTTACTTCTGTAATACCGACCCAAAGACAAAATTTGGTCCCTGATAGTTATTGAAAACATTTTTCCAATCATGAGAGCTTGAGCTGCTATCTGAGAGTCTAAAACACTGATGAAGTTGATATTTAAGTCACCCTTCCTTCAACCCTTGAGAGTCAAGTGGGCGACGTTTCGGCAGAGTCTGATGGTTCTGCAACAACCGGATCCTCTGCTGGCTCCTTCACGGTGGAATCTTCTCTTTTTGGTTGTCTCTGTTATAAAATCTTTTTTTTATCCCATTCTGTAAAATTCACATGTTTCCTCTATCATCCTTCCATTAGAAATCACTAACTTTTTGATTTCCTTTCTTTGAAACTACTTGGTGTTAGTATTATCTCCATTGAATATTCTTTGGGATAATCTGGAAAGTCGGCTTCGGAACACTAGCCAAATGTCCTCAATCGATAGCCTGAATTGACCGTTGTTCCCAATTTCTAAATTATACCAGCAAAAATATAGAAACTCTACGTACCAAAACAAGTAAAAGTGCCATTTAAATATGTATCTGACTAGAAACAATGCTGCTGATTAGTATCAATATCGTATTAATCAGGCCAAACGATTCAAGGAAGTTAAACTATTTCTGCATCAGCCAGAAAAAGAAAACTTTCAGCTGATCACAATTTGCCCATTGCTAAAAGGAAAATATCCGTTTGCACTTTAAACTTTTTCAAAACTTCTTACCTTCATTATCTTAGAAGGGGAACTTTTTCCAGTGATCAATAACATACTGCCCAAAGGTGAACTTCACGTGATCGAATTTTGTGATGCTTCCCGAAATTTCAATATTCCCAAAGTCCTTTCCAAAAATGTTTAATGGCAAATAAGAGTACGCGTGACTAGAATGGATAAACATTTTACGGTACTTTTCTGCTTATTCTTATTTATTTGTACCATTAAGTTTTTAAAATATACAATCAATTTTTAATTATTTTTCCTTCAATTCCAAGTTTGAAGCATCTGTTTCAAGTCTTGCCTACGCTACTGTTTAAAGTATCAAGTCATAAACTCAGAATTGAGATATGATCTCAACTCTGTATCTGTCATTATCAGAAGAACGGAACATTTAATTAGCAAAATGAATATTTTCTCATGTTATCTGAGTCAAAAAAGTGCCTAAATTTTTTTCTAGAATGTTCTTTTTTTATTATTCCTCGTGGATTCAGAGACAGAAGTGTCTTCATCCGGTTTCCTTAGATATGCATCTTTTATACGTGAACTGAAATTGCAAACTCTTCCTAATGTAATCGGCTCCCTTTCCTCTTTCGGCACTTGCACACACACACACCACACAAAATCCGGTACTTTCATTTAATTGACTTCGTTATTAATTTTAGCATTGACGCTTTGTTCAGATGAATAACCATGAAGGAGAAACTGGGAAAACGAATACCATATCAGATCTCAGATCTATTCCCTCAACTAAAATAATGAGTTTATTAACATAATATATATTATACGAATCTTCAACAAAATGTGTGGTAAAATTATATACAGTTATATAGTTCCACTGAAAGTTGCCATTAATGTGCAAATAAACGTACCCGAGATGGAAAAATGATTGAGGAACACTTCAGTTGCATGCTATTTTAAAAGGATAAAATGGCATAAAGATATCAGCGTCAGAACTATTAATAAGTTGTCAAGAAGGCAGATTGGAAGGTCAAAAATAACACGTTTATGTGAATTAACTGCTGGGACAGATGACATTATGCGCACAAATGAACACACGTAAGCAAATAAGGAAAGTCTAGTTTAGAATAAAGTGAGCTCTATGATATGCACTGCGGACAGGAAGAGGTAGCAAACTAAAGCGCATAGGAGGTGCAAATATCCAATATATGATAGACTAGGTGAGTGAGAAAGCATGGGTATTTCACAAACCTTCACCGTACATTTTCTAACTTGTTTATTAAACAGTTGAGATAGGGTAACCAGATTAAATCACAATATCCAGAGTCGAGAACTAGTTGTTTGTAGAAAATAAGGACATGAGTTGTAGAAGATGAAAATGAAGAAATTCACGAGAATTTGAATAAATCCAGGAGCTTTGAGACAGACGACACCTGAAGAGAATCATGAAAATCAAAGCTAAGGCATACACCTAAGTCCGCAAAGGACTCGACGTAGTTTGTAGCGATTACTGAATCAAAATCGTGCAAACTGATTTTGTTTTGAAATAGTCGAGCTGAATAGTGGCATCATCATCTATAAAACAGATGGAAAAGAGTGTCCCCAAAGGTGACCCCTGAGCAACGATACCTTAGTTAATTGAGAATGGAGCAGATTTAGTGCCAATGCCGAAGGAATGGCAATTAGATAGAAAGTACAACGAAAGAAGAATGTTAGGAGGTACCAGACCCAGTTTCGCTGTATCTGTCCAAAGTCATTTATACTCTATTCATGGAAAGGAGAGTACGTGTAAACACATACGAGAAAGATGCTAAGGAAAGAGCTAGCATTAAAAGTGCAGAGAGAATATGTGAAAAAGGTCTCGCATTAGTAGCAAAGTACGGAATATATGTGCAGACAGACGCATGTGAACATTCAAGAAAATCACGTGTTGGAATTGAATTGAGACATTCTTTCTGCTTAACTCCTTGCCACTACCAATACTGTTAATCCCGCTTTCAAATTGAACCAATATCCTACTTGTCGCTGCGATTAATCCTATGGTCTAATTGGGTTCCGACAAGTGAACATGCAATAATCACGCGCTGTTATTTAATTACAGCTATTTGTCTCCTTTCAGTGAATATACTACAGTTTATGAGTTAGGATATTAAGATCAATTCTTTAAAACTCCTGAGCCAAATCAAGGAAGAGAGAATTGACTACTTTTTTCCTTGGTCTAGATAAGAACAGGAGGTCATGGGTTAAGATACCTATGAGGTTGTGGAATATTTAGGCATGATTTCGATTGGGAGCCCGTTTTTATAGACCGGAATTAGACGAATTCGTTTGAGCTTATGTGGATAAAAACCCTTGTAGCGGTAAGGGATTAAGTAGGAAGATTGGATCAATTTTAATCTTCAGCACTCGTGATGCCAGTTCTTATAAACAGCACTGCAAAGGAGCAGGAGCAATCGGGTCTCTGAGGTTGGGAATTTCCTTTTAAAAAATAAATAAACAAACAAAACCATGACAGCTACTTAATGCATCCATATAAGAAAAAAAAAAAAAGAGTTGAAAGAGTTGGTTAGTAACCTGGCCGTGGGACAAAACGAATTGTTAGTCCAATAATGTTAATTTTAGAATGTGGGATGATTTCTTGACTGATCTACAAGAAGGATTTAGTGTTATAATCCTGGACGATACAAGATTCGATAGAATCAAAAAAGCATTTGTATTATATTTGGGCAAGCCTGCTAACTTCTTTGCGATTATTTTGCGATGTGCAACATCATTTTTTTATGATGAGAGAGATTAACGCTGTTAACATCGTTGAGGAAAGACTAATTTCCGGGACAAAGCGATGGAGAACTTCTGGTATACAGCTTTCAGAAAGGAATCAATTTCATTAAAATGAAAGGGAATAAGTCAGATGGTGTTTTAAGAAAGAAAAGCATTCAAATTTGTAGACTTGAACAACTTGAAAAAAGGGGAGAAGCTGACAAGATTATTTAAACGAATTACAGTAGGAAAATAAATGAGAACACGAGGTGTTCAACCCAGCAGTATGGCCGACAGATTCCTTAATTAAGCCATTCATCAAAAAAAAGATACCAACCACAAGGTCCCAAGGGTACACCAATAGCAATCAATTGACAAGAGGCAAATGGATGTAACCCAAACGACAGTAAAATTTTTTCTACAAAATGTTAGGAGCCTTGCTAACAAGCTACATACCCTGCAAGCCCTGCTCTTCCAGGAAGACATTGACTTCATTTGCATCTCGGAAAAATGGGTTGATGAGAGAAAACAACTTGGATTGCTCCTCTCGTCCACTCAATATCAATATATTGCAAACTCCTGGAAGTATAAGAGAGGAGGTAGTGTTGTCATCTTCTACGAGACCTCTTTCAGGCAGATACATGTCTACAGCAGTAAAACACCGAACTATGAAGCAATCACTGCAATTTTCACCAAAAATGAAAAAAAGGATCCAAATGTGCCTTGTGTATCTCCCACCAGGTCACACCCCATCAATCAGAGAGGATCTTATCTCATGGATGTCTACTCATCTACGCCCCGATATTGAAACAACCATTTCAGGAGATTTCAAGTTGCCTCTGTCACGGTACAAGGATGCAAAGCAAGGCATGGAAGATACCATGTGGACCTGGGGGCTCATCCCACTAAATACACCACCGACCAGAGGAAATCAAGTCCTGGACAGCGTCCACCACAATTCGGAACAAATACAAATCATTCCCTATAACTCCAAATTCGTGTCGGACCACCTCCCAATAGTGTTTGAAATTGCACAGGCATCTGCAACCTTAGTCGTTGGGACCAAATCCGCGGACCTGGTGCATACAGTAACCACGTTTTCAACAGACCTGGTCAGCCCAGATGTTATCCTTACTGAACTTAAAGGTATTTAATTGGAATAATCTCTGCTTCAAACCAGTGGAAGAGGCAATTAATGCCATTTCTAATGAATTGAGACACATTTCTCTCATTGGTGCTTCGAAGACAATTAAAATCTCCTCAAACACCAGGTGGTGGTTCAACTCCGAAACGAAACAGGTTTTTAATCTAAAGCAAAATGCCTACAGGACCTGGAAAAACTCTGGCTCTATGCTAGATCACATTGCTTACAATAAACAAAGAGCGGAGCGAATTTCCTGCGTGTTCGGAAGAAGGCACATTGGAGGTGCATCCAGAAAAGACTTAGGCATTCCAAGCATATCGTTTCCACACGTGGTCGTCAGGTAGAAATGGACGAAGAAACGATAAAATTATGGACACAGTCAATCTTCCACCCTGACCAGGAAAAACATCCGACCCTCCCTGTAGCGGTCATCACAGATAAGGCCAGGACTGAGCTTGCGCTTATTAAGATCAAGGGAAATGATTATGAAAGCAATAAACAACCTTTCCAATAAATCTGTAGTTGGTTCCGACAGATTTCCCCTCTTTATTCTGAAAATATGCAGTTTCTATATGATTGACCTGTTACATCACATCAACCGTATCCTCGAGACTGGTATCACACCGACAATTTGGAATGTCTACCATGCTTTACCAGTTCCAAAAACTAATAAACCAAAAGATCTGAGAGGCTACAGAGCAATCTTTATTTCCTGTGGACTACTAAAAGCGTTTGAAAAAACGATACAGTCCATCTTAGTGGATCACTGCTTCAATGGGTGTCCACAGCATCTTCATACTATTATTCCTAGGAGTTCTATGCTTCCAAATCTATTAACGACCAGCTGGGCGATCCAAAAAGCCCTTAATTATAAGAAACAACTTGAAATCTTATTTCTAGACATAAAAGCAGCTTTTGACACACTCAGCACAACAGAGCTAGTTAAAATTTTGAAGCATTATTTCAGAATCGATGGTAATCTTCTCGCTATACTCCATAAACTCCTTATCAACAGGCAACTCTTTATTAAATATGGCCATAGGTTAGAGAGGAGCACCACGACCTCTGTTGGCATCCCACAAGGGGGAGTTCTTTTATCATGGTTTTTTGCCGCAGCACTAGAGCCCTTCCTTGCGAAGCACCCAAACTTCATTTCATACGCTGATGCTGATGATATTAAGATGCTGGCCACATCCGATGATCCAGCAAAAGCTGAGGCAGTCGCCTATGAAAATCAGATAGTAGTGTTTGAACTCCAGGATTTTCTAGGACGTCTGGGAATTAAACTGAATCCTCAGAAAGCAGCTCAGATGACCTTCACAAAAAGGACTATTAATGAAATTATGCTCACAATAAATGGGACCGCCACTAAAAAGGTTCACTCACACACGGATTTGGGATTGAAGTGGGGTGACGGACTTACTTTCAAAGACCACCTCAAGATGGTCAGGCTAAAAACACTTGCGGCTTTCTGAGCAATCCGGCAGGAGTTGGTCGGTCTTATGCCTCGAGAATTCCTTTGGGAATACATCCAAAGGAATTTAACACCCGTACGCTTCGGTACTCTGGTCAGGAGTCTCCTCTACTCAACTAAAGAGATTTCTGGGGGTTGAATACTGGCTACTGAGATGGCTAAAAAAGGAGATGGGCTATCCTTTCACCATCTCTAGCAGCGTGCTCTATGCAAACCTTGGCATGAAACCCTGGGAAACCATGGTCAAAGAGAGGAATCTACACACCTTGGCAACTTCGATGCGGACAAATGGATTCGTCTGACATCTGAGTTGTTTCTGCAAACCCTTGGACCTCAGAACGAACTCGGTGCAGTTCAACACTTTGTCTACAATCTTGTCTGCAAAATGTGCAATACCTGAGGTCAGAGTTCCTTAGGTTAATATATAACTCCCTGGGAATTGATGCCTCATCCATCTGCAGCTCGAATCGCAATAGACAGGACATAGTGAAAGAATTCTATAAACATGAACGATAAGCATTATGTAAAAAGAATTCTCTGCAAAGGCTTCCCTAGATTCACCGTTCTTTTTTTGTTTGTTATTTATTTTATTTTTTATTAATTGATTTTTATTTTGTTGTGTATTTTCAATCTGTTTTGATCGCTTGCAATTCTAATCAATGCAATCAACTGGAATTTGCATAATGTACACCCTTCTAGCCGAACCAGGCTGTTCCTGTTAAATTAAAATGATATTAATAATAATAATAAAAAAAATTAATCAACTTTGTTAATGAAAAATTGTCTGGTGTCAACAGAAAGCCGAGGAAAGCTGAATGCTTTATGGAAAACGGGCAGATCTGTGAGATAGCACTGCCCAATAGGATGTTCCTGAATTGTTAAGCCAGACAATTCTGATAAGAATTAGCGCCAAAGGCAGAAGGTATACTGAAGTCCCCAATAATAAGCATATTGGTTTTCGAAGGCATGGTGGAAAAGGTGTAGTCAATAATTTTATTCAATGAAAATAATATATAATAAGGGACAGAGAGGGGAGGACAGAATAACAGAATTATTAATAATCTGTTAAAATGAGAGACGTACCTTCAACTTTATCGAATTTTGTGAAGTGAAATACCTTCACGAGGTCCCTCGAGATAAGGGAGGCGCTATATGAACAGAATTCAAATAAGAATTCCTGTCAGAGAACAGCCACATAATCCAGATTTTTCCATGGAGGACGAGGACATAGGAATTCTGCAATAAGAAAAGGTAGGATATCCTTAAAAACACTGCAGAAGTTTATTTCTTTTTGGAAGAACAAATTCACAGAAGAATGATGAAATGGATGAAGATATTTTAGATTTTTTTCACACTATTTCAGATGTTTAAAACTTTGTCCAAAAATTATCTTATTTTATAGGACGAGAAATTTTGTCACTAATAATTCTGATGGAAGGGAGGAGCCGAAATCAGAAGTTAGGTTGTAGTAGGCTTTTAGGAACATCAGCAACTAAGGCCATATTTCCCGTGTATATTGTTTGTAAATTGCGCGTGTTCTGAGGAAGATTTTCTGTTTGCTGGACGAAACACCCGAGTTTCAGGGAGAAAATCCATGCTACCCTCGCCTGAGATGGACTAACTCAACCACGTTGTGAAAAGGCCCGTAGAAATCCCTCACGTCATCGACGGGACTTGAACTCAGGTCTTTTCCACCCGGTGTGGGGAGGACGGCAATTCTACCAACTGTGCTACCCACGAGGGCCTAGAAGTTAGGTTTCATATTTCTAAACGAACACTAAGCTTCATAATTAGTAGAAAAAATAATTTCATTATAAAAATTTGAGCCTCCAAAGAGGCATAACGATTTACTGTCTGTCCAATGAAACAGAGAAGTCGTGTCCCACGCGATCTTTAGCCATTCCAAGATAAATTGCCAAACATTAAAGAGTAGTATTTTATAACTTTTTGTGGAGTAAAGCAAAATATAAACAAAACTATTTATAATTTTCATAAATACGGGGTAATTAACATTCGTTTTCTTGTTTTTGCAGATAAAATCTCATAAATTTATGTTATTTTACAGGACAAACTGGTTATGCTAATTCACGTTTTTGCCTTCAACACCACGAACACGTTCGGAATGAGATAAATTACAACCACTTCTTCTCAAGCTGTTAAGTAGCGATTGTTCACGAAAATTTCCAGGAATTTTTTCTGTTATGTATTTTACCTTTCTAGATAGCCTTATTATTGATGAAATATGCTATCGGAAATATAAATTTAAATGAATACATTGAACTGCACTACCGAGACTTTTTTCCCCTTTACTTAATAGCAGTTGGAGAGATGTATTTATTCTCATATTAGTTGTGTGAATGTACTTTTGTGTGTACGGAATTAAAAAAGTAAATGTTAAATTTTATTATCATGTATTCATTGTACGCGTACAGTTGGTATGTCTCATATTATTTTACTTTGTTTTCACAGACAGTTATGTTACGTATTCTGCTATTTATGGCGCTGATGCTGTCATCTTCCTACTTCGTTGATTCTTATCCAGCAGGAGAGGGGAAGGTCAGTATTAAAGTCTGGAGAGGACCAAGCAGGAAAGGAGATACCGAACACGAAGAAGAAGATTCAGCACCTTTTGCTTACTATATTCTACAGCCGGCAGGCAGCTCTCATGGTCACGAGAAAACGCACTACTGAGAAAGTTTCTTTAATACTTAGTTCTGTTTAAATTTCGTTTCTTCTTATTATCTCTGACAGAAAATTCTTAATTTACAAACCAATTTATCTTAATTTAGAAACCAATTTGGAGAGATTAATTACTCAAAAATGTTATCCATTAGAAGAAACAGTTATGTTGTTGATGATGTTTGTAAATTTACTACAGGTACAAAGAAAATAAATGAAATCGTAATAATTTATTTGCACCAGCAATAAAAATTTTCCATGACTTTATAGTCAAGAATAGTTTTTCTATTTAAGTCACGTGCAACCCGCAAAGTAATATTATTTGAAATTACACAAACAACAAAATCCATTTTTTACACAAATAATCTCACTATCAAAAATTGCAAATACAAGAGATAAATTTTACATTTTTTCCTTTCCAGTTGATTCAGTTAATCTGATCGCTTCGTGTATAACCAACACTTGTTTTTTCCCTATCTTGTATGTTGAAATTGATTGTATTGTTATTTCAGGATAACATCTGTCCTGTTCATATTACTTTTAAAATCACATCATGCCTATGTCTTAAAAATTTTCAAGGAGTTATTCCGAATCATATCTCCCACAATAAAGCTGGAATTGTCTGGATACCAAGAGAACCCATGGATACGAGGAATCGTCACATCTTGTCTGTAAATTTCGTGTTTTAAGGTCGTTTCATTTGTTTTCGGGATGAAGAATTTCTACACATTCATCTGAGGCTCTCTAACTGATCTTGAATTTCTCATTAAGTTCTTCGCATCATAGAAAGATTGGAATGCCGTCCTTTGTAAAAAGGTAACGATTGCCAAATCCCCGCAACCACAAAGGCTCTTAGTGAAGAGAAGAAATTAAACGAAGAAAAATGTGGCGCATAAAATAATAAAAAGTAACAGTTTCACCGATCCCGAGATAAATATCACCACCCACTCCTCTCCAGTTGCTTAATGACACATTTTATGTTGTGTAAGTCAACTTCTTCATTTTAAATACTGAATGCAATTTTTGTTTTCTATCACTGTACAATTAAAACTTAAACAAAAATAAAAATTTAGTCATATTTAGGGTTACAGAGAACAATATTATCTCAACCTAATCACGTGTATTATGTTCATAAATTGCGTTTATTTCCTGGTAGGTTTGCCTGTTTATCTGGACTAAAAACCCGAATTTCTGGGAGAAAAATCCTCGCTATACTCTCCTGAGACACACTAACTCAGCCACAGAATGAAAAAATAAAAGCCCATAAGAGTTCCTCGTATCATTAACGAGATTCGAACTCGGGCCTTTTCCACCTGGTGTAGGGAAGGACGGTAATTATAACTGCTGTTATATCCTCAAGGACCAGTTAAAACAGAAAAGAATATATCTGGTGGCTGCTTTTAGAAATTATTCCTAAAAAAAAAAAACATGGCCTGCTTTATTTCATGAAATAGGCCACTCCTTTGGTCGCCCCCTTATCTTTCGCCACCTCCGTATTTGCCACTCCGTACCCACCCTTTAGAAACGTCCTTGGTCAAATAGGAAATGGATAACCTTTATTTGGGATGAAGACTTTAGCTGTAGGTTTACATACAGAATTAAATATGTACAAACTGGACTCGAAAAATTAATTTTCCGAAATATTTGATTGAAAATAAGAATAAAAATATTCATAGAAATCTTTCCAAATGTTATTCATGTAATTCTTATAAGCTTAGGTAAAACGCTAAACTATCCAGCTATATAAAACGTATATAAGACTTTATTTCATAAAAAGTTGGAACTCATCAGCATTTTGAAGCGACAGCCCTTTGAAGTAAACTCCATCTACAACCGCAACACAAAATGCCATTGAGAACTTGTCGAAAACTCAATTTCGTTAAATAATGTTAAGCACTTTAGACTAAAACAGTATTAAAGGAAAAAATCGCTACGGTTTCAAGCACTGATTACTCCACTTATCTCGTGCTCGTAGAAAAAATAATTTCCTCGAGTTATTAGTTCTCGTGAATCCTTGCTTTCTTGAGAAGCAAACCTATCTTTAGGCCTAGCGTGACTATAGAAATTACGGTCACTAGGACTTCTTTGCCGTGAGAAACTGAATGCAGAATGTTCATTTAGCATTCAGAAGGAGATACGAAAATAAATGGGGCGAAAGGTGAGGCTTTATTAGTGTACATAATTTATTAACGAGTACCATGGTGTTCATTTATAATGAAGCTAATAGTGGTACTTTTGACATTAACAGCGACAGTAATCGATAGTCTTTAATTTCTACTAAAAAAAGAAAAGGAAAATGCACAGGAAAAATTAATTTCGAATAGCAATTCTCAGGTTTTATGAGAGTGAGGACATGCGTTTTTCAGAAATTTAATGGATTCAATAATAATGCATAAACACACACCTCTTTGAGTTAATTACCAAAATCAAAGCTAGAGCGAGGAATACAATCGATTTCTTTTCGTATGCTCTCTCTAAGTTAGTCATTCTGTAAGCTCTAATCTTTGGAATTCAAAAAGAAAAAAAATCAAAATCACGAATGTAAATTAGGATATCAGAGTCTCGATTTTGAGACTCTGATATTCAACAATGTAAGTAGACGATGTAATCTGGTAGCGCTTCATGATATTGATAAGAAATTTGTACAAAAAAAAAAAGCCACAGCAGTCATTATCAAACGGAAGTCTTAGAGAATTCGAATACAACAAATATATGGGCTTTCAGGAGTGAAGGATGCCATTAATTTTGGATAAGTTGAAATATAAAATACTCAGCCTATCATTCTTGATTTTATTTTATGAAAACCTCATGCACGAGAAGTATTCGACCTATAATACTTAGTTTAGAGAAATACAGGAGAAGGAAGTTGAGAAGTTGTTCTAGAAAACAGAAGTAAAATGGAAAAATAAGGAAGAGAAATAGTAGATTCTGGGAGTTTGGTGTTGGACAATGAATTGATGCTGACTTCTTGCGTGTTTGGACTGACCTCGAAGAGAGTGGCGGAATTACAAATGCCAATTCAGAGGAACAGAGCTCATGGAAATATCTACAGAAACGGCATGCAGCAGATACTGTTCATCTATGAGACAGAGAGTGACAAATTTTGTAAGAGACGGGTCATTATTCAATCTGGTTGGCCTCTTTGAATAAAGTTTGGAAGCTGGAGAGCTGTTTCGGGGACATGACCTCAGATATGGGTACAATATTCAACAGTAGGGCGGATTTGAGGCTTATACAGAGTGAGTAATTGTTTAGAAGAAAAATAATACTCACAACGAAATAGAAAACTCAGTTTATTTGACGCAGAGGAAGCAATATTTCTGCTTATGCAAAAAGATATTATAAGTCATGGTAATTCCTAATAGAGATATGTGATCATGTTTAGAAATCTCAGTGTCATAAGATAAGCACAAAAACAAGCATCCTTTTTTTGCGAGAAATAAGAGGTTTAAGCTTTCTTTGCCCAATTCTGGAGATTACATAGAAATTGGTATTTAAGAAATTGGTGGTGGATATTCGACAAGTTGAAACTGTTTGTACAGAACGAAGTTATTCAAACTGGAAGGTAGACTGTAAAGTGCAATTCAGCAAAACTGTGAATCGGATTTCCGGTCAGTGGAAGAAGGTCATTAATATTTAAGGATATTAATATACTTTGTCACGGAGGGGGTATCACAGCGACGACACAACCGGGTTCCATTCCTGTCAACAAAAAAACAGGTTCCGTTACAACGGACTTAGAATACCAACGCTGGACAGTGGAGGATTGTAAAAAAAACTGTTGACCGACGAATTCCGGTTCCTGCTGTTTCGTGTTGATGGGAGGACCAGAATATGCAGAAACAACAGCATGACATATGTCAACCTGCAGGCTGGTGCTGGCAGTCTAATGGTGTGAGGAGTATTTATTGAGCTCCTTGTAACATCTAGATATCATGGTTATCTGAAAACTGATACATCCCTTCATGGCAGCAGTATATTTATCTACGAATGCGTTCTTCCAACAGGATAATCTCCAATGTCATAAGGAGATAATTGTAGAGAACTAATTCTAGGAACAGTAGAGTGAATTCAGCCTACTGCGATTGGCCTCCCAATTGCCAGATTTCAATTAAATTGAGCACCTCTGGGAGGGGGATTAAAGACACATAATTAATTATTATAGATACACAATTACGCAATTTGCAACAATTGTGGGAAGCATTTGAATCAACATCTCTGTGATACCCTTCCGACATTTCGTTGAGTCTACACGTCGAATCCAGGCTGTTCTGAAAGCTAAATGGTGGGGAATCTACACGCTATATGGCAAGGGTGCTTAATAAATTGCTCATTCAATTATGTCGCCATTTTCTCTATTGGACTTTTCAATAAAATTTTTCTGTTTTAGTAATAGTCAGAGGATAACTAGGACCTTGAAAATGTCTTTAAAAAAATTATCTTCCCTTTTGTTGTGAAGGAACTAAACAAAGTCCATTATCAAAGCTCAAATACTTGTATATTTGAGCTTTGATAATGGACTTTGTTTAGTTCAGTGTATGTCAAAAAAACCAAACCTTTTTTATTTCGAAATTTTTAATGTGTTTACTGAATGGGTCTTACATGTGACAGTGCAGAATGTACTCCTCAAAGAGCTTATATCTTCAGCTGTATTATTGAAAATCACATTATCCACATAATGATAAACAATTTAATGCATGGGTGATAGGATACTCCTTATGTTTGTCTCAGTATGGATTAGATGAAATCAATTTTTAAATCCTATTCGTAAACAAAACGAAGTCCCCAAAGTCTGTCTACAAAAATTCCACCTCACCTTATAAATTATTTCGTCATAGTCACATGTATGATGTTGCCAGCATTGTTCTGATGAAAGGAACCCAGTTAGATCAAAGATAGCTGACAACTGTTCTTAAACCGAATGACAATGTAAATTCAGAAAAGAGGAGGCTAGTAGTACCGTTCAAAGTGATAGATTTAACGAATTAAGAGGCAAATTCCCTGATTGAACTCGTCTGATAAGTTGATGTATACGAAATAAAAATCTTCACCTCAAGGACCGTACCACATCAATGTTACTGATCTGTTCATGCCGAATTTAATTTGTAAACAAAGCAGAATTACTAATACAAATATTATTTGATAATATTTATTTTGTTAATAAAACAATAGTGCAATCGAATGGGAAAAAGCCAGCACTCTCTCTCTCTCTCTTATTTGGATTGTAAAAAAAAATAAGATCCGCTATTTGATACCGTGCTTTGAAACTAATCCGTATCCAATTACTATAATTATCGTTAAAAGCTGTGATCAAGAAGAATTATATCAATAATTAAGGAGTATAAAAACCGAGGAAAGTGGCTGATAAAAGTTAAGACTACCATCTATGGTCCTTGGTAACCCGGATACTCAAGGATCCCTAAATAGTTGTTAATCACATGCGTTATTAAGAAACACGAGAAGATAATGCGGATGTCACGAGTTAGCCTATATAATTTCTCTATTTCTTTTTTTATTCTTCTTTTGCACGTTCCTCACATCACGGTCGGAACAAATTGATATTGGGAAGTACAGACCAAAATACGTTTTCTCATAGGAAACTTTTGAAATAAACACACAACGCCCTGTATAATCCTTGTGTGATGCATTCTGATTAGAGTTTTTGCCCATACTTCTGTATTTTTTGTTGAACATTTCACAATCGCGAAACAAAAACCTCACTAACAAAATGTTCCTTTTAAGGAAGTAGCTGCTACTTGTACTGGATCTAATGCTGATTTGTGACACTTAAAAGGAAAATAGAAAATACGAAGATTTCAATAATAAAGGATAGTATCGCTACACTTAGTTTGATGATCAACCTTTAGATCCACGCGAGGATTGGATTCGCAGATTACATAATATTTATTAGAACCCTCTCCTTTAAACCAAAGGTTGGATATTGCGTTTTGATTTGATTGAAGTAATTTGGAAAGATTTAAGAGTTGATAGATGTATTCGTCTGTGGATTTATAAATTAAAGAAATTTAATACTTGAAACATAGATGCAATTTTATTTGTACTTGTGAAGCAGAATCTGTTAATTCCAAATTTAATTATATTTCCTACGTAAAACCATTAAGAATTTTTGTCAGATCATTGAAGTTGTTTAAGAGAATCTGAATTAATTCCATTTAAACCAACGTATTGGTTAGTGTTCTGCGCTCTGTATCAGTTTAAATTGATTAGCTTAAAGTGATGCAGAGTCTGGATATTAGGCGTCATTAAAAAAATCTTATATTGTGAATTCCTTTACAACAAGCTGCCCTGCTCTTTAACTTGAATAAGTAATACTTTACAAATGAAGATCCTTGCGGATAGGAAGGTGATTATAATCACAGTCCTCCCCATACTTAAAAGTTCCCCATAAAAGGGGCTTTTATGGGTGTTTATTATTTTGTGGCTCGTTTAGTCGCGAGGATAGCAAGGCACCTACTCTCCTCGGCAACCCGGGTTTTTCTTCCAGCAAACAGACAAATAGACCAGAGAATACACGCAATTTATAGACATAACACGCATAGGTGGGAGAGGTTGTTCTCGGGTAACCCTAATAGAGAGTTTTTTTTTTTTTTTTTTTTAATTAATTTCCATATAAAAAGCATACTGCTACTTATTCTCAGTTCAGTGCCACCACCATCAGACATCACCGTTTCGGAGATTACTGTCTCGTCATTTCTTACATTCAACATAAGAGATGATAATTCAGTTGTGAATTATTTCCACAACTGAATTATCAGTTGTGGTGAAAAATTCAACTTATGTACTTACATACAACTGTAATAAAGCAACTAGTTGTTGTTGTTGTTCTTGGATTTTAGGGGCATCGACAACTAAGGCCATGTTGCTCTGTGTATATTGTCCGAATTGCGTTTGTTTTGAGGTCGATTTTCTGTTTGCTGGACGAAAAAACCGAGTTTCTGGGAGAAAAACCATGCTACTCTCGCCTAGGCCCGACTAACTCAGCCACGTTGTGAAAAAGACCAATAAAATTCTTCCCGTCTTCGACGGGATTCGAACTCAGGTCTTTTCCACCCGGTGTGGGGAGGACGGCGATCCTACCAACTGTGCTACCCACGAGGGCAAAGCACTGGTGAGTGCTCTATAATATCTTTAAATTTTTAGGGATACCCACTTAAACTGCAAACCAACATGAACGTTTTGAACGCCTCCACATTCTTTAATCTCAAGGGAATGACATTGCCACAATTTATGCAAGCCCCTATGTTATCGATGGCCTTCTTAGAACTTATAATGATATGTTGGCCTACAGATTTTTTTTCACCCCTGTGGAATGTCGATGAGGTCATCCCAATTTTTAAAGGAGTCAACTGCAGACTTCAAACCCATTGCTGAGGCAACCATGTCTCCTTTGACTAGTTGAAAATCTGCTGATCCCAATCTTGTTCCAAACAGTTCTTTTTTAATAATCCACCTCAAATCCATTGTGACATTAGCGGACAGTCTGCATTTACAATATGTTGGACATTCGTACCAAAGTTCTTAAGACCTTTGTAAAGATGGTCTGAAATTGTCATTACTTACTTTACTTAAATCTGAAATAACCCCTGTCTATATCAATTGTTATGGGCATGTTAAAAATTTTGCGTACCTCTCTTTCCATATTTATGTTATGTTGCAATCATTGGCGAATCTCATAGTCTACAAGTTTGGAAATTTGCCAACCGGGCTCCTCATGGTATGGCTCAGTTAAGGCAGCATATGTTACAGTAATCTATCACCAACAACGGAGGATATGTTCTCAAAAAGTACCACGTTTGGCAAAACACCACAGTTGGAAAGACTAAGGTCCAAGAAAATATCAGGTTAGGGGAAAATCAATAAATGTTAATTGGGTGTTTAACAATAAGAAAAAATAGAGATAAGAACAAGATGAGAAACAAGATATACATAGAACTACACAAAATTTCGACTATCCTCCTAAGAAGCATCTTCATTTAATACAGAAAAAGATAAGTTGCAAGTTCATTGCTGAAGAGATACGAATAAACGAGGTTCGAATTATCGGACTAGGCTGGACAGTAGCTTCAGCCCCTCTATGGCAATTAAGGAAGATTATACCGTGTTTACTCTTAACTAATCTAGCAAAAGAGTTGTGGCACCGCGTGCACAACAAATCCACTTTTTAGTTAAAGAAAATCGAATAAAAAAACACTTTAAAATAGTTATTCATAAAGCAAACACGTGAGCATGAATAATTGAAAAAGCGTAACAGAAGTACTAACGGGCATCTGTTGTGTAATATTTCTTTCGGCTTGGAAGGATTTTTTTTATATTCATCGTATAACGAATGGGAAATCCGTAACAGAGTGGAATAACAAACAACCACCGGAAAACTGCTGACCTCTGATTATACGAGTAGTTGAATAATTCATAGTCCAAATTTTGCTTCACAAATTTTAGTTTACCGTTTTGGTTGGAGAAAGGATGAGATGAAATCAAAACTGGGGTTGTTTTTAGTTCGTGGTCTTACATTGCAAGAATTAAGTACTCTTTGTGTTCACGATGAGCTAAAGCCAGATCAGACGCAAAATATCATGCTTTATTCTTCCCAAGGAACCACTAACCAGAGGAAAGGCAGCCACCCACCAAAGTGATAGTGCAATTCGTAGTAATACACTCATTGGACAAAAAAGAGTACGTTTAGAAGAGCCCCGATTGAAAAACACACAAAAAAAAAAAAAAAAAAAAACAAAGAAAATCACTGGTGTGTCGAAAGCAATCATCTCCAAAATATACAATGAGTGGAAGATGAAAGGAGAATGCAGCTCCAACACAAAGAAATGTGGTAGAAGGTCGGTACTCTAAGAAAAGAACCGCAGAATTTTAGGTTAATTGTAAATAGAAGATGTGCAGCGAATGATGAAAATTTCAATTTAGCCAAAGAAAGGCATTTCCAAACGAAATATGCTGCTGAAGTCGAAAAATCTGGAATTTTGTAGTCGAAATAGAGATAAGACCAGATTCTTCAACTGGTAGTCGAAGATCTGGAAACTGTGCCTATACGAAAGCCACTTCTTTACAAAATCGAAGGATTCGAATGGAGTGATGCCAAAAATGAAAAGACTAGAATGTGGAATAGTGAAAAATGATCATGTGAGTTGACGGGTTTCGATTTATAATTTTTTGCACCAATGGTAGGATGCAAACTGATGAAGGGTGAACCTCATGAAGCCATGCACCCAGACTGTATGTCTGGTTCTCAAGCGAGTGAAGGTGGTATAACGGTATGGGTATGTTCAGTTGGCACGGATTGCGTTCGCTCATACCGTTAGAAGGTCGTGTTATCTCTACTAAATATCTTCGGTTAAATCGGACCAACTTCACCCTGCAATGCTTCCTTTTTAGCGGACTGTTATCGATTCTTTCAAGACGACAACCATCCACCATGCAAAAAATTGCATCTGAATGGTTCGAGTATCATTACCAAGATTTCCCTCAGACATCCAGTGGAATCCATGTCACGAAGTATGCACAGGCTGTAATTCGGGCAGAAGGTAGCCATCCTAGATATTGAATAAAAGTTTCTAATTTTTTGGACAGTGAGAGCGGTATTTGATGTAGCGTGATCGTGAAGAAGGAACTGTTAAGTAAATTTAGCAGTTCCTTCTTCATCGCTTTGATTTTATCCAATGGATAATGCTGTTAATATTATTTCCTCTATCCAAAGTACTGTGTAGATTTATTTGCTAAACAGAACTACCTACATTATCAACAGTATTTGGTCAACAGCATTTTCCAAAAATTGGACTCTTGAAAATGAAATTAATACCGTTGATTACTTTAAGGCCTTCGGTATATAGGATCCTTCTGAAATAATTTGTTTACTAACGCAGGCAACTCAGATTTTGTACTATTTTTCTTTAAAGCATTCGTCCGCTATGGAGTTGAAAGAGACATATTAGCAGTATCTTGATTTAGTGTTCGTAGCACACGCTTCTTGATTAGACCGGGGTTCGAGCCCGTCACCACCAAATACGGAGGATGCGGAAAGGTCAGGGAATGACCACCGCATTTCCTGGAGCAATATGGCCTTAGCTGCTAATGCTCCTAAAAACCAAAATAACAAACAACAACAAACAAACGATTTAGTGTTCCTTTTTTACCCACATGAGATCAGGATTCTGTGCAGGGCAGACCAATTCTGCAACCATTTTACTCAAAACTACACTACATGCTTCGCTTTACTGCAGGCGAATCAAAATTTTACAGGATCCATTTCAAAAGAATTGCCAGAGTGTAGTTAGTACGGAACTCCAAAATGTCAATGTAGAACAAGGCCATAATGATTATACATAGTTACTGCGACTTTGGTTTCAATTAGAACGACAAGCAATCAAGCACAGCATACCCACATCACTCCATCCAAAAGGAGGCTAAATTGAACAGTGAGCTGGTTGCATCACTTTTAGCAGCCCCTAGAAGTGGTGCAGAAGGGGGGGGGGAGGAGTACACCAAGAGTTGAATTGTAGACTGAATCGGGACTCAGGCGTGAATAGTGGGTTGGGCCATTGGTCTTTGGTTCCAAATTTCATGTTTAGGACACCACTTGATGCGATTTCTCCTCTCTGCTTTGAGGTGAGAACAATGCTGGAATTGGGTCGGAACTCACTGGAGCCTAGGCTAATAAAAGTTTATCAGAATGGTAAGACGGCTATTGGCAATTACGAGTTCGATCACAATTTTAATTAATAGTGACTTCAAAATATCATAAGTGAGAAGCTATGAAATAATATTTGCATATTGAATGAACTTTTGAGAAATATGTATTTAATTCTGTACTTCCGTTGTTAATATTTTTCAATTCGAGGCCTGGGCAAAAAGGGGCACAAATCTTAAGTAATCTTGCATAGAAACTTCTTTTCGACAACTAACGTGATATAGTTTGTGGAAAGTTATCCATCCTGACTGAATTGACCTGCTTCTGTCTGTCCCATCTTCTGTCAATCACAATCTCAATATTTCTTTCGTAACAATCTCGATGATGTAATATCTTCTATTTATGAAGGTCTGAGTTCAGTTCCTGTTACCGAGCTGAAATGATTTATTCTGCTCGATAACGATAGAAATTTCTAAAGACCTTTCCAAGCAGTGGCCGAAGTCAGTGTTGTACAAATTGACCCTAGAATGCCATGTACTGGGAACTCCGCCTTTGTTGCCTATGAGTTGTTTATGCAAAACGATCCAACCGAATCTATTGGCTGTCAACTGGTGCTCGTATCCTGAAACATTGAAAATATTATTTTGAAGAAGAGAGAGAGGTACATGCAAATTTCAAAACTTGAAAAGGAAACGTCCATCAGAAAATCTGACAGTTAATTGTTCTACCCTGTCCTCAAAATACCAAAAAAGAAAAAAGTTAGCTATTCTGGAAAATTTAATTTCATAAACCGTGCTGCGATAAGACTACAGTTTTTTTTTTTAAATATTTTATTTTAATGTTAAAAATATTATAAAATTGATTATATAAATTTTAATTCTTGAACATTATGATGTAATCAACCCTAAGTTTACTTATTAAGGAATTCAAATATTTGCCGTAATTATTAACTGATTGCCAACTGGAGAAAACCTGTTTTTTAAACAAGTTTGTTTGCGGAAGGAAGCACAATTATGAGTAATGACGGTTTTTCACATCTTGTTTGTCCCTCTCAGAGGAGAGAGAGAGAACTAAAACGAGAGTAAGAAGCGGTTGGGGGTGACTCACACCTGTACACAAACCTTTCGATGTGCTGATAGTTCGACTAGTTTTTATAAAGTCCGAGCACGTCCTCAGAAATGAGGCTAATGACGTGACCTCCACCGAAGAGCCGTATAAAAAGGTAGAGGACTCTTTCGCCCTCTGGTATAAAATCGTGGGAGAATATGAACAGGTGTTTGTAAAGCACGCGCTCTTTGAGAGAGTAAAGGCATACCGTTCTTAGCTAATCAACTGGCAAAGAAGACACAGCAAACCGCAGGAAGAAGAGGAGGAGGTGCTACCTGTGGTTTGACCACACCGATTTTGCGACCACCTGTGTTTGCATGTGTGTGCCTGAGCACATGGGTCTACGCAAGCGCTACGACCTCTAATACGCCCAGTGATGGCAGCAACAGCAGCAGCAATTATCGTACAATTCCGAATATGGGCAAGTATACATTAGATCGCATTAATTTCTTAAGAAATCTTAAATCTTAGATAAATCGTGAAACCTTAGAAGTGTCAATTAATTCATGGTAGTTGAGTTGCATTATTTTTTTATACCAGAAAAGCTTATACTAACGTTAACATTTTTTGTAAAATGAAAATTTAAAACTGGAGTATATTCATATTATAACTGAAAGCAGTACTTAATGAATCAATTATTAATTGAGAATTCTTTTTACAATCAAGAGATTGCTCTGCTGTCATCGGTAATTTCTGTGACAGTCCAGCACTTGACTCATTTGGAAATGTTGGGGTTCAAATCCCGATCTCAACCAGAAGGAAGTAGAGGCCCCTCACCTTCGGTTATCCCATATTTTTCAGCTTACACAACATATAAACCACATGAACACATTAATGATATAGTATATGGCCTGCTGTACTCGGATTAAAGTTGTTGCTGCTCTAAAAATTCCCCAAGATGGCAACCAATTGTTATCATTGTATAAATTAGACCTTTTATCATATTTTTCGTCTACGATACGCAACATTTGTAGATGCTAAGTTAATGAAAAACTTAACTTCTAATGTATAGCAATCCTAACTTGTCTTAAGGATCGTCATTCTTTTAATTTTTCATCCATATCCTGAAATACCACTAAAGTAAACCTGTTTTGATCACACATAAACGGACGTATCACTGCCGTTTTCTCTATGCGAAAAACTATTAAAGAAAAAGCGTGAAAAAAATGAAAATTGGCAGGAAACAGAGTAAAAATAAATCGTTTATTTGGATACTGAGGAGAAACACTTTGGTTTAGCGATGAATATTTTAGTTTAGTTTAAAATAACAATTCCTGGAATTCGTATTTCATAGTTTCCATAATGTAATTTTTATTTTGTTTTCCTAGCTTGTTTGAACGCCGAGTGTAATTTTTAAATAAAGAAAAAAAAAAGTGAGAAAAAAAAAACATGGCACAGTTAATCAAAAACCATATAAAAATGAAAAAAAAATGCCAAAAGGGAATAGAACAAGGATATAAGAAACTGCAACATAAATATCAGAACGAGATTTAATAATGTACTATAATATAGAGAAAAACTAAGTACTGTATTTTTTCTGTTGCAGGGCAAAAAAATTCCATAATTTAGTTGTTTGGCAACTGATAAATTATGGAATTTTTTTATATCCATAATATTTATTTCCATTATGATAAATTCAGTTTATCATCTGAATTTATCTAATAACGTATTTCTATCTTTAAAGAAAGTCAATACTTATTGAAATTTATAAGAAACTAAAATGATATTTTTACCATTCATTAATATCCAACGCTGCTTGATTAATGCTGCTTTATTACATTGCTTTATTACATACATGTTAATGCCAAAACAATCAAAATGCTTCCACGTTTTTATTTCCAAATAAGGCATCCAAGTTTTAATTTACTATTCAAAGCAATTTGCTGTATCTTCAGTGAAATTGAAGATGCCTCGTATTATCTTATTTGATTCTGATTCATTTTTAAGAGATGCATCTTGCTCTTTACATATAATCAAAAGTATAGTACGATTCTGAGATATCTTGGAAGAGATAAGTGGTCGACAACTCCTGAGAACATTACTGAATATTAAATACCTACTTTGTTCAGGTGGAGGTTCGGGAAGGTCGTTATGAAGATCAAGCGTGACGTAAACTATGTTTAATGATACCGAAAGAGGTAAAGGGGATGAAAATACGCAAGAAAATGATGAAAAATAAGATATTAAAATACACAAAACAGGAAAGAATAAACCGTTTTCTGAACGAGAAAACAATCACACGGATTATACACTGAATACAAATTTGTGGGACAATGGAACAAAAAAAAAAAAAATAATAATAATAAATAAAAATGGAAGGACAACACCACTTTTAAAGAACGATCGGAACATGGGATTATTCAACAGTTACTAAAACTATTTACATAATTCAAATGTAAAAACAATGAATGTAAAATAGGTCAAAGCTGAAAGAGTATTTGAATACCGTACTTAGAGGAAATCGTTGGAACAGAAATCCAAAAGAAAATAAAGTTGGATAATTTCCTGTTTTTATTCAGGAAGGAGAGTTCATTCCCTGTAACAGCATTAATCAGTTTGTTGAATTCTGCTATCGCCATGTGCTGCCAGTATATTTATTGTAAATAGCGTACGAGGGTGGTTAATATAAGAAGAGAAGTTATTTTATAAATTTTGATTAGCACTAAGTATAAATAAGAAAAGCGGTCATCCATGATGACTTCTAAAAGTTTGGTGACAAGCGGATTGTGATTTGTTGTTATTTTTCAACTGGTGGTCTGCCATAGTATAATTTATGTTTAAAAACCATAATCTTGGATATGCTTGGGGATAATTTCAGTTTATTCTTAGAGGACCTACAGTGGCGGACAAAAAACTGCATCACTTGTAAATTTTGCAAATAATGTGTTTTGCGCTGCATTGTGGATTGCAGAAATGTTCGAAATGTATTTGTTAGATGGGATATACATCTCTGTGAATGAAATCCAATAAAAAGACTCCACCTGATATACCTAATTATCATAAATATCTTCCCAAAGAGTAAAACGCGTATTTAATGGAAATATGAGAAATCATGCAAATGGCAATCATGACAACCAAACATACATTTTATTGCATTTACGTGTTCAAATTGAAATAAAAAGTTAACATAATAGTATTATGTAATGTAAATCGGCAAAATAAGTCCTCAATATTTTGTTGTTCCTCCTCGAGCTGCAATTACAGCCTTGCAACGACCTGGCATAGAGTTAATCAACTTCTGGATATACGGTTGCCCAATTTCGTGGTACCACACCCTTACAATGCCCTCCTGCAGCTGAATCTTACTTATTGGCTTCTTCTGAGCAATTTTAGACGACATTATGTACCAGAAATTTTCAATAGGGTTCAAATGTGGACTGTTGCCGGGCCGGTACAACACTGTAATGCCAGCATTTCTGAAGTACGACTGCACCTTAAGGGAGAAAAACGAGGGAAAACATTGGTATGTTTTAAGCCTTGTGAGATAAGAAGACAAGCTCATCATTAAATCTAAATAGCATAAAACTTACCAATTTTGCTGTGTGGTAAGGTGCTGAGTCCTGACAATCATCCATTTTTCGAAGTCCATTTGCTGAAACACAGAACAGGACAATGTGTAATAAACTCACAAGCTCAATGAAGAAATAAAACAATGAAATAGCATTCGCGTAAAACAAGTATATATTATCGTTTTATTATAACGATTAAGAAAAGGTGTTTTGAAGAATTTAAAATACTTTTATAATTTTAAAATATTTTCATATTATTTAAATAATTGTAAAATAAGATAATTCATTTTAGAATATTTTAAATGTCTAAAGGACTTTGAGGAGGAAGTATTCATACGGAAGTCTTGCTATAGTCGCGACAAAAGTAACTGCCCAACCAAATGCAGCTGTTAGAATCAATAAATTTATTCGGTGAAGATGTAACGCTACACCTCTCATCAGGAGAACGTGTAGGGTTTCCACGGTGAGTTATTTCCGGATTTTTAACCGAGCATAACATGTAAATCGGCCCTTGAACACCTACTATTATAGACAAAAACATATACGGATATTAGAGTTATTCTTGGGCTGTTAAAATAATAATAAATGAAAGAAATCTCTAAGAGATTTTGTTTTGTCCAGCGCAGACACATGGCCCGTGAAGTGTGTGTCTAGCATAATGCTGAACTGCCATTTCGGTTCGAATACTTCACCCAAGTCGGAGTGAAACGTAACAACTGGGATTTTGGTGTTGCTAAATGTTGGTACCATTACCCTGATCGCATCAACATTTGGCAAGACTGGTCTTCAAACAAAACATCATCATCTTGGTCTTATGAGGGGGTTAAACCGCTAAAGAAAACATGCGATTTTCAATAAACTGTTATTAACAAGGTTTGTGGTCAGGATGGGGTTGGGACTAGGGCCAATATGGAGGAAATCTTAAACTCATTCGCGTATGAAGGATTTCTTGGTTATAATGGACTAGCGGTGCTACAATAGCAGTGAATGGCGATCCCAAGAGGGCGCCATCTTGGGAAACTTAAGTAAATAAAATAAATAAATTTTCTGTTTATACTCCGGGACGACCAAACGGTCAGAGGAGTTCACAAGATAGATAGAATACAAGAAACAGCACCGTATTCAGTAGTCACGGGCTTGAACCCCGGTCACTCAAGGCACGTGTACTTACGCACCGGCGCGCCTGACCACTAGGCTACGGCAGCCTTTATACTACTTTCGATTACGATATAGTTTAGGGCTAAAGCCTCAGGTTATGTAAATAGTTTAACTAATGTGGTCCACCCATTGGTCTGTTTATGATAGGTTCGTTTTTAAGTGACAAAGCAACTAAGGCTATAAGACGTTAGTATATTGTGTCTCTAATTTCATGTATTCTTCGGTCTGTTTGTTGGAAGAAAACCTCAGTTTCCAGGCGAAAAACCGTGCCACCCTTGCCTGAGCCCGACTAACTCATCAACATTGTGAAATGAATTAAATGTAATTGTTCTTTTTTAAAGAAAGGCAACTTTGCAACAGTATTAACCCAGCTGGTCAGAATGGTTGTGACTTCGCACTCTTCGAGGACATGCCATGGTATGAGGGTAGGCATTTTTCATTATTGAGAAAGTTCGGGATTATAAATGTTTTACGTGTTTTGGGGACAGTTTCTTGCTCGAGGGCTGTGATATTTAGGCAAGAACTGGACTACGATCAGAGGTAAATTATTTTTCAGGAGAGTCAGATAATGCGCATAGCGTAGATGCAAATAGAAGTTTATTTCCTCTTGTGGGCCTCACATTGATCTAGAAAATTGTAGGTATGGTTGAATGATGGATTCTACGGATAAATAAAAACCAGGGAGTTTGGCAAAAAAAAAACATCAGAGCGCGCACCTCTAACTTCCTGGAGCTGTCATCTCCAGCGTAATTTTAACGTGTATTTTGGATGCGTAAATAAAAAATAAATAAAAACACAAACAAATGAACGCATATTTTTCAACTAATAACCATCCATTATTCACATTTAAATTCTATTCATTCTTATCAGGTACCCGCTATTATAGTAATGAATGCTCACAGCTCGAGGCTACAGGGTTGCTAATCGCCATAATTTTCTAATTGGAATTCAAAGTCGCACGTTGTAATATTGTATTTGACACGCATTCGCTTAACTTAAGGATACAATGTATTGGTCTACTGCCACTGATGGTTTCTGTTGGATGTGACTCGGACGATCAGATAACAATGGAAATGTTTCATCTGTCACGAAAGTATCACTAGCCAGGATCACATAATTACATTTTCGTGATTTGTAAAACCTTCTCGGCGATTCCCTACAGCTTTACGTTTTTATGTGTTCGCCAGATATTTCAGTTTTTTGTTGAGTGAAAAATGCTTATAGATGGGACCACAAATTCGTGAGAGAGTTGTGGCATGTGGAAGCAGAGAGAGAGAGCCAACAATAGCAGGGACATGTCGGTACATGTTTCTACTTGCAGTAGCCACGCTTTCAAGATGGAGTCATCGGCCTTGTCCTAACAGATGAGGGAGAAGAAGCGTATATCATCTCAGATTAACGTAAGAAGACTGAGACTGATTGGTTATTTAGAGTGAAGAATTAATATTAACTTCTGTAGGAAGCTAAACAAATCTGCAAGCGAGGCATTAGACAAATTAATATTTTCTGGATGTCTCCCACATGGTTTGGTTGAATGCATCGTTTCTTAATGCAAGTGGTTGCTGCAGTGGATTTTCTTTGAGATGTGGCGAAGATCATCCTACTGTTTTAACCTTGAGGAGACTTACTCAGATTTTTTTGTTCTGAGTTCGAATCTCTTTTGGAAGGGTTCAAGATTAGAACCCCCCCCCTTCCTGCCTGGGTGCGCCCCTAGTAGCGCTTCTATTGAATGCAAAGATTAACTTCTTATTACTTTAGATCCACTTCGTATTCCATGCATATTTTACATAAAAAAGGCAATTCAAATGCAACACGTAAGGTGGACGTAAATCACAGTAGCGAGTTACTTCCTTAATGTTTTCTGGAAGCTCTGAGCACAAGTGCCTCTCTTTCTGTTGACGTCACCCTTAAGACAGCTTAAAAGATGAAGTCATGCACTTAAATTTAGATGTGATTTGTAATTCGTCTTTTTTAAGCACATAGCTAAATTCATCGTAGAACATGTCTCTATATTAAAAGCGAAAAACAAAGATATTACCATGACTAATGTACTAATTAACTACCTACAATTTCCATTTAAAGTAAGAATTAATGATCTCTCTCACTCTCTCTCTCTCTCTCTCCAAAATCGTATCCACACACCTCAACGGTCAGACATTCTTAATAACCCAATCCTGGATGGCTGTTTCAAACCATCCAGTCGTTCCCTGATTTATGTTTACATATAATCCTTTTCCCACAGTTCAGTACGATCATGGACTTGAGTTGTATCAAATTAAAAATAAACAATTATTTGTCCACTGATTGATGAAGTTCAGGTAGTATGATGATTTACACGCGCCCACAAAGAACTGAGACAAGGGCATTCGTATATCACACCAAAGGAGATTAATTACAAAACAATTGAAAATACTATGGGGATCTACATCATATCCAAAGCCTAATAAGCAACGTATGTGGGCTTATTAATAATACAATCACTATCATTCTGTAGGATAAGAACGGTTCTAGATCGCCAATTAAGAATAGCTCTTAAACCCACTGTAACTTTGGACTAAGCAGGTCTTAGTATCTTCAACCTCCAAAGGATATGAAAGAGAATATCTCGTAATAATATCAAAGTTAGAAACTTAAAAAAATAGTTGAAAATATGTTCTATCTGGTTTCATTTCCCTTTTATCACAAAGAATAATTGCTTAGGTACTCTTTTATTTCACATCAGATTTATCCATAACAATTCTATTCTGTGTTGACCATTTTCGAATTAAAACTCTCCGCTCATGTTCAAATCTTTCTTTCTCTTTTTCAATATTACGCTGAAGGTTTGCTTAATATCACCAAAGCTTAGGGGTGGAAATTAATACACGGTTTCCGATTAAAATCACAAAAATATTTACAGATTAGGAAAGACAAGTCAGCATATAAGACATTTTCATATTTGAACCTATCCTTCTGTGCTTTTAATGATGTAATGTGCGTGTCATTATGGACAAAGTTTTTCAATTGGATTGTCATAAAGTTCCCCATCCATCCCCTTCTTTCAGCGCAAAATACCGCCCCCCTCAGTGAATTAATCATTAGTATAACAATTAATTTGTTCTGAAGTTTCGTTTGTCCACTCAGCTTTAGAAGAATGTGACAGCTTTCTCTTATATACTATTCTTTAGGCTTTCACCTTTTGAAAGGGATCCGGTTAGTTATACGTGGTTTAAGTTTCTACTTTTTGTCGAAGACAGAAGTATGACATTAGCAAAAATTCCTAAAAACAACTTATCTTAAAATTGTTTCAAAAGAGAGAAGACATTACGAAATATAGAGCCTAGAAAAAAGTTTCTGGTCCCATCAAACGAGAGTTTCAAATTTACTGTTTTTTAATATATTTTTGTATATGTCCTTCTCAGTAATCATAAGTATTTTCACGAGTAACCCGCTTGGCCAATTCGAAGAAATTGTCCATGGTGGGTTAAGAATTGGCCTTAGTAATTTCATGGAAGGATACCAAGAAATTACCAAGGCCAGTTGATAACTACTGTCATGGTTGTTTATTCGTTTTCTTCTGTCAATTATTTTTATTTTATTTTTGATATGAGTTGCTCCGAGTATAGTCAATTTAACAAATTGATAGATAGAATAAAACAGACGAATCGTGCTGTGGAACAATTTAAGATTTTTCGTTTATCTTAGTTTCTTGCTGTTTTATTTCTATGTTGGACATGCTTTTATGAATACAACACAAATTTTTTTTTAATTGCAACCTGTTTAAAGATACTTGCGAGAAATTAAAAAAAAATTACGTATTATTTACGAGTACATCCGAATTTATCTTCAAGAGCTATTTAACTTACGTAGAATGCATTCTATTGCCATTTAAATCCGTAAATCAAATGAGTACCACTGCTGCCTAAGATGATACGTACACTAGAAGACGACTCGGAACTAAATATCTGAACACTCGAACCAAACTCCACATACAGTCACCCATGATAGCTGCATTCCACTTTCTCGATACTTCTCCATTGCCTGAATGTCATCCAATTCTCGCTGTTTAGAGAAGTGTGGAAAGTTGCATCAGCATTCATCATTGAAATCGCATTGGTAGCTCTATTCATCGGATGTCCTTTCTAAGGTAGGTGGAGTGACAACAGAGGGTGGTCTAGTTGGATACGTAACCCTTCTTCGATCTTTATCCTTGTTATACATTGAAATGTTCACTGTACAAGGGTAGTAATATAATGGTGGTTAGGGGGCTGTCTCCAGATTCTAGGGATCGGAGAACTCATCTTCTAACGTTGATGGGAAACTACACTGAGTGGACAGAAATCATGGAATACTTACCTAGTAATGGGTAGGCCCACCTTTTGCCCGGATAAGGGCAGTAACACGGCGAGGCATTGAGTCCCTAGTTCACGAAAGTGTTCCATAGTTATTTCCATCAGTGCTTGCTGCACCGCTGTCCATAATTCCGTTGCATTCCTGGGTGGAGGATCCAAAGATCGAATGGACCTTTCCACAGCATCCCAAAGATGCTCCACAGGGTTCATGTCCGGTGAACGGGGAGGCCATTCCATGGTGGAATGGCCTCCCCGTTCAATCTGCGGAATGCTCATCGGACTATGCTCTAGTCGCCACGGCTCTGTGGGAAGGCGCATTGTTCTGCTAGAAGAGTCCATTGCCTTGTGGGTGCACGACGACCATGAAGGGATGCAGGTGGTCTACAAGGATGGACATAACCTGGAGTGTACAGAGATGCGTATAGACGTACCAGAGGTCCCAATGGGTACCAGTTGAACATGCCCCAGACCATTATCGACCGTCCACGTCTGAAAAGTTCCTTGTTGAACTGACGGGTGCATAGCTTCGTGCAGTTTCCGCCAGGTACGCACCCAGTCCCGACAAAATAATTAGAAACGGGACTCATCGGACAAGGAGGTCCAGTACCGATGTTCTTGATGAACGATGATCAAAAATATAATCTCTCTTTTCGATGGATGAATAAGTGAGTGTTACACAGGGTATTAGTCTTCGGGCACAAACTTCACCCTTAGTAGACCATGCCGCTTTCTCTCGAAATCATCTTTTTGATCACCACAAAAAGCTGACATGAGAGATAGCAAGAAAAACTGTTTCCAAAGTATCGATCACGATCCTTGATACAGTCAATCATATGGCAGTATAAACCTACTACCGTTCTGTTTCAAGACTTTCCACAAACGCAGTCATTTTTCTAGGGAAAGGGAGGTTCCTATATCGTTTCTCCATGAAGAGAATCTTCTAAATGACGACTAGCTTGCCACTTGCAGGCGAAATCGCGGGTTTGGTAACCTTGCTAGCGATAGACTACTATGAAAAGATACTATTATATGTAATATTCTGGACGGCAAATGATAGAAAACAGTAATGAAATGATAGTGTTAAAGCTTATAAAGTACACATGAAGAAACCAAAAGGACAAATGTGAGAAATCTACGAAGCCACAAACTAAAGAGCATGGTGGAATTCGAGAAATTCATAAGAGAGGCTATTCCTGGACAAATAAAAACCCAATTATGTTGTTTGGGAAGGAATTTTTGTTCATGGAAATAAGGAATCTCTTTATGGCGTAATCTGAACAGTGCGTTGAACATGCTGCGTGGTATATGAAAATTTTATGCACGATATTTCTCCCTTCTTTCTCTTCCCGCGTGATGCAATGACCCATTATAAACAGGGCTTTGATTATTAACCGATTTGGATCAAAACAAGGATGAGCAAATCGAGAATGCAGCACTTCAAAGGAATAAATGATTTGTAGATATTTTTATGGATGGGGAACAGGTTCTCGTCTGAGACAGGCAGAAATTTAGTCTCGAAGTGCTGAACTTTAAATCTTTCGAATATAAGTGAATTAATAAACATCTTTTCAGAGAAGGCTTTAAGATAATCTAGTTGGAGTGTTTCTTAATAAATATTAGACGGAAAGCGAACTGAAATCAAAAGAAGGTTTGGGAATAATAAAAATAAGACTCACGCTGCTGTTGTATTTAACAACTTGGGCTGAAATAAGGTATAAGTCACTTAAATCAATGGGACACTTCTGGCTTTCCTGTACAACGTTTAAATTATAAAAGGAGATTTTCTTCTTTCTGTTTCTTAGAGAAAGTACTGGATGGGGTTGTTAAAACGATATTTTATTTTTTAGTATTATAAGGTTGGAAACCACTGGTTACTGATTTTGTTAGTGTAACTGAGCGAGAACACAAAATCTACCAAAAGTGTTGAGGATACCCAGATGAAGATACTGAGTGATCATTGAATTATAATCATCTACCTTATATGGTGTTTTGTCACAGTGCGCACTGATAACAGCCGCTATTTGCTTAAGCATAGACTGCACTAAATGTCTGAACAAGTCCATATTAATTTGCTGCCATGTTGCCTACAGGGCTTCCAGTGTCCATACGACTGACTTCCCGTTCCAGAACGTCCTACAGGTGATCAATTTGATTGAGATCAGGCTGAGGCCAGTCAAGACTGGTGATATCGTCACTGCGTTCCTCGAACCACTCGTAAGCAGTGCGAGCCCGAATATATAGCGTATTATCATCTTGGAAGATCCTGGTTTCTGTCCGGGAACTTTAGTTCACCAGGGGTTCTAGTTCTTGCCAGCAAAACGTGCAACCACCTCCACCTGCCTGGATAGTGACACCATGCACGTTGGCTCCACGGACTCGTGTTGCTTGCGCCACACCCGAAGGCACCTATCAGCGTGTTTAATCATGTATTTGGACTCATCCGACAAGCACACTCGTTTCCAGTCTTCCAGTGTCCAACCAGGTGTTGTTGACACCACAGAACTCATACATCTGAGTGTGAAGTGCATCGTCATTTGGGATATTGTATTACGATGTCAACAATCGCACAGTGACCTGCCGTTGATCACAACGCGCTGCACCCTTCGCTCACCACAAAAATTCACCTTGCCTAATCCTTACAGTTCCATTGTCGGGAAGTGGTTTGATCCATTTGGCACCATTCTTTGTACACCTTAACCACACTGGACCGTGAGCAACCGACAAGACGTGCCGTTTCCGATATGGAAGCACCCGACGCAAGAGCTCTCACAGTCGTGTCCTTTTGAAACTTCGTGATATCTTTACTACTTCCCAGAACTGCTACGTTATCAGTTTGACTTGCACAACCATATGTAAATTACCACTCCGCTAGGGTAGGAAACTGTACGACTTTTTATACTGTGGACTATGTGGCACAATCCATTATGGATAGGATGGTCATAATTCAGTGATCACTGAGTGCGTAGTTGAATTTTTGTTCCAGGTGACGCCCTACCTCTGATAGTTAGGCACTCAGTATATAAATAGTAGGGGCAGAGTTTTGCTTATCATCAGAGTGTAACAAGGTGGAATTGAACTAACGTTTAGTTTAGGGTCGCCCTACAATAAGGCACAACACACAAAACAATAGTACATAAATGGTTCAGGGGAGAGAACCCTTAAGTACCGTTTAGACAAGACACACTATATAGATGGACAGAAGGTGGTTAGCATCATTGGTTTTACTGAATTGTTCTGAGTGGACTGAAAGAGTACAGAGAACAATTTAATACATTTTGTAATAGGTTTGTTATTGAAAAAAAGTTACCATTCCAACAGTTCACACAAACAGGACTGATTAATGACAGATCTGGGTATAACAAAGTTTTTAAAGCAACAGAAGCTATGAGACCAATGTCATATCCTACATTTCTGTGGAAGATTCATTGTCTCTTGCAGCAATATTTTCTGACTAATGATTTACGTAAGTGTTCCAGTATAGGCACACTCACGGGGTGAGCAACTCCTCCTAAAGGAGAAGGAAAGAAGATACCATGGAAGATGGAAGGTAAATTTAGTGGTAGATTACTGCTGATCTGAAAAGGGTGATATCTGCAATTTATTTGAGATCAAAACGCAGAATTTATTCGATTAAGAAAATGGAAATGAAATTTTTATTCGTATTCTGCTGCGTATTTAAGACGATGTGGGCAAAATATTGCGCTGTACAGTCGCAGTATCTTGCCCACATATCAGTATGCTATCACATAAAATTCCTGGGATTTTTTTTAAAAATACGTAATACAGTATAATATAGATCCAAATGGGCGCGTGCCAATTTAGGCAACTTACCCATTGCGTTGTAATTCTTTGATGACATGTTAATGAAATAGGAATAGATCTGCGCGGCATGTGCATGGTGTTTTAATTCTTATAGTACAGGAGTTATTCACTGTAATTAAAATTATAAAATTTATTCCATATAAGCGACGCGTATTTGTTGTTTCCAAATTAATTCGCGTAACACGTAATGCAGATATTTAAATCCATCTTTCATTTTTGTTCTTTCAGTGCACCGTTCTTGTCGTAGTCGCTTTGATGTTGCCATCCACAATATCCGCTGCAACAGGAAGTTTTGGTAAAGAAGTAACTATTCCATCAGGAGTCCAGGTCCACTACCAGTTACTTGAACACGCTGGAAGCGGAACTTATAAGTTCGGTTACGACACCGGAAGCAGTCCGAGTCAGTCATTCAGGGAAGAAGAGAAAGGCCCAGATGGAAAAGTCAGAGGTCGTTACGGATACGTCACGCCTTACGGCGTCATGCGTGTTGTGGAATACCTAGCCGATGAAACTGGCTTTCACATTATCACCACACCGAAACGGAGACCGACTGCGCGCCCTTTACCTCCATTCGTGGGTCCCCTGCCACCGTTCGTATTTCGCCCTCTGATTGCAGAAATCTCAGTTTAGTGCAATGTCCACAAAGCACGCACTTGCCTGAGAGGTCAGACACCTTTCTGCAACTTATGTACGAATTTCTGAAGAAACTCGCTTGTTTTTGTTTGGGTAAAGTGACGTCATCAGTACCTCATCTGGAATTACGAGTATTTACTTTTGGACACGCTATTTTATGTTATTCGTATTATTAGGGGAACATCTTCTATAATCATCGAATATATTCATTGCCCCGATCATATTAATGTGTATTATTCATTAATTGACCATAAAAGTCATTACAAAACGTGAGTGTATATAGTTCTTTATTTGTACATCTCTAAATCAAAAGGAGCTTCAAATGCTGTTTTCGAATAATAGAAGTATATTGAGGAGTAAAATTTTTTTTATCATAATTTTGTTAATGCAAATTATTTTAATGAATGCATAATTATCTTGTGTTATGATTTCTGTGTTTTACTAGGATTTACCACGTATTTTCAACGATGACCAGATCAGATGAGAATTATGCAGTGTTGAAAGAGTTTATTCACCAAAATATCCGTGATTTAGCAGAATAACTGCGAATTTTCGATGAAAACGCGAAACTGGCATTGAAAATGCCAATTTCTGGCCCATGATCCTAACTCCCACCTCCATACTCTGGCTCCTGGCATTTTGTTTTTGTTTCTGAGACTTAAATTTAAATGCAAAGGAAGGATGAACACTGCAGCCATTGTCAATCCACTGCAGGATGAAAACGTCCTCAACGACTCATATTGAGGGAAATGGATCATAATCTACCACGCTGGTGGTCCAGTACGAGTATATTGTAGATGAATCAATGGATATTATGTTTGTTGCTGTGCGCTGTTTGGAAGAATGAATGGGGAATACGATTGATGAGCAAAAAGAAATGTTCTAGGATAAAGCAGTGCTTGTATGAAAGTCGTTGCTTTTTCGTAGAGCTTTTTTTTGTTTTCAGTTTACTAAATATCAAAATGACGAATTATAATTATTTGCTTGCTGTATTAATCATAGTAGACACGTGAAATATGAGATATTTCAATTATTATTAAAACGAATAATAGGAAATAAATAAAGTACAAAGTACAATAGGGGAAATAAGTAAAGTACATTACAAAAATGTTGACCGCATATTACAATCTATGGTACGTGTAGCCTAAAATTGTTTGTTTTCGGACAACTTCGATTTTTGATCACAGCATCCAATAATTCCCAGTTCAGTTTTGCTTATTTATTTTAAACTGTTTTATACATTAAAAAAATCATCAATCCATTGAACACGAGACACAAAACTGTCACATTCCCTAAAATAGCAGTCATTTTGCATAAATCTGAGGACGACTGAACTTTTAGCCTTTCTGTTTTTCAGCTTTCCGCATGGGAAACTGTTTACAAATTTTTTGTAGTAAAGAACTTTCTTCATTGCTTCACATTAACATGACAGGTGAGGGTCGCTGCTAAAGTAATGGAAATTTATTGTTCCAGGAAATATTTGGCTGGCATAGGATTATAACCTTTCACACGAATCCTAAATGTAGAACGAACCTTATCTGATTACCACGCCAATAAGAGTCTGCTTTGTGCAGAAATTATTGCCTGCAATTCTAAGGTGATACAAAAAGAGCACAAAACGCGAATAATTTAAGTTTTTAGCGAAGGACAAAGACGGTATTCAACTTATTCATGGCTCTGATTCTGTTAAAAATTCATGTCGTACAGTACTTCCATTGTTGTTTAATAAGAGGGTGAAGAATATAATTTGTAGGCTGTTTTTTCTTTCTCTCTCACTCTTCTCCCCAAGGCAAAAGGAAAAAGTAGTCTGGGCTGTTTTTTTCTTTATCGTAAGACTTCTCATTATCTTGTATTTCAGTGGATGAAAGCTCACCGATTTCAGTGATTTTTCTCTCATCATAGAAACTTAGAAAACAATAGATTTCTAAGTTTCGAAAAATCAGTAATAAATCCAGGGGGGACCTATTCCCTCCTCCTGAGATTGGCCTACAATCTCGATTGAGAAGGACTTTGAAATTCCTTCAGTTGTCAACTGGAATCGAAACCAAAACTCTCCAAATGAAGGAGAAGTGGCGAAACCTCTGTATTAACACGGAGGATACAGAAGGAACACTAATTTCCGAAGCTTTGAATAAGATGTTACAAATCAGCAGATGCAGCGAGAAATGGAAAAGTTGCTCAGTTTTAAGGTTTTAGCATTCTTTCTTTTTGTCCGTCTGCACACATAAAGAAAAAAATACATAACTTAACTTAGTTCTGATGAACAGTTTGATCAAATATGGTAATGGAAAAAACTCTTTTAAAAATTCGTCTACCATTTACTTTTGGTCCACACTGGGCATTTAGACCAACCCTTTGCGAAAAACTTGTCTAATGTTTATAAATACAGGCCTTATTTATGTTGAATGTCATCACTCTATCCAGAAGAGTTAGTAGCGTATGAGATGGTTATCGATTGCACTGAATCCAGAAAACCCATGATGGATGAAAGACTTCTTAATTCTAATTTGGGCATATTCACACAAACAGTCTAAAATTATAATAGGAGGAAATTGAAGGGGCTTTTTTTATTCAGAGTTCCGCTTGCTAATCTCAGACGATTGTATAAGGTTCTCCCATGGTTTTATTCCTAATGTTCCTTATTTTTAATTTTTAGACATCTCCGGTGGATTATAAATTGCTTAATAAGGCGTTCGGTTTGATACTGATTAAGGAGTGTGTGGCAAACTAATGGACTGCAGTTGAGCTACACTTGATATAGAAGTGCTTCAGATGTTTTTATTGTTTATACTTAACTGCACGGATAAAATGTTTTAAACGAGGGCATGATATTGCATAAGTTCTTCTCATGACACTTAAAAAAACTATCTCAATGACTGTCACGATTTGGCTTGTCTGAAGGAGTCAGACATTGCAGATACTTTAAACGTTATTTTACAGTTATACAACTTAACTCCGTTTCAGATCACGTGAGCGTACTCTTGCGATACCCAGCCGCTTGCTGAGCTGTTAGGGAAATCCCTGAGTATCACGTGGACAAGACGGATGTGCTTCACCTTGACTCCAGTGCTCCAACAGTGAAGGCCATCCGGTGACCTGAAACAAAGATTTGATTTACGGAAAACGGCAAGATGTATGTCAGCCAGCATGGGTTCCCTACGGCACCCCACTAATGATATCCATCGAACGCAATCCCTTGGATAGTTTCAATTGCACGTGCTGACCCCCTTCCAGATTTGTGCGCGCTGCTCGTGGCATTCGTCGTTAATGAAAATAGCTAAGGTTGTACCGAAGAAAGTTAATGGTTGACAATTAAAGAATAATATAGTGGATAGAAATTCTAGACGCAGTTGAAGGTCATTAACTGGCTGTCCTCACTCTCAAGTGAATACATTGTGGAGTAACTAGTGAATGTCTTGATCCACCTATAGAAATTCTCTCTACTGTAACATTAAAAGGATCAAATTATGCAAAAACTTGACTTTTTATGCATCGTGTATTCATGTACGAGAACTTTTCACCCCCCCCTCTCCCCCCAAAAAAACCTTGGTTTTCCCGCAAACATGCAAACCGGACAACGACTGAACAAGAACATGTTTTTCACAGCTGTCTTGGCTGCAGCGCAGATTTATATCATTCATCACGTCAAAAGCACGCTATGATTCTCACAAGGACACAGCGAATTCCCAAAGAATGGTTAAATCACTGTTGATCTTCTATTGGCGAAACTATCTAGGTCATTTATTAAGAAAACATCCAGAACACAGGCACGCGCACACACACAAAAAAGACAGTATGTATCTTCGGAAGTTATCTGTCATCATCCTGGCAGATTCGTGACCGAGTTATTAAGGAGATTTGCTACAAGTAAGCCAGTGACAGTACTGTACGTTTGTCTGTTACGAGGACACTTGAAAGATGGTGCACCAATTTTCAAAGTTTTTCCTAATCTGTTTCATTGGTATGCAAGTGGGAGAATGCAATCAGTTCAAACCTTTTAATACCCTGAACGACATTGCTCTCAAGAAATCGGTTAATTAAAAACTTAGTCTTGTTTAGGTAGACAGAACCGGTTTCAGACAGCTTTATGTGAGTTCCGGTTGGCGAATTAGATCACAGTAATGGCTCACTCTTCCCAAGCAGAAGTATAGTATCCCAACATATACTTTTCCTAATTAAAGATGTTTAATCAGCATTTATCCAAGCCGAAAAAAATCCGCATAAAAGTAATCATATTGCTTTTCGACTTTAATGACTTCTTTATACGTTTAAGTGGACTCATCTCGGATTCCGATTGCGCTGTAGATGCTACCTTAACACCAATTATTGTAGAATTACCGGTTTATGCTTCTATAAACAGATAACCTTTATTTTGCCAAAGGCACAGACAAATTCACAATACGTGTATTTGAGAATTATGTGACAGAACGCAACTATAGAATTGTTTGACTATTTTTAGATACAACAAAAAAAAAGTAACCATTAGTTGTCCTGCGTGTTTCTGTGCCATAACTATCCGCGTCATTTCTATCATGGGAAGAAATAATAGTAGAGATGCGTATATTCATACTCTATTCGTATCTGAACTCTTCCCTTTACCATTTTATGGAAATCTCCTCGTAATTGCTGTGAGTCATAATCCTCCACCCAGCTGAATAAACACACTTTCCAGTGGCTTATAAGGAAATTTCGGCACTAAATTATTTCTTTTTTCTCGAACAAAGCTGTAATTTTATTCGATAACAGAACCCATAACGCTAATTTTTCTTCGAGTAGTCAACAGATGTCGCAGTGTCCTACAAACCTTACTTTCATGGTTGCTGCAATTATTTAAAGGAATGAACCCAACTACTGATTAAGCAGGCGTGTTATATCACGCTTCAAGTGGTGTGTCTTTGACCTCGTACACATTAGGAAGAGCTACTGATGTCTATTTGCGGCCCAAATTCAGAAAGGATTCTTCTGTTTGAAGACAATCATTCCTTATTATAATTGATGAGGTAAGAGAAAATGGTGTCAGCTTACTTCACTCGAAGAAGTGAATGAATGTATTAAGATATTTTATTTTCGCACATTACACCGTATAGTATTCCATCTTTTTTCTTGAACTTCTTATCCGCATCTTTTACAGCCTCAGGATATTTTATTAAATTCCTATAATAAATGATTCTTGCCAAGAGTTTAACTTGATTCAAGTGGTATGCGACTCATTACACACAGATGATAACAACAACAGCTTTAAGTACGAGGGGTTGTTTGATACGTTTACACCCTCTCACAAAAGAAAGGAAGGCGCATTGTTATGAACATCAGATCCCAATAAAATATCTTTAGAAAATGGGGGTTATTAAGAAGTGTAAAATGTATTAGGAGAATCCGCCCCATCCCATGCAACTGTAAAAAATTGAATGGCTCAATATGCCAAAACGAACACCGAAGTTGAACAGTGGACGTCCATCAACAGTGACCACTGTTAGATGGAATAGAGGCTACAAGCATCTGGTTTGAACGAGTGAAAAACATTGACAAATTAATTAGATAAAACAAGGGTTTCTTTTGAAGTCCAAAACTTCAAAGGAATTTTTTGCTCTTTATCAAGCAGATCCTGAAAACTTTCTGGCCAGATATTTAACTATAGATGAAATATGGCTTCATTATTATCACCCAGAATTAAAAACTACGATCAAAATAATGGAAGCGTACTGATTCATTCGCCTCCAACGAAGGCCTCGTCAGTCCCATTTGCATTCAAGGTCATGGCATCTATCTTCTGGGATTCAAAGGGGATAATAGTGGTAGATTATCTTCCAAAGGGGAAAAAATAAATGGACAATGCTATGATAACTTAGTAACTAAATTCCGAGATGCAATCAAGCCAAAGCGAACAGGCAAGCTGATTACGTTTTGCTTCACCAGGACAATGCATCGGTTTTTTCCATGGCAGCAATCAGCCATGGTGAAAAAGATTTATACTGTAATGATATCAATTAGTAAATGCCGAGAACTGAAATTTCTAATCTGGTTGGAATCCGTTGAATAACTACTGATTTGTACACTGAAAAATGAGCAAAATAGTTTGGAATTAACCTTCGATGTAAAGTAAACTTTAATTTTAAAAAAAATCAAACAGTGAATACTGATTAGCCAAAAGTAGTTCGGAACTGTAATAATTAGTACATGTGAAAGAGGGGTAACTAACTACTCGATAGATAATGGGGAGAGAGAGATGGAAGAATAAAACGGTCAAAGGCAACGGATATTAAAATAATCTCTTTATTTTATCGAGCCAACATACAAATCAACAAGAAAATATCAAGAGTTTCACGAACTCTTAACCTATATATTAAGGAACATAATATAAATTATTGAATTCTTTTATCCTTCATTTCTGGAGAATTTAGGTTCGACAATCAAAGAAGGAAGCCTGAAGTCGGTGAACCAACTTCTCATCTGTTCTTCACAACAGTATTCATTCTCTATGGACCAAAGAGAAAGGTCAATATTGGGAAACTAGCCAACACTTGGGAAAGAAAACATGGATTAGGAAGTAGCGAATAACCTGTTTAAACACAAAGAACAATTATGTTTCTCTAAGACTTCGTTCCGAAGCGTTAAAATTCGAAATGTAGGACACGGTCGAGCAATTATTTACCACGTCAGAAAATTCGAGCGAAATTCAGTCCTATTCACACACTTCTATTCAGCTACGAAGAGCTAAACAATTCCGTAGACCTCGTGAAAGACCTTCTGTAAACATATTTGTCAAGGTGTTTCACCACGAAGTCTTTCAGACTGCTTTACGAGTCGTTTAGAACCGGGTTCGCTGTTGCCATTGCTTGCTCATTAGTGGGATTTCGATAGAAATTTGTCTAACCATTGTAACTCACTGGATGAGGAAACCTCGAGCATTAAAGGCGGCTTTAGTGAACCCCGCTGATCTTAACAATTCGATCCATTCATTGGGGGACCTCTTTAAAGAAGCGCAACGAAACAAGAGTTGCCATTCAACTGTTAAGTAGAGCAATCTTTGCTTTACATGGTTCGCTTATGCAACCATTGGGTAATAAGTGGCCATTCGACATGTTTACGGTATTGCTAATCCGTCTGTCACGATAAAAAGGGATAAAACAGGCAGATGCCTCTCCTTACGAATTTCGAAGGTGTGTTTTTCTTTTTTAAGGGGCCGACGTCAGTCTGTCGGCAATATACAAGTTTTGCAGCTATGCCGCCTACTGTTCATCTGTAAAAAGCACAGTTTTTCTTTTAATCGTATCTGGAAGGACAATTTTTTTTGGCATCCAAAAAACCTTCAGAAGTGATAAAATTATAAATTATTAAAATAGCAACTTAGTGGGTTTACATGGATGAACGATTAGAAGGGCAGCCCCTGCAATCGCTATGGTCCTCCATTTGAACCCATTGAGAACACTAAATGTCTGCCACATCTGTGCATTGAGTTTTTCCAGTCTATTTGTGTTTATTCAATGAAAAATGTGAATTTCTGAAGGAAAGCTCCTCCATAATGTCCCAGTTGAGGTCTTTCTTTTGAAGGATCGTGTCATCATCGGATTGGACAACCACTTGACTACGGGAATCAAACCTAGACTTTTTAAAATAGGTGAAAAGTAACTAATTAATTATTCCAGGAGTTCTTAAGAATTTTGTACAGTCATCTCCTCCCCCTTAGCCCTCATTTTTTTGCTACCACCTTACCTTTCTTATTCCAGTTTCAAAATGGTCAGACATTTCAATTTTGAAGGATCTTGATGTCCAAAACCCCACTACAACCGAAACCCCGGGATAACTTCGCTGGTTAAGAATCCTTGCGCAATCAAACTATGAAATTACAAAGTAAATATGAAATCATAATTAACAAGCAAGAACCATTATTCATCCTAAGCACATCCTCTTAGGATTCTACAAAATTAACTGCCTGATTAGCGATAAGAAAACCCACCATGCACCACTCATAAGCGTAAATCACTAAGAGAAATAACACAAAAAAGTATTAGGGAATTATGGTGAAAACTTGATCATGGTCTGCCATGGTTAATATTCCCGAACTTGCATTTCTGTGGTGACCTGCTTTAGCCACTACAGCGATACGAATACCTCGATGCAAAAGATGAAGATTTATCTTAAAATGCGTTCTATATTCAATCAGTTTTGTGAAACTGGTTGAACTATTTCTCAGGCATGCAATCATTTTGTTTCGTAGAAGCAGAACAAAAATGTTTTTGAAGAAAAGAGCAGATTTCTGGTATCGCTGTGATGGTTGTGGTTCTATCTAAGGAAGGAAGATGAAACAGGAGCACATTATGCTTCCCTCCTAGAAGTACACGTATCATATGGGGACCTGTTGTACATTTTTGTTTGTTGATTTGTTTCAAAGTTGTTAGCTTCAATTTATCGCCCGTGTACCCTTGTATGCCCGTCCTCAACCATAACATGCACTATTGTACCAAAAGTCATTGAACACTCTTCTGACTGCAGGAAATTGTGTGACTACGAAATATAAAAATTTCATGGCCTATGGAGGTGGACAACGGAATTCATTTCAGTTCAGGCGGGAATGGTAGTTGTATGAAAGGTGGAAGAAATATCTGTGCGTGCTATTGCCTCAAAAATTAACATTTCCAAATGGACAACTGGCAACGTGCTGAAGAAATTCAAGTCTAGAGATGACAATTCTCGCCATCACATCCTAGAGAATATTTTGGAGTTGCCAATAACCATGGCAAACTTGTGATTCCACCAAACGTGGAGAGCCGCATACCATGAATTTAAAGAAGAGCTGCAGCCCACAAGCCTTTGATAACAAAATCAAATGCAAACTATTGATTGGTATGGTGGACAGAACACTGGACCTGAACTGATCAATCGAAATCGCTCCTGCAGAGCGACGCGTCTTTCTGTACACTCTTACGATTTAATGGACGTTTTATTTTTACTTCTTTGTGTAGAAGGTAGCTCAAGAATTACTGTCTGAATCAACGTTCTGCAATCTCAGTCTACCACATACCTTAAATACGACAACATTCCACAACACTAAGCAAAGATTATGAAAGCGTGGTTTGAAGAAAATAATATCTGAACATTTCAGTGATCAGCACAGAGCACCGACCTAAACCCAAATGAACTAGAACGCGGAATTAGGGTAAGGCCAAGGCGTTCTTCTTCTTTAGTGGAGCTCATGAATACTTTAGAGGAAGGATAGATTTTAGTAGAAAGGATATTAGTAGAAAATCTTGGTCATTACAGCTGAAGCTAACGCGCTAGTAATTTATTTGAATAAATAAATACATTTTGTTCTTAATACAAGTTTCCGTAACTTTTGATAGGAGGGTGTACACATACGTATTTATATCTACGGTGTTCCACAAGTCTAGGAAAAATTATTATGGGAGGGCTATTAGTAGCAGAGGAACACAATGTCCTTTAAGTCTTCTTTTATGCAAACTTAAGTTCTAAATATCACCGAATGGGGGTGCTCTTTGCGCAGGCTAAAAGATGAAACATATGGTTCGAAACAAATTTATAGCAAGTTCTTAATGTGTCCACTACCATATTATAGTACTTAATGTAGGCGTGGTATTACTCTGCTCTGAGGAAAATAATTTCTTTCGAACCCTCTTAGAATCAGATGTTCTGAGCGTGCAGTTCATTTACCACGTTTCAGAAAACGTTATTTGAAGACTTTGTACCACTTATCATTTGTTATAAACATTCATGGCCATATCGCGCCTAAGTCTGGTAAATATTTCTTTCAGTTTCATGCTTAGGGCTCAACGCCACCACCAAATCACCATCACATAATGGAGACATTTTTGCTGCTTCTGAAAAGCTTTTCTTGATATCAAACGTGATTGGTTTGGATTAATTCTATCATCAAAACCATTTTAAATAATGCAACAAGAACTGATAGAGGATAATCAAGTCTTTTACAAATATCAAATTTTATATTGAGTACTAAGAGCTGTTCATCTATAATTGAATAAATCTTTATTTAGAAGTAATATAATGTAAATTTATTTAACGTTATAAAAATATATATTATTTTAAATTACGTATCATAATTTTAAACAATTATAATGGGACAGACATTATCCGAACCGTTGAATTAAATGGTAGATGGCACCATTTGGTGCCATCCAAACTAATGCAATAGCGTGGATGCCACCATTTAATTCAACGGTTAGGGTAATGCATGTCCCGTTATAATTATTTAAAATTATGAAACGTAATTTAAAATAATATATATTTTTTTAATTTTAAATAAATTTACTTTATATGCACTTATAAATAAAGATTCATTCAATTATATTTGGACAGCTCTTAGTACTCAACATAAAACTGATAATTGGAAAAGACTTGAAAATTGAGGGTTTTTATTACTGGACTGCCCAGTAAAAAAATAAAAACATTTAAAACAGATGATTTTACTTGTCATTTTCACAGTTTTTTTTGTTTACCTCTTTTTACACCACCTTCCCTTTCATTTTTTCCTTATTTCCCTCGTTCTTTTCCTGTCAAATCAACTGAATAACCAACACTTAACCATTTAGGAAGGCGGCAGATGCCAGTTGGGCATCGAGGCAGTAGACATTGTCAAAGGGGATTAATTGCCACAGCCTCCAGCCTCTGTTCTCACGGTTTACAAAATTGCAGTTCTCTTCACACTCGCTTTGCTATCCCAAATTGGCATTGACAGCAGGTTAAACCGGAGTAGCTGCCTCTTTGTTGCCGCTGTTCCCTCTTAAGGTGCTTTCCATGACCTCATAAGTATCCGCCCATTCTCCTGTCTCGTGTCAGACACTACCTGGGATGTGGCCACTTTCGAAAATTCCTCGGTTGTTTTTAAGCGAATATTTGCAAGTATGTAACAAGATAAAGGATGTCTCGTTCTTTGTTTTGTGTAAGAGAAAATCGTGGAAGAATGATGAAAATGGAAAAAGTTTTAAGCGGAACTAGAATTCCGACTGAAGAATTGAAAAAGAAGGCGATAAATAAGTAGTTGAATCTCGAGTGAAGCTCAAAATTGAAAATAAAAATGAATAATAAAAACGTAAGAAATGCGAATGTTGACTTAATCAGAATAATAATTAAAAACAAAAATCATGGTCAAACAATCTCCTAACTGGTGCAGCCCATTATGTGCATCACTTTCAAAGTTTCCTACGATGCAGATTTAGCCTTACATCAACTGGCTATGACACTCGCACGAAGTTTCTCTTAACGATACGTGAAATTTAATGACTGTTCGAACATTTGTATGCGTGAAACTCTTAGTTTTTCATGATCCATATGAACTCTGAATGAACACACGCTTCCCTGTGTTGTTTATATGAATTGGTGAGCTGAATACTAGCACCGCTCCTAAACGGGAATTCACTCACGCAAAAAATGACACTCGGGTGCTGACAAGCGAAAATTCTAAAATGTCCATCGTACATACAAGTATAAAATGCACGAGGGGCGTTTTGAAAGTCCCTTGTTTTTGTGGATGGAATTGAGGCAAACGGTTTAAGTTCAACGATGTCTCTTCACGATTGAGTGACCGAAGTATCTGATAATTGTGAGGTTCAGAAAGATGCCACATTTCGATATTGTCCTGCTCGTATCCATTTCGGTAACTGATAAGGTCTGTGAAGTCGCTGCATCAAATAGTCACCCAATATCGATATCCTGGAACTTGTTATATCTTTCTTCTTTTCCATCTTGGAAAATCCGCGAATAACTTTTCATTAAGCGATATGTGAGGTACACAGAGATGACCGCTTGCCATCGTTTATTATTGCTGAATTATCCGATTGTTTTCAATGTAATGGCCTATGTACGATATCACAGAAGCCTCTGATATTTTGGACAGCATGTGTAGTTGTCATTCTGCTTTCAGATTAGCGAAACCAACGAGTGGCGAAATTAATTTTGAAATGAATTACTCTATTACCACATGTATAATACAAAGTTAGTTTATTAATCAAGTGTTTTTGACCTAATTCCTAAATTAAACTTGACATGTAAGAAAGATCAGGTTCAAGGTCCTTGCGGAATTCCCTCACCAGACCATGCAGGCTCTTAACAGCTTCTCATACCTTGCCAAACTTTCTTAAGAGATATATACAAATTTTACAAATGTAAAACTGCTCAACTCATTTCGGTTTCGAACTCTAATTAAAATAAGTAACCAGGGAGCAGAAATAATTTATGTTAAATCTTGGACATCTGAAATGAATATTATACTTCTGCGTTGAAAAAAAAAAGAAGACGTTTTCACAGAAATAGACTGGGATTTTATACCATTCTTATATTGCAAAACGTCCTAGTGGTAGATAATTCACAATTGATATAATCACCGAATTTCCCAATACCACCAGGTGGAAATACCTGGGATCCCATCAAGGACGAAAGTCGATCTCAGAAAAGGGTAGCTTGGTTTTTTCTCCTGGGAACTTGGGTTTTTCGTCCAGCAACCAGGCAAATCGACTCGGAATTCTCGCCTGAGATCGACTAACTCAGCCAAGTTGTGAAAAAGGCCAAAAAAAATTCCTCGCGCTATCGACGGGACTCGAACTCGGGTTTTTTCCACCCAGTGTGGGGAGGACGGCGATTCTACCAACTATGCTACTCACGAGGGCAAAATAATAGAGAAAGAAAAGTGGGATCTGCTAACCACTTCAATGAAATACAATCACATTTCAAACTTCACTACTGAATTTCTGATGAGCCTACAAACCATGCGCCATCCTTTATTCCAACCCATTCCATCTCACTTCAGACGTATTAGAAATTAGATGGAATAAATAGCATTAGCAGCGGCATATAATGCAAGAAAGCAAGCTTATAAAGCATCAGCCAAAACAAATCCTTCCCATTTCACCCATCCATTCGCTCCAGACGTTTGTCCAATTCTTCCCTGAATCTATTTAAGCTACCAACTTCCACAACGACAGGTGGAAGTTTGTTCCAGCAATCAACCACCTGCTGGCTAAAGGCAAATTTTCGTACATCTATTCTACAACTGTCTTTCCTCAATTTGAATTTATGTCCCCTCAGGTTCTTAGTCTGAGCAAGAGGAAGAATCCCATCAGCATTGATCTTGCTCAATCCATTCAGTCAGATTACCTCGCAGGTGCTAGTCTCCAGACGCTGCAATTTTCAGAAATTAACCCTTTCTTCTTAAGAGCACCCCTTTGTTCCCCTTACCAATCTCGATGCCCTTCTCTGTACTCATTCCAGCAGCTCTACATCCTTCCGAAAATGAGGCTTCCAGGTATGGACTGTACGCAGTACTCAAGGTATGGTCTGACCACTGCTTTATACAAATACATAATCAACTTCTTATCCCTGCTAGTAAAGTTTCTGTATATTAGGATTCGGTAACCTTTTTTGAGTGAAGAGCCATTTTTTATCTAATTAAAAAAAAAAAAAAAGAATCCGAAGAGCCGCATCTCAGCTCAAGGTGGGAGAGGAGGAGGAGTTTAAGAAATGGAATAGAGTGGGAAGGTGTTTTATTAAAATATATATACATATATATCGAAATATTATTTATTAATACTGAAAAAAACGTAACAAACATCCAATTAGGTAAATACAAATTGACGTGACTTTTGCTGCTGAATTTCTTGAACGACTCTCCCAACATCAGGTGAATATGCTGTAATTTATCTTTAAACAAACTGAGAGACTCGCATTGTTCAGACGGTTTCTTGATTTATTTTTAATACAGTTCATGTTCGAAAACATTTTCAAATTTATATACGTGTCCGGTAAGCTACTCCACGCATGGTCTTGCTTTTTCAACTCATCTATCGCCGTCCATTTGTGTAGAATTGCAAAGGCAGCCTTTTTCCTCTCAAAATCCTCAATTTCAGTTTTAAGGCATTTTAGTCTTGCACTCCACATATCCTTGATATTTAAGTCCTCTAACTCCATTTCAAATTGTGCTTTATGTGGGCTAAAAGTTAGAAAGAGCTGCAGTTACATGCTCAGAGTTGCCGACCCCTGCGGTATATCATTGACAGGACCCCATGAGCTGCTCTGAGAGCCTGTCTGCACTCATAAGAAAATTTCATATCCGACTGCACAATTGCCCCAAAGGTATTTTTTATTCTCCACTACCCTCAGTGTAGTACCACACAGTTGGTACATTACTCTGGGGTTACAGCTACCCATAGGCTGCACTGTGCATTTGTCAATGTTTATCATAGTGGCAACTCACGGCTCATCTGCCCAACTTTTCCAGATCCTTTGTGTTATCTGCAAACTTGGACATTAAGTCTGATATACCTTCATCAATATCATTGATAAAGGTATATCAGACCGATGTCCAAGTGGAGTCTCCCAACACCGAACTCTGGGGGATTCCACTAATAACGTTAGTCCACGAAGAGCAATGTCCATTGATTACCACTCTGTCTTCTCCCACTCGACCATCTCTTTATCCTTAATTAATGACGTTCATCTGGTTTCAATTAAGATCGGTGAATTTTAAATAGCATTTTAAAGTCTTATTCGATGCCCAACCAAACCTGTTGTTTAAAACGTTGTCTGTGGATACCAAAATACATTTACATGCGTTTTAGTATCCAAAAGTTTTAAGACAGTTTGAAACACAATCTGCTGTAAAAAAACCCGAAAAAATGGCGAAACAGTTTGCTTCTTCATCATGACAATGCTCCTTATCACACGTCACTCGCTGAGCGGCAATTTTTGAGCGATAAAAATATTTACCTTATTCATCTGATTTGGCAAAGTGCGACTTTTGGCTATTCCCAAAATTAAAACAGGGCATGGAAGGGAAACGACTTGAGCCTTCTCAAAAAAAAAAAAACTCCAATCAAACACGATGGAGCGCCTTAAAGCATTCACAAAAGAAGACCTGAAAAAAAAAAATTGGTTGTTTCATCATGCCTGCCACAATGAAACAAGTGCGCGATTGCAGAAGGAGATTATATTGAAGATATTAATATTTATTATTAAATTTTTGCAACGTTCACAGAACTTTCTGATCAAATCTTGCATATCTCATTTTTCCACGCTCTGTTTTGTTTTTCGTTAGGTTTTAGGCGAATCGGAGGCTTACCATATTGCACCATTATACTGTATGTTATGTCTGTAGAAGAACTGGGTGTCCACTTGCAGATTTACATTGAGGGAAGCCTACTCCCCCTTACTCAGATCGGCTAACTTACTATCTCAAATAGGCAGGTTTTAAGAAATTCCTCCAGTCATAGACGAGAATCAAACGGAGACCTTTCCAGAGTGGAGAAATCGGGGACTTCCACTCACTTGTATAACTTTCTTTTAAAAGTAATTTTTAACTGTATAAATTCAAAACAAAGTGTGCTGTACTTGCACAGTTCACAGGTAGGACGTCATATGCATGCGATGATTTCACCTACAAGCAGAATTGCAAATGTATTCAGCGAGGAGGGTCCGAAGAGTTGGAATTATGAAGAAATATGAGAGGCAAATTAGAATTTAAAAATCGCAAATGAAGATCAGGAACGCCTCAAAATTTACACAGTTGAACAAGAACACGATAACCAAGAACAATTCTTGGTTCAGAAATCTTCTAAGTAATGAAATGTAGCCTAAAATAAAATAAAAAAAAAAAAATAAATAAATGAAATACCATTTTTATTTTATTGTTTTTATCTATAATTTACCAATTAACATAAAGTGAAACTTACATTAGCAAATCCAAGAAAACAAAATTAAGAAGTCTGCGAAATACGCAAAACATTAAGAATGTCCAATCTACATCTTATAAAAGACATTTGGAAATGATCAAAGGGACAGAACAAGAGAGTAGAACATCAACGCCCTCTGCGTCGTCTACCTGATTTCTTTAATTCCTTAAATCGGCCTCCGAGGGGGAGGGGGGGAGCAGTCATGATAACAGGATAGATATAGTATCAAATTATATGCCCAATTCCCGAGGCCTGTTTGAATAATAGGTTAATGTACAGGGAGAGCGTAATTAAAGTTCACCTACACTTTCTAAGGGCAGTCAAATTTGGAATAATTGAAAGAGAAATTTACCACAAATAAAGTTTCAAATTACACCACCAGAGGGAATGCCAGTATTATATATTATGTGTTATTGCTGAGTCCAGATGACGCGGTATGCAAAGATGCAATAAGTGAACTGACGATTGGGAAGAAAGCAAGAATGTATCGCGATATTCAAATTCACGTGAACCTGCGTGCAAGTGAAGAAACAGCCTTCATATCATGTCACGTTAGTTGACGTGAACGCATTTTAATTTCCATGGTTGTCGATTCAATGTTGAGTTCATGATGGTCGGTACTTTTTTGTTGAAAATACCTGATACGTTCAGTGCTTCGCTATCATTTACTTCTTACTATAACTGCACAATCTTCAGGCTACCATGTTCACGAGACCTGCGAGAAGTGTCTCAAGACTGGTGTTTCCGAAATGAATGATAAACTGTAATTTTGTTAGATGATCATTGCATCCACCAGCATTAAGCCTTTGTGACTGTGACTTTTCGCTGTGGAATATCTGCAGACTAACGTTTATTGTGAAAACATTCGCTATTTGGATCATTTTGAAGCCACCATTACTCAGCGTGTAAGAAACATCGTGCCAGATACTTTGTGCCTCGTTGAAAATGTTATCCATTGCCGCCATCAGGTTATTAAAAGTGACATGTGGAGAAAGACCTTCAATAACTTATGTGATGCTGGCTCCAATCTTTCTCCTGATGTTGTTATTTGAACTTGAACTGTACACATTCCAAATTTCATTGTTCGCCTACGAATTTCCAACTACAGACTCGTGAACTTAAATTCTTCTCACCCTGCCATTCTGTGTTAAAGATGCACCTTGTAAAATGCTAGAAGTCTGGGCTATTGGACCTCCAAATTGGACTTTGCAGGTGCTGTTATTAATTTGTGAAACAACCAAGGCTGAATTTGGTCATGAACACGCATTCCAATTAATAAATATAATGTAGTTCAGGCCGATTGTACTTCTATTATTTCCATCATTCTATTTCCACTGTCCCTTTTATGGCTGGTTCTTTTTTGTTCAATTTCGGAACCACAAAAGAAGTGTCCTTTTACTGCCAGGAAAAAAGATGGGTTCATTGGGATAATGTAGTCAAGACCCTGGCTGATGATTCAAAACAGTTCCATCTGGCTATTCGTTCAATTTGGAAAGACAGTGGGGAAAGTGGAGTCCCAAGTGTTAACCGACTATGAATGAGCAGGAATTAACAGCTGAAGAACGTTAAGTAAGTGAATTGCGATGTTTATAATCAAACTAAGGGTTAAACTATCATTAGCTTTCATAGGATGGGTGCATTATTATATATTATAGTGATTCTAGCTTTGATGGAGATATCTTCCCTGTCTTTTTTCACGCCATTTCTCTCTTCTCTTTTCTATATAATTTCCTTTGAACTATTTTTAATGCTCTTACTCCAATTATTTTATTTCTCCGATGATTGGTTTGATGAAATTGCAGTAACCCATTCAATAAAGATGATAAGTTCATTGAGTATTTACCACTTTTTATTTAGACGCGTTACTGAACGTTCAAGCTCGGGCGAAGGTTGTGGGACCGAATTTATTCCTAGACAAGTTAGACTATAGTCCCGGGCCTGTAATTTTGCAAACCCATAACCACCCTTGGCAAATCTGTTCACATTATCTTTTAAAATTAGACAAGCGTTAGCTGCTGCGTTTATTTGAAAAGAACGCGAGACGTAACCCCCTACCCCTCGCAAGTCCCTGGTTCTTTTGCCCCAAGCTCGTATACGGATATTTTATCTTGAACCCAGAAAGTTTCTGGTGTAGCATACTTTTTATTGATAATTTACACTGACTAAGGCCATTAAATACAATACACCGACGTCTAATAGCCTTAGTGGCGCCTCAGCGTAAATGCTTAATAACAATAGCAACAGCTACGATAAATGAAAAGTAAAATTATGCAAATTTCTTGTCTTTCAAGCAAAAGCCACTCCTAAGTTATAACAGAGAAGTGCTGCCATCTATTGGATAAACGAGGAACGTTTGGTATGCAAACAACTTATTTTAAACTTTAGCATACAAATAAAAAAGAACCTGTTTCCATAGAGAAACGAATTATGTAAATTGTAACCTCTGAGTGAAATGAAATTAAAGTCCCAACTGGTATTGCAAACAAATATATAATTACTTGACATAAGTAAATGAGTTTCGAACGTGTTGTTATTAGCGCAGCGTATTTTTCTGGTATTGCGATCAACCTTCCCACGTGAAGTGACCTCGTTTGGATTCCTTGGAAGTGGGTTGTACGACTCCTGACAGAATAAATTGCTCTTCTGGCAGATTTTATTTAACATCTGCCACTCGACTGAACACACTGTTAATGGTCGCATTAATCTTTAGTGGAAGAAATGATCACGCTATGATTTTGACTACTGCTGCCCTCTATTATGCATTAGAAGCAATTTAACGAAGTCGCTGCTTATAATCGTTTAGTTGGTTTTGAGCAGAAGTAGTTACAGTAGTTTATTTTCGCAGAAAAACTTCCATCATTAACTTCCAAAATGAATAAAAAACCCTGTATTTCCATGCTAATAACTTTACACGAATACATAGACAAACCACACTTCTTCGGATTTTGTTGTCTCGGTTTACGCATGTGCAGTGGAATAGATTACGTTGCGTGTCTGGGTACTGCTGTTGCTTCGGTATGGTTGTCGATGTCGTTACTCCATGAAAGGAAGTACTCCTCCCAATCTGAATGTTTTACAGTAGAGCATTAACCGTCTTTTAATTTTTCTTTTTAATTTTTCTTTTTTTTTTTTTAATGCTTTGTGTGGATTTCCATTTTGGCAATGCACTTTTATCTATGAGAAATGGTCCAATTCCGAAAAAGTGCATTATTATGAAAAAAATTTAAAGGTGTACAAAAATAACGTTTAATTTAAATAAGTAAAATAAAGTTCTTTAGAAGTATATTTAATAAAATAAACTTAATTCTATTTATTTTTCTTCAAATCTATATTATGACAATATACGAATTAGCAGAACAAGAAAGAAAGGAAAATTCCTTTTTTTTTTTTTATCTATTCTGGCCTGATGCGTTACAATAATCCAGTCGCTGTTGGATAATAGTACAAACATTTCGCTGGAGGGTTGCATGATTTTTTGACCAGAATTTTGGGTTTTTCGTCCAGCAAACCGACTGATGAATTCACGCCATTTACAGATACAGAAAAACTTTTCTGTATATCTTTTCTTTCGTATTCTCTTTGTCTCTAGTGTATATTCACTTGAAATTTCTTAATGACATCTTCCACGAGAAAAATAGGGAACGCACGTTGAACTAGAAGCATTAAAACCTCGGTGGTTGGAGCTATAACAAATAAAAACAAACCGAGACAGTATTCATAAAAGTGTAATGCGCAGTCAGAATTGGTGAACGTTAGGTAAAGGGATATACATACATAAAAGTAGTGATGGGCGTATTCGAAAAGGTCATAGCTGATGACGGTTCATAATGGAAATTATAAGATTTGAGTAATAAATTACTGGAGTTTTGATAATCGAATGGAAAGTACGTATAATCGGAAATGTGGCTGTGGTGGGGGGACAAATACAATGGTGAGAAAGATAGATATTAGTCAGTATAAGACAATTCAGGACAGAGCTTTAGTTTTCATTTCATAATCGACTATTTCAATAATGATCGATTATGGTAATTATTCAATTATTGAAATAATCGATTGTGAGTCATTCAATTATGCATAAAACAGAGTAGAATTCGTAGATGAAGATGCGCGGATGTGAGGGTTACCAGCAGCGATTGATAATGCAATTGATATACACGCAGTGGACAAGTTATTAGGAAGGACGTTGCAGGACATGATGCTTCTCAATGGATCATATGGCAATTCACAGAGCCACCAGATGACTCATAACTCTGCTTATAGTGTACCACAGTATAACGACAGTGTTCCATTTATTTTGCTCTGTGACAGTGAGTAAACTAATTGCTACAATAGTGACTATATTGCAGCAGCTTGAGGAGCTGCTTAGACCTTATTTGGACTTTATGATCTGAAACTATGATTTTACAGATACGCCGCGGGATTGCTGAAGGTTGGAAGGGACCACCTAATACAATAAATATATAAGTATTACCTAGAACTTCCTGTCATGTTCAGGACAGCGGGTCAATGCAGCATTCACTCCAAAGAAAGACGATATTCTTCTAGCAGACCGGATAAAACATCACTCAGTACTTGAATAGTGCACGGAACCCGAGACATACGTCTGATAGCCTTTCAATTTCGTCCCAAAATGCTTTACTGGGGGGGACAACCAGACTCATTCATTTTATTTTAGATTTAGAAATGTTCTTATATGCCAGGAACTTTTTTTACCTATTTTAAATGTGTGTTCTGATTATCTGTGTTAAGGTCATTTCATAATGGTTTTGAAAATTGGTTGAGATCTGCAACTACTGCAAGTTAATTAATAAATCCGATATCAAGCATCTGTTATTACAAAAAACCTTTGTTGATATTGATTATATTCAATAAAATGACGAAAAGGTTACTTTTATTAAATAAAACTTAATTTATATATTTGCTGGCACACACTCTTTTGATGACAAAAGATCTTTTATTAATTTTCTTATAAACTTATGAAAACAGAAACAATAACAAGTTGGCATCGTGATGGGAAAGTTCTCTCTCTCTGTTTCGGACAGTTTGGCAGTTAATAAAGATTAGGCAGCTTTTGTTGTTGTGGTTGTCGTTGTGATTGTTGTAATTATCGTTGACTTAGGGGTCTTTTCTTTTGTTGTCCTGGTTGTTGTGTGCATGAGATCAGGAGATGGCCGAACAGCTGGGGGATTCTCTGGTTGAAGGGCGTACTTCTCAAGTTGCGACAGTGGAAACAAGGGTGGTCCTCCACGGAAACCAGTTAAAGAGTCGTACTGGGTGTCTTCTTGGGCAGGAAATATCTGTCGACTGTGGGACGGATTTAGTAACTTCTGTTCACTTTCCTTTTTGTCAGATGGAGGTAAAGGATAATCGTAGGCATCTGCGAAAGGAGACAGAGGATGGAAAGCATCCTCTAGATATCGAGGAAACTTTGAATTGATTGCTATGGATTCTGTGTCAAATATAGAGATTCCAGTTGCCCTCATGTGAGGAACTGGAGCTAAGGATTCTGGAGCTTTTTCTTCTTTTTCCCGTGGCTCCAAAGATGGTGTCGCAATTTTTAATGTAGGATTAGCTTTCTTCTTGTCATGATCTTTGATATCTCGATCTCCAGCTTTATCTAAAGAGATTACTGAAGGACGTTCAGAGCCACCTGGAGTGGCAGGGCTGGCGAGAGTTGGTAAAATGGGATTTTTGTATAAAGGAACTCTTGAGATTTTCTTCTGTTTGTCGTGGCTTTCAGGTTTCTTGATGGCTTTTACGTTTATATCTTCTAACAACTCTTGAGGAAAACGATAACTTTCTTCAGGAAACCCGCCGTATTCCCCTGTTGGATCATTCATCTGGAAATTTTGAAAAGGTTGTCGTCTTGGATCTCCATACTCTCCCAGAAGACGGATGTTAATTTCTGTTCCTTGTGGCGGAAAAACGGGACTTTCATCTATAGGTCGGTAGAAGTACCTGGATTTTTCAGGTCTTTCAAATGGAGTCGCAGAGGCGAGAGTGAAAGCAGCGAAAATGGCAACCTGAGGAAATAATAATAAGGAATTACTTTCATTGAATGCATGGGTAGATCTAGATTAAAAATAAAAGTAGCAAGCATTTCCCAAAAAGTTATTTAAATAACTTATTATATATCACATTCACAGCTTATAGAAATAAACAATTTCTGTACCTATGGGATCCATTCCTATCACGCATTGAATCCTTTACAGAAGTAAATGGAAAAGGACCAAGAAACACCTTCGTAATGTATGGTGAAATGGTAAAAAGAGTGATGGATGGATGGGTTCATAGTTATATGTATAGATATTTGGTCATTTCTTCTCTCTCTCTCTCTCTCTCTCTCTCTCTCTCTCTCTCTCTCTGCTCTCCCAGTAATGAACAAATATTACGAATTAATTCATATTCTTGTCAATGTTTACAAATAACCATGTGCTGAATGGTCTTATGTGTTAAGAAATCTTAAATAATACGTGACCTTTGTACAGGAAACTAGTCGAAGAGCGCAAACAGGGGATATTAAACTCTTCTAAGAATGAAAGTGGACCATTTATCACCGTAGCTCAATCGTTGACAACCTTTAGACAATCAGCTGGATACGACACACGAACTGCCCATCTGTCAGGGGGAGTTTACAGAATGGATAAAGCGAGAATGAAAGTAACAAATGACCAGCGGAACGTGTAAAGTAAAAACGCCTACTTACGGGTCAATCACCCGTGGGTTGTACTGACGTAGTTTCCATACCATCAGATGACAAGTGAAAGTATTTCAAGGTAACCTTTTTTTAGGACGGATTACGTGCTCGTTTGCTCGAAGCTCGTGGGTGTTCAACTGTGCAGTATGCAAGTTCACGGGGTCTACTTCTGTTAATGCAAGTCGTTAACCTGAAGGCACTGAGATCATGGCTGTGATGGTATACAGAAAATAGGGCTTAAAGAATAAAGCTGATGCAAACACTCTTGAAGTTCGTATAGTTTCTCTTTTATAAGTACTGTTATAGAGAGAGAGACAGCAAAATGGCACCGGTATATTTTTTATTTGAACAAATTTTCCGCCATTTTGATACTTATACAAGAAACTGTTTGATCATCGTTGGGTGTCGATGTGAATCTGAGGAATAAAATGACATAATTTGGATTTCTATGAGTTCTGAACATAACGACTTTGTATATCTTTTAAAATATAGACTGTTTAGTATAGATTTAACTTAGTTTTTCTAAACTGAAAGTTTAATGAGTTAAATTAACGTATAGTTACAGGTTTATCTATTGTAGTCATCTGACTTGCAACCCGGAAATGTTAATGTGTCGATTAGATATCTGAATTGAATTTTAACTATTACGTGTTGTGTAACTAAGGCTGAAGGTTCTATTAGGTTATTGTCATGATCGTTATTGTCACCTGATCTCCCGGGAGCAGTTAATAAAAGCAATACTAGCAAATAATCTAGGTCACAGATTTTTTTATTATTATTATTTTTTTAATCCGAAGAATTTTGATTGGAGCTTGGTGAATTAGGTTAAGAATGTATTTTCACACGTCAGTTGCACCCAGACTTCGTGTACATGTGGTTGGGAGGGCGTGGGCTTCAAGGCTAGTCGTGTCTTAAACCCCTAGAAATGACTACGCAGTAAAATCGAACGACAGCGCCATCAATTTTAACGATGTGACCTCAAATCGAAAACAAGTTAAATCACTCGAATGTCTGCTAATTATTAGTGGCTGGAACTTGAAACGAAAAATTATAAAACTTTAAGATTCGAGGAGTAGGAAGTGGTGAAGTTTGAGGGAATTTCTTTAAAATGTTGTTATTTGGATTGCCATAATGTTACCTAAAAGAGAACCTTACAGTTATTTTCGATGATTTAATGATAAATAAATAAAAGGATTGCGAGGATGTCTACATGGCGTATTGGAACCGTGTCATTGTCAATTTAATTGACAATGACACCGTTTCATTTGCTGTTCTGCGCATGCACTCTTTTCTTTGTGTAAACAAAGAAAAGAGCGCATGCGTAGGACATTCAGAGCGTTGTACTTTGTGGTGGTTATTCCTTTGAACCTGTTTACCTTTTAGATTTAACTTCCTTTTAGATTTAACTTAACTATCCCAAGTTTTACAAATCTTAGTGGAAAGTTTTATACTTGCATAGTTCAATGCACAAGAAATTTTGTGGAGCGAAGAAAGATGTCAATAGGAAAGTTAATATATTATTACGCTTTTTTCTTTGTATAAATGTTGCGCGTGTGAAATAATCTTTTCATCCCTCTGGTGGCTTATTTTTGTCTCGTGATATCGATAGAGAGTAATATATTAACTTCCGATATCATGTAAAATAATAGAAAGTTAAATAAAATGTAAAAAAAAAAAGTACAGTATCCTGTTTTTATTTATTATTTCTTTACTTTATGGTTAATAAATTAGCCGCCTTCGGAGAGTTAAAGTTCGTAATGTGGCCCCATTGTAGAAATATCATCTCTCTCGGGTTAGATCCAGTTTTCACTTTAAAGCATGCCATATTCGGGTTCCATTTCTTGCCAATTTGATATTATTAGTATAGTTTTTTTTTAAATTTTAGAATAAGAAATACGCTACTTCTTTTATACTCCGGGATAACCACAGAGGAGTTTCCAAGGTAGAGAGAATAAAAGAAGCTTTCTGTAGTAGTCACGTACTCGAACTAAGGTTAGCTCAAATGCGCGTACTGCTGTACCTAAGCGTGACTACTCGGCTACTTCAGGCCTTACAGTTTACAAAAACAATTTATGGTTTAAACAATTTCATTTGTTTAAACACCACAGTATTTAAAACTATGGCTTTGATGAGGCACTAAACTGGAATTTGGAAATCTGTACAGGCATTATAAAGGCACTTCTTGTAGCAATTTTTTTTCGTAACAAATTGCATTTAAGAAATTAACTTTTGGTACGAAGCATTCTAAAAAATTGTATAGTTTAAGCGAAAAGAATCAGGTTAGAGATTTTTGGTAAATAATTTCTGCTAATTATCATCATAATTAAAATAGTCTTAAATGTTATCAACTATTGTTTTTTTTCAACGGTTTCGGATAATCCCCTAAAATTAAATAAGCGGCCACCCCGACCCTATTCCCCTGAACCTTTTCCGGCACATAGGCTAATGATAATAATCTAACAATTATTATAATTAACCTATGTGCATGTATTCCTAGAAAGAATTTTTTTTTACATTACCCAATCGATTACTAATTGGCACAGGTGATAGAACTTCCATATGAAAAAAAAAAAAAAAAATCCCTTAATCTGATGCGTATTTATTGTCTGGGTAAAGCAGCAGTAATAGTAGAGGCATATGATGCAAGAAAGCAAGCTTATATAACATCAGCCAAAAAAAAAAAAAAAAAAAACACGCCCATTTCCTCTAAAAGTTTGTCCAGTTCCTCCTTGAATTTATTTAAGCTATCAACTTCCACAACGACAGGTGGAAGTTTGTTCCAGCAATCAACAATCCGCTGGCTAAAGGTAAATTTCCCCGCATCTATTCTACAATTATCTTTCCTCAATTTGAAATAATATACCCCCCCCCCCTCAGGTTCGTAATCTGAGCAAGAATCCCATCAGAATCGAGCCTGCTCGACCCATTCAACCTCAATCAGATCACCTCACAGATACCTAGTCTCCAGATGCTGCAATTTGCAGAACTTAATCCTTTCTTCGTAAGCCCACCCCTTCGTTCCCCTCACCAAACTTGTTGCCCTTCTCTGTACTCGCTCAAGCAACTCTACATCCTTCCTAAAATGCCTTCAGACCTGTACGCAGTACTCAAGGTGTGGCCTGACCATTGCCTTATACAAAGGGATAATCATCTCCTTTTCCCTACTAGCAAAATTCCTATATATCATTGACAACACCCTATGCTCTGTCTGCAATGCTCAGAAAACTTCATATTTGGCTGCACAATTACTCCCAGGCAAATTTCATTTTCTACCACCCAAGTGTAGTACCACACAGTTGGTACGTTTATTTGGGGTTACATCTGCCCATATGCAGTACTTTACATTTGTCAATGTTAAACTTCAGTTGTCACTTCTCAGCCCATCTGCGCAACTTTTCTAGATCCTGATGTAGTAGCATACTGTCATTAATAACCCTGCCAACCTTAGTATCATCTGCAAACTTGCATATTAAACCTGATATACCTTCACCAATATCATTGATAAATATACAAAACAACAGTGGGCCCAACACCGAACCCTGGGGGATTCCACTAATAACATTAGTCCACGAAGAGCAGCGTCCATTGATTACCACTCTCTGTCTTCTTCCTCCCCCACCATCAACCACCCTTTTATCCATTGTATCAATTTGCCCTTAATACCATTATGCTCCAATTTGTACAATAGTCTTCCATGCGCAACAGTGTCAAAAGCTTTCCTGAAATCCAAATATATGATATCGAAATTATTTTTTCCATCCAGTTCCTTTGTAACCACATCATAAAATATCCTATCAAATTTGTCAGACAAGACTTTCCCTTAACAAACCCATGCTGTGTCTGAATTATTGCTGGCTGCAGTCTTGTCTAGATGAACCTGCAATGCTGCTTTAACCAGTGACTCCATTATTTTTCCCGGAACAGAAGTTAAACTAACTGGTCTGTAACTACTCGTGTTCCCCTTTTTAATTTGGGGATACACTTGCACATTTGTAGTCCGTGCAGTAAACTGGTTGGGACCAAACTTACGGTTTTGCAGATATTAAAACTAAGAAGCGCTCGCTGCATTCCATTAAATGCGTTAAAAGTTTCTTTTTCTTTAATTTATTTTCATTTATTCTTAAACAATTTATCGTTACCGTTTTACAACAAATGCATTCCAACTTGTCAAGGCATGTGGAAAGCGTTTAACTTAACTTTTTCCTTCAAAATTTGGTTCCATATACAGTTTTCTGAACTACTAATTAATAAATCGAATCCCGGGTAGTGATTGATGCGATATAAATTTTAAATTATTTTAAAGTAAACACAGTACTCCAAAACCAAAATAGTCCTTTTCATCAGTATCAGATTAAGATATTATTTCATTACTTTCCTGTCGAGGGTAGTATGGTTTTTCCTCCCGGAAACTCGAGTTTTTCGTCCAGAATAAAAAATCGACAACAGAACACGCAATTTACAGACAATATACAAGAAGCAATATGGCCTTGGTCGCTGATGCTCCTGAAACCCTACTACCTAGCAACATTACTCTCATGTAGTCTAAATATAATTGCTGAGTCCGCAGTAGTTTTGATACAAAATGATGACATCATTTGGAATGTGGTATTGTATTACTAGCGTTCGCTTTACTGCCGTTATATTCTCTCTACGCCCTCCCCCACCCTTTAAACTGTATATATTCGTTTGAGTTTTAACTGAAATGACTTTGGTAATAAAAATACGCAGTCATGACCAAGGAAGAGCATTACTGACAATACAATTATTGAAATGTCAGCAACATTTCAACAACTATTTGAAACAAGATGATAAAAAGTAGAATGAGCAAACTAGTTTGGCTTTCTCTGAATTCAAGAATAAAACAAAAAATCTAAAAGTTAATTTTAAGAACAGCTGCGTGGTATTGAGCAGAAAGGAGCATTTAGAATGAACCACACGAAGCGCGTCATGTGACGTCCAAACGCGATATCTTAAATCCTTTCACTCCCACACAATGCTGTAATCCTGTCGCCATAATGGTTAATCAATTGCGCCATTTTAAGGTGAAGTTTAGCCTTGCAAGGTTTGATGGAGTAAGTGACATTCAAGAATGTCAGTTATTCCCTCAAATCGTTCGCTTCAATGCACAGGGGAACAAAAACGAAAGTTCCGGTAGTGAAGCAATACTGAGGTGGAAATTCCAAGCTGGAAATTCTGTTAGTAACGCGTTTTGAAATCTGGAAAAAAAACTGTTGAAATAAAGCAGGATTACAATGAACACTTGGAATTCTTGGAGTTGTTGCGGTGTTATCTGGTCTGGTTGAAATTCTTTGTTTGAAAGATTGACTGTGTTCGTATTTTCGTTTATTGAAGTAAATGTTTTACTGGTGGCTAAATATAATATATTTTTGTTGCTGCAGAGTTTAACAAACTCGTAGTTTGCGATAGAATATTTTGTTATATACCGATTGGAGCTGAAGATGTGCATTCTGATAATAATTGAGGCAAAAGAGTTCTGCTTGCTAAGTTGTTTATGACCCACATGCTAGGTGTTTCGTGACCCACATTCAGAAGGAGCTTTCATTAATCCTTTGACGTACTTACTTGATTCATAGTGTATTTCAGTATCCCTTCTTGATGTTTGACTTTACAAGAGGTTGCATAATAGCACCTTCTCTGGGATGGACACAATTTAAAATGTTTTATTGCTTCCCATGTACAGTAGTTCATAAAGGGACGTCGGTTTATCACAAGAGAGTATGTCGTAATGCGTCACGTGACTGATGAGCAAGTTAAAATAGGGTCGTTGTACAAAAGTACAGAATGGAAAGCAATAAACGATTTATTTGCTTGACGTCAATTCAAAAAAAGAATTGCTGGGAGGAACTATGAATTTTGTATCTTTCAAATAAAATGAAATGCTCCTTCCAGCGTACAGATCGTATTCTTCAGTTTATCTTTAATTCGCCCCAATAAGAACAACATCCTTCCCTAGAAGTGGTAGGTCTAAATCTAAAAGAGAACTTTTAAGTAGCTGGTTGCTGTAACTTTTCGTATTTGAGTATTGCCGATTCCAGAATGATTCGAGGGTTGAGAAACAAGACGAAACTTTTTCATATTGGACTCGAATGGTCGCAGGCTTCCGACATTCGGGTCCAACATGAACGATACAAAGCAACGATGTTCCCATGTTTTGTGGGATGAAAACACCCAGACCGAATTCTAATGTAAGCCTTTATCCACACGAGGACAGCGATTGTAACTTCTGTGCTGCCAGCGAGGGCAATGATTAGGTGACGTAAATAACATGTAGGTGAAATATTTACAGGTATGCGAACCTTTAACAGACCTGGGCCTTCTTCAACACGGAATGTTTAGCAATTGTTCAACTTCAATTATGTTAGCAGCCCTTATATGCGAATTGAATTCGGTTTGTCCGCAGCCACTGTTAAAATTATGATTGCGGTAATAGGGTATTTTGAAGGTACGAGTATGCACATGGAATTATCATATAGCGATGACGTGGTTCCAAATGTACCACAATCATTTTAGCCAGTGATAAGAAAGATAGATCCACAGTCATCTCGATAGTGTTGCCTGTATAGATATTTGTCAAGTCAGGACAAAAAAATCCATAAAAAGTAGATCAATAGAAATTCGTCATTTTCTGTTCATACATGTTGAGTTATCTGCGTACTTGTGTTACAGAATAATCGACATTATTGTATGAGGACTCAGTATCCACGTGTTTAAGGACAATAACGTCATAAAATGCTAAAATACTGCTATTCTGTAAAAGAGCATTTATGATAATGCCGCGAAGTATCACAACATCATTAATGACTCTGTATGTAGTGTGGGGGAGGATCTCATTATTTGAGGGAAAATATCGCTAGAAAAGATGATGGACCAGCAAACACGGAAGTTATCTTGTATTTAACTATTTACTTTATGTTATTTCATTTCTCAGTCCCTTAACTCGCATTATTATCGTTTTGTACCAAGCTGTGTAAATACGACAAATTTCCTGAATCATTTTATTGTACTCATATAAAAATTACTTTAATTCAAGAAATTTTTCAGTTACTCGGCATAAAAAGTTGTTTATTCATAGAAGAGAAATCTGCCTTTCTCTGAAACTTACGTGGACACTGATAAGGCACAGAATTTCTGCAAATACCGTGGGGTTAAAACTACACTGATCAAAACAATTAATGGATCACAGCATGTACAGACTGTTTGCGAATATATATAGTGCCATGTGATGTATTTGCAGTGACTACTGAAGGGCTTTTGAAACGGGCCCACTTACTCTTAGTCCTAGGAAGGTGTTCAGACTATATATTGACACATCATGGCCCTAGTTACCTCCACGTTATCTGAAACAATGCATCACAACGTCCTATAAGAAATAAACGAATCTCTTGACTGATTTTTAAACTGCTATAAACTTAATCTCTCTCTCTCTCACCTGGCCGATATTCATTCGTTCTACATTTAGCTTGCAGTTACAGATCCACAAACACGAACAATATGAAATTAATTTTCTGGAACCACTGATTTAAAAGTTATTATTCAGCTAAAAGACATCCTCACTAGACGAAAACAGGACTGGTATTGAAAAATAAGTCAGAAATTGCCGGTTATTTTCTGAATTTCTGGGAGAGTTTAACTGCAAGTCTCGTTAAATTTGTAATTGTGGAAATGCTGATTGAAAAAAAATGAATGAAAACATCAGGAAGAAACAAAACAAGAGAAATGGTAAGTTGTTACTTTGCTCTGCAGGTCGAATATCTGAGCGTCTATTATTTGTAACTACATAATAACAATTCACAATTAATATCCTTGATTGCTACAAAATTCTTATAATGGGTACTTCTATCTCTGTTTTAATTTCAGAAAGTAAAATAATCTCCAACGCGCTTTAATTGTCCAGATACAGCAGGAACCTTCCATTCCACCAAAGGAGTCTTCTGCTGTTTTCTTTCTTCCTAGAGATTTAACATAGTTTACCACTCATCATTCAGAAGCACGTTGTTCGTTTCGAAGCCTAACAGCTGGTAATCTTCCGGATATGAACCATATTACCAGAAATAATGCGTTTCTTTACGAGCCTCTTCTGATATTGTCAAGATCTTTTTACTCTTAAATGAATAAACTCGAGATCATCGACTTCCAAGTCTAGCAGATAGTCCTTAAAGGTTAAAACCACTGTTCTTCCAAATCGGGGTAGAAAGACCTCGGTTAGAAACCCGGAAACTCTGGTTTTTCATCCAGCAACACATGCGAACCATAGAATGCAATCAATTTATTGACACGACATACTAACGCTTTCACACCTGGGTTTAAAAACAATTTAGTTTAAAGAGTCATTGCCATTAATAATTGAGAAAATTACATACTTTGATAAAATAATTGATACTTTAATTATAAAATATAAGTCATTATTCGGCGTCTAGAATAAAATTAATAATTTGACCAACCAATTATACAGAAACTGCGCTATATGCAATCTGTCAGATTATGACATCAGTTTCCTAGTCCAAAAGCTAGCAAAGGTTAAGAGTCGTTTCTCTATTAAGTTGGTTGTAGAGTAGGTTGTGCGGAAGTCAATTCCCCTCGCGCAATCCTGAAGATCAAACTCCAATTTAAATGTACTCCAGTTATAAAGTTAGTTTTAAGGTCACGCGACCTAAAAATAGGAAATATTCTTGCTCTCATTTTATCATGTGGGTTCACAAGAAGAATAAAGATTTCCCATCGCGTGGCACGCTGCCACGTGACAGATACTTAACGACAGAAGGAGAAGAAAATATTCCAAAGTGTGTTACTTACTAGAATTGACATGGTAGCCCTTGATGTCTTCCCACAAACCAAAACTTTCGACTCCCAACCGTTGACGCAACTCTTTCTCTTTTATATCGAGGGGCAGCCGAAGGCTACGTTCGTCATACCTGACGGAATATCAGCTGTTGTGACCTTCGTTGCTACTGGTTGTTTGTGCGTGTGTATTTGGTGTTCACGATTGGGAAGTCTCAACCAGATCAAGGCTTCACTCTCGCTTGTACACGTCACACTCTGACTCTTTCCCAACACTTCCGCTAGACTCCTACTCAGAAATTTTCTTCGTTAAATGAAAGAGTTTTTTATTGTATTTTTAACGCTTGCCGCTTCGGGAAAGTGGATGACCTATTGGAGCTCCAGAGGGAGAGGAGGGGGTGTGTGTGAAGGCGGGGATGTTGCTGCCTAATGAAACGTAAACATCGACGGGATGTTAGATCATTGTTACTCTATAATATTTACTATTTTAGCATCTTACCTCCCCCCCAGAGAGGATTTTCCACCGGATTATCCTCTTACAACACTCCCTCACAAAGACTGCCTTAATAATGGCATAACCAGTGGCCGAGACTCATGAGGTTACCGACTTTGTTTTGCTGCACAACATGCACCGATTCGAGAAACCATGGTTCACCTTTAACCTTCGAAGTGATTAACGTGAACGAGAGTGTATTAATGGAGGAAATAAGAAACCCAGTGTGCTCCGAAGCGGTTTCGTAGAACGCTCTTTAGTTTATGTAAGAGATGGGTGTGTTTACTAAAAATAAAAACTAATTGGACATCTTGGATGACTGGAGTTCGGAGAAAGACGATCTGAGAGAGAAATTCTGACCTGTAGGACCCCCACCCGGCTGTCTGTTGGATATTTTTGCGATTACCAAGAAAATATTTTTGTTATTTAAGAAGTGGCGAGCAAAGTACAGTCTGGAGTCTAGTAGCGGCTTGTTACAGCCCGGAATATCTTCTCATTTAAATGTTCTGACGTTTTATATATCAAATATAAATCAAATATACCTAAACATTTTGAATATCAAATTAGCGAAGAGAACACGGGGTCTTTTTAAAGTGCTTTGGCTTTACATATGACAAAGTGATGAGAAAACAGAATAAGAAAGTGGATTGTTTAGAACAAGTTGTTTGTTTGTTTTCCAGCGGTCTAAGGCACAGATTTTACGCACCATCTCATTGAGAGATGAATTGAATTAAATCCCATTAAGTATCAAGCTTCGTTTCTATCCCTTCTGCTAACTGTATCAGAGAAACATTCCTAAATCTTAATTAAAGAGATAAACGATATGGATGAAAAAGAGTTCCAGCTTTGTCGAAAAACAAAACTATTTCTATTGATCTTTAGTGATTTATCCAATATTCTGTTCCACTGACGTAACAATGTTTTTTATCAAGGATTGGAAGAGTCAAGTTGACTGTTCATCGTGCGTTTCGTTAAAAATAGCCCACAAATTGTGATGTTTTATTTCATGTCAATATTAAGCTTAATTCCAATCTTAACAACATATTATCTATTATTAAGGTTGGAGTAAAAAATAAACTTTGGCAGCGGTGGGATTCGAACCCACGCCTCAATGAGACTGGTGCCTAAAACCAGCGCCTTAGACCGCTCGGCCACGCTACCTCTTGTAAGAGGTTCTTTTTCCTATTGACTTGCACATTGAATTGCCCAAGTAATCTTGAAGCGGCTCTAATCAGTGGCTGTGATGGAATTATAAATTAGGTTGAATAATCTTCATTGTATTAAAGAAAGTTAAATAAAAGGTACGTAAACAAAGGTTATTTCTTTTAAGTATTCTCATTGTTTTAGATTTTTAAGGATTCACAAAGGCTACTTAACATCCTGGTGATCACCCTCGAATGTTTGGATTTTCATTGCCTACAAAGAAAACAAACAAATAAACATCAGAGTAAAAAATCAAATGTTTAAATCGATGCATTACGAGTGCTACATCAAAGTAAAATATGGCACAAATTAAAGTTATACAAATATATAACTGTTATCTAAACGTTAAAAATTGTTTCATTTGTAATATTAATTATTGTCACAAAATTACGAGTGTCACATAGCTTTTATTAAAGTACAGGGAATAGCACTGATCACAATTTAGCAGAGACAATAAAATTACAATGTGACACTTTTGGAAGCTGCTAACAGAAAAAAAAATGATCACTTCATCCTTCTGCAGTCACATTTCAGTAATACTAACCCCATGGTTTTAGTGTTATTGAGCCCATTTTGATGGGGGTTACATCTTGGATTTCTCTTGAAGGTATGATGGATCAATGACTGATTCGAGAGGGAGGAAGGAAGACTGACATCTCCTTGTGAGAATTAGGGGCCGTTTTTTTTAACTACTTTCTCAGATAGTGCACTAGGACAGTCGAAAGGAGAAAAAAGATAGCAAGATATCTGAAATACCACTGATTTTGTTTTCAAGTTATTATTATTATTAGCCATATGGTGCAAGGAAGCCTGACGCTTATCAGCCAAAAAGAAAAAAAACATTCTGAATTAACTTGAGAGAGAAACCAAGAAAAATAAGAATGATGATATCAAGCACAGTGGGCGTGCCAAGCCCATACTCGCCAGATGTGAGCCCCTGAGACTCACAAGCGTTTCTTTCCCATCGATATTAATCTAGGAATTGCCTTTGAATATCACATCCGTATCATTACCACCAATTATCAATACCACGAATTACACGTTAACTGGAAATTGTTATTCCAGTTGTCTTAGTTTGACAGGTACCTTGGCGACACCCTAAGTCTCCAGGTTCGATTTCAATCTGGAAATAAAGTTAATTTTATTCCTTCGTTGTAAATAGTCCATAAAATGCAAGGATTACTGTGGTTAATCTCCATCTTCAAATGGCACTTAAAGAGCAGTTCACGCATTTCGCATTAAAACTTGCATTGTAAATGAAATAAATTACGTTTTCACACTACTTGTATACACCGATGAGCTAAAACGTTATGACCAGCGAGTCGTTATGCAAATCGAAGCAACTGTAGGTGAAGTACGGTGCGTGCGCGGGTCGGCACACGGTATAAAAAATACTGAGCTCCGTTAATCACTGTTACTCTTGTCCTTCAGATGGGAAAGGCAGCGGAATTAAGCGAGTTTGACAAAGATTCAGACGACTGGGTCAGAGCATATCCGAAACTGCAGGGCTAGTGGGATGCGCACGGTCAGCCGTGGTTAGTACCTACCGAAAGTGGTCCAAGGAGGGAAAACCCACGAACCGCAGGCGAGATGGTCGACGACCACTGCTCATCGATGCTCGAGGTGAGCGAAGGCTCTCCTGGATGGTACGTGGCAACAGAAGGGCGACTGTGGCGCAACGCGCTAGTAATTGGAATGCTGGTGACGGGAGTGATGTGTCATAACACACAGTACATGGAACCCTGCTGAAAATGGGGCTGCATAGCCGTAGCCCGCTCCGAGTTCCCATGCTACCCACAGTTCACCAACGACAGCGCCTTTTTTTTTTTAATTTTTTTTTACACACAGTTATTTACAAATTATATACAAAACTTACAAAGAAGATATACACAATTTTATATACATTTCCATTCTCATTATACATATACAAGATACTATATTATATATGAATACGTGTGTGTGTTTTTACCTGTATCAAGGGTGGCTCCTAGGCCTAAGCCCATCTCCACCTTGCATGTCTGTGTTGGTGCAGAAACTCTGCAAAGCTTTATGTATTAGTGTATGGTATGTCGCTTGTGTCAGTCTACCTCGCCACCAGGGAGCAGACAACACCTAGGTAGCCGCTGCTCGCCCTCAGGCACAAGGAGCTGAGCCTGGGTCTACTATCGCCTTTAGTGCCTTGTGCACAAATCCCGCACCCACCGGAGATAGTGCAATACCGGTGGGTGCCAGCAATCCCGTCCCCAGGTCGCCCAAAACTGGAAACCAGCTAAAAAAAAAAAAAAAACTAGTGGAAAAACATCCAAGCAGATACAAGCCAATTTGAAAAACTCAAACTTATCGAAGTAAATATTTACATTTGTAGAAGATACTAGAATTTTAACTCTAAATTCTAGAAATAGAATTAAATTTACATAGCTTACAACAAGTCATTCTATTTATATAGGCGTCTTCATAGCCAGGTGGGAAGGAGCAACAGTGCGTAGCACACGCTTCTTGATTAGACCGGGGTTCGAGCCCGTGGCTACCAAATGCGGAAAGGTCAGGGAATGACCACCGCATATCCCCGGAGCAATATGGCTTTAGTTGCTAATGCTCCTAAAAACCAAAATAACAACAATCTATTTATATTTAATGGGATACAAACATATATATTAAATTGTCAGATTTCTATTCGATTTTGGATTTGAGTTCTTAGTTCAAGAATTTTCTTAAAGACCAATTCTGCAAAGGTCCGGAAAGTCTCAAAGTTTGTGTTGTTCTCAACTATTATTTTTACATTCTCCTCAGCTAGACCTGGAACCTGATTAAGTAGCAATACTCGATGATCTGTATATTGCGGACAAAATAGTAAACCATGGATCCAATCCTCCATTTCACCACAGGTGCAAAAAAAGGATCCGGCTCCAAACCTCTGTCGAAAAGTTTGGCCCTCAAAGATCCATGTCCTGTTAATGAATACGTCTTAAACATGCTTGGTGCAAACCATGAAACAGAAGGTTGAGTAGAAGCAAACTCAACATTTTCAATATACTTCTTTGTGACTTCACCATGCACAGACTCATTCCATCTACTTTTCCAAATACTAACCATTTCACTCCATATTCTTTTCCGTTCTGTTTTCAAGTTACTAACTGGGTCTGTTTTAATTCCCATAATAGATATCTGCAGTCCTTTCTTATGTTTATAAATAATGCCACGGTATAAAATAAATAAATCTAAAGGTAGTTCACCTCCAAGGATTTGGAGGGCATTGTTTGATACTGCGAGGGACATTATTTAGTGCCAGAAGCACTGTTTTTTCAATTGATAGTAGCTTAATTTTGATTTTAGTGGTCAGGCGCGCGGGTGCATAAGTACACGTGCCTTGAGTGACCGGGGTTCAAGCCCGTGACTACTGAATACGGTGCTGTTTCTTGTATTCTGTCTATCTTGTGAACTCCTCTGACCGTTTGGTCGTCCCGGAGTATAAACAGAAAATTTATTTTTTTTATTTATTTTGACCTTAACGATGTTCTGGTGCCAAATACCTGCTACGTACGAAACTGTAGGCAGAAATATTGCTTTATAATATATTTTCATGGTCTTTTTATTCAAATCCCAGTCTCTTTTGGAGATTCTTATGATTGAAGCAGTAAAATTTCTATTATTTTCCTTCAGTTTGGTGACATGAGGGAGAAAGGTTAATTTATCATTGGAGATTATGCCTAGATATTTGTTTTGAGGAACATAAGGTATCTGTGAAACATTCAGTTGAATTCTTGGTGGTCTTCCCTAATTAAAGTGGTTTTTAAATGTCATGAAATTTGCTTTGTGCACTGGCGCATTATCCTGCTGGAAGTAACCATCTGACTGAGGATAAACTGTCAACATGAACGAATGCACTTGGTCAGCAATGATGTTTATGTACGATGTGGCATTCAGGCGTAAATCTATGGGTATCAATCGACCTAACGTGGGCCAAGAAAACATTCCCCCTCCCCACCTTGTACAGTAGTCACACATGGCGAGTCCATGGATTCATGTTGTTTTCGCGAAATTCTGAGCCTTCCATCAACATTATACACCACGAACTTCGACTCGTCAGACCAAGCAACTGTTTTGCAATCCTCAATAGTCCAGTGCTGGTGTTGCTGTGCCCACAGGAGGCGTGCTCTCTTGTTATTTATTGATAACAAATGCACGCGATGCGGCCTGTTGTAGCCCATTCGCGACAAAGTGCGACTAGTGGTCCTTTGCGATATTTTGTTCTGCGCACCAGGTTTGTATTCTGACGTGATGTGCGACATCGTGTCCCGTCTGTTTGCTTGAACGATTCTAGCCATCCTCCTCTGACTTCTTTCATCAACAAGCGATTTTCTTCTAGAGGAGTGCCGTTGAGAGCATGTTTTCTGTTCGTTGCACCATTCTCGATACACCCTTGAAACTGTGGTGCGTGAAAAATTCAGGAGAACTGCCGTTTCAGAGATGCTTTGTCCAGCACGTCTTGCACCTACTACCATGCCACGTTCGAAGTCCGTTAGATCACTCATTTTCCCATTCTTGCTACGGTTTGTACGCTTAACCGATACTAGAAAGGTTGTTCTTCTGCATTTATATCCACAACTGTGGTCATGTGACTTGCAACGTTTGGGACAAACCATTTGTGTGCACAGCAGGGGTGTACCTAATAAAGTGGCAGCACGGTGTATATCAGGCGCAGTTTGTTTCTCCATCAGCAATAAGCAAAAATATTAAGTCGATTAATGCCTGTGGTGTCTTAAGTGAGTCAGAGCTTTTTCAATTTCATAATCTCCACGACGTAGGATAAACGTATGCTGTTTACTACTATTTTAACTGAGGATGCTTATGTAAGGGTGTCGTGAACAGGGAAAGGAGGGAATATTTATTAATGGTAACCATTCTCCCTCTGAGTGTTCCAAATCATGCGCTTTAGTGGCAAAACAGACAGAAAAAAAATATCAATAATCCATCTGGAGTCACGTTTCAGTAATACAAACCCAAAGAATATCCCTTGGTTTTAGTCTTATTGTGCTCATTTTAATGAAGTCGCACCTTGGATTTTTCCTTAAGAAATGATAGGACAATGACTGATTGGAGAAGTAGGAAGGGAGACTGAACATCCCTTTATAAGAATGAGGGGCAGTTTTGTTTGAACGCTGGTTTCTCCAGTTCGACAGATAGTTCACGAGGACATTTAAAAAAAAAAAAAAAGATAGCTAAATGGTAAATTGATTGATGAGCTTCTAAAATACCACTGTTTCTTTTCTTGTTCTTCATCCACACTCAAGCCTTTCTTTTCCATTCGTATTAATCTACAATTTGAGTTGAATAACACATCTGTATCATTACCACCAATCAATCGCGGATTTTACGTTAACTGGAAATATTTATTTACTGGAAATATTTCTGTCATGAGCACACGTTTGTGTGCTCATGAAGATACACGTTTATTTTACGGAAACAAACTCGAAACTGCGCGCTTGTAACGTGTGTGTGCTCATCTGACTTCAAACAGATTCGTACTTTGGCAATGGAACGTGAGTGGCTGGCTTAAGATTCTGGAGAGAGGATTTTGCTGGGCAGAAAAAAATTATATTTGGCAGCGGTGGGATTCGAACCCACGCCTCAATGAGACTGGTGCCTAAAACCAGCGCCTTAGACCGCTCGGCCACGCTACCTCTTATAAGAGTTTTTTTACTATTGATTTGTGCATTGAATTTCCCAATAAATGTTGAGCACTCTAACCCCGGGTTTAATGGATTTATCTCCACTGCGCCTGATGGCGAGGGTAAATACTGCTATGATCGCAATTTTGTGATCTTAAAAAAATTATTATCACCATTGTGGTCTTAAAACTTCTAATCCGGATCAAGTTCATGATGATGATAAACTCAGATTAGCAATTCTGCACAACGATAAATTTTGATAACAACAATTCTATACTAATTCAGTTTTGCTATTGTAGAGCAAAACTGAAAAGTGTTAAACCAACTCTTCTTTGGCATGGTCAGTTGTCTTCAGAAAATCCCCAATGCGGATCCTCAACATAAACCGTGGGCGACACTGCTACAGGGTCATTGAAAAGGATGAGTCCAGTTTCTTTGTCCTGGTGAGGGTTTTTTTAGGGAAAAAAAAAGAAACACATTGGCAGCGGTGAGATTCGAACGCATGCCTCAATGAGACTGGTGCCTAAAACCAGCGCCTTACACCACTCAACCACTTATAATCGTTTCTTTTTTCCTATTGACTTGCACATTGAATTGCCCAAATAATCTTGAAGAGGCTTTAATCCGTGGCTGTGATGGTGATTGATTGATTTGATAGTTGTTGGCGCATCGGCTTCTGTGGCCATAATGCACCTCCCAAGGTTTTTGCAATACTTTGATCCAAGCCCGAGGCGGGAATCGAACCCGCGACCTTTGGGTTGCCGGGCAGGTACTTTACCCACTCGGCGACTGTGATGGAATTATAAATTAATTTGAATAATCTTCATTGTATTAAACAAAGATAAATAAAAGGTACGTAAACAAAGGTTATTTCTTTAAATATTCTTATTGTTTTAGATGTTTAAGGATTCAGAAAGTCTGGTAAAGTCTTAGTTATCATTCTGAAAGGTTTATTTTGATTGCCAACAAAGAAATAAACATCAACGTAAAAAAAAATCAGATGTTTAAATTGATCCATTACAAGTGCTACATCAAAGTAAAATATCACATAAATTAAAGTTATACACACATGTAACTGTTATCTAAACGTTAAGAATTGTTTAATTTTTAACATTAATTTTTTCACAAAATTACCAGTGTTACATAGCTTTTATTAAAGTACAGGGCATAGCACTGATCACAATTTAGCTGAGACAATAAAATTACAAAGTGACACCTTTGGAAGATGCTAAAGCAAAATCTAATTGAAAATTAAAGTAAAGGACATGGCTGCTATGTTAATCTTAAGTTGTTATGCGCATGTCAGGGGAAAAGGAAGACGGATTAAGGATCAACATTTCTCTGTAGAGGCAGGCACTGGCAGAGGAATTACAGATGATAGATACGTGGCCGAATACGAAATATATATTAATCGAAGTTTTTCTGTGCACCAGCAATGAACAGAACATATTAATTCAGTTAAAGCCTCTGGTAGGGGAAGTCACTCGGAGATTTTTTAAAGATCTCAATCTTCAGGGGGACAGGATAAACTTATACTGCTGTTTCAAATAAGGATGGTTATGTAAGGGTATTGTATATAGGGAAAGAAGGAATATTTATAAAAGGTAACTGGTCCTCCTCCTCCAGAGTGTTCCAAGGCAATGCGCCGTAGTGGCTTAACAGAAAAAAAAAAGATAACTTCATTCTTCTGCATTCCCATTTCATTAATACTAACCCAAAGAATATCCCATGGTTTTAGTGTTATTGAGCCAATTTTGATGAGGGTTGCATCTTCGATTTCTGTCGAAGGTATGATGGGTCAATGACTGATGGGAGGGGTAGGAAGGGAGATTCATAAATGTCCTTGTAAGAATGAGGAGCGATTTGTTAAACGCTTCTCAGACAGTGCCTAGGACAGTTGAAAAGAGCAAAAGATAGTAAATTGATTACAGAACTTCTGAAATACCGCTGATTTTGTTTTCTAGTTCTTCTTCCAGACTCTCAAGGTTTTCTTTCCCCTCGACATTAATCTAGAAATTGCCTTTGAATAACACGTCCGTATCATTACCACCAATCGTTCACGAATTGCATGTTAACTGGAATTTGTTATTCCAGTTGTCTTAGTTTGAGAGGAACCGGGCGACATCCTCGGTCTCCAGGTTCAATTTCAATCTGGAAATAAAGTTAATTTTATGCATTCGTTGTAAATAGTCCATATAATATAAGGGCTAACCATATAAAGATGGTTATCACCATCTACATATGTTATGTTACTTAAACATTTTTAGAAAAATTTTCTCCTTAAAACCTGCAAAGTAAATGAAATAAATTATGTTTTCACAGTACTTCTACACTGTGCTGCCGCTTTATTAGGTACACCTACCTAGTAGCGTGTTGAGGCTCCTTTAGACTTCAAAACAGCCTGAATTCATCTAGGCATGAACTGAACGAGATGCTGAAAAGGTTGTGCAGGAATGCAGTACCATGCAGACAGGAGTGTGCCACGCAGTTCTTTGAGATTCGACGGACGTGTAGGCCTGCAGCGAACAGCCCTTTCCAGCTCATTCCAAATATATTCAATAGGATTGAAATCCAGGGGGACTCAATGGGCCACTGCAGTAAAGAAAAATCATTGTCAAGTTTCTGGTACCATTCCATAGTGATTCTGGTTTTGTGCACCGGTGCATTATCCTGCTGGAAGTAACCATCTGACTGAGGATTAACTGTTAACATGAACCTATGCACTTGGTCAGCAATGATGTTTATGTACGATGTGGCATTCAGGCGTGAATCTATGGATATCAATCGACCCAACGTGTGCCAAGAAAACCCTCTCCCCCACCACCTTGCACAGTAATCGTCAGACATGACGGGTCCATGGATTTATGTTGTTTTCGCAAAGTTCTGAGCCTTCCATCAACATGATACACCAGGAACTTCGACTCGTCAGACCAAGCAACTGTTTTCCAATCCTCGGTAGTCCAGTGCTGGTATTGCTGTGCCCACAGGAGGCGTGCTCTCTAGTTCTTTATTGATAAAAAAGGTACGCGATGTGGCCTTTTGTAGCCCATTCGCGACAAAGTATGACTAGTGGTACTTTGCGATATTTTGTTCTGAGCACCAGGGTTGTATTCTGACGTGATGTGCAACATTGTGTCCCGTCTGTTTGCTTGCACAATTCTAGCCATCGTCCTCTGTCTTCTTTCATCAACAAGCGATTTTCTTCCAGAGGAGTGCCGTTGTGAGGATGTTTTCTTTTCGTTGCACCATTCTCGATACATCCTTGAAACTGTGGTGCATGAAAAGTTCAGAACTGCCGTTTCAGAGATGCTTTGTCCAGCACGTCTTGCACCTACTACCACGTTCGAAGTCTATTAGATCACACCTTTTCTCCATTCTGGCTACGGTTTGTACGCTTAACCGATACTAGAAAGGTTGTTCTTCTGCATTTATATCCACAACTGTGGTCATATGACTTGCAACGTTTGGGACAAACCATTTGTGTGCACAGCAGGGGTGTACCTAATAAAGTGGCAGCACGGTGTATATCAGGCGCAGTTTGTTTCTCCATCAGCAATAAGCAAAAATATTAAGTCGGTTAATGCCTGTGATGTCTTAAGTGAGTCAGAGCTGTTTTAATTTCCTAATCTCCACGACGTAGGATAAACGTATGCTGTTTACTACTATTTTAACTGAGGATGCTTATGTAAGGGTGTTGTGAACAGGGAAAGGAGGGAATATTTATTAATGGTAACCATTCCTCCCTCGGAGTGTTCCAAGGCATGCGCTTTAGTGGCAAAACAGAAAAAAAAAAAAAAAATTATCACTAAATCCATCTGCAGTCACGTTTCAGTAATACAAACCCAAAGAATATCCCTTGGTTTTAGCTTATTGTGCTCATTTTAATGAGGTCGCACCTTGGATTTTTCCTGAAGAAATGATGGGACAATGACTGATTGGAGAAGTAGGAAGGGAGACTGAACATCCCTTTATAAGAATGAGGGGCGGTTTTGTTTGAACGCTGGTTTCTCCAGTTCGACAGATAGTTCACGAGGACATTAAAAAAAAAAAAAAAAAATAAGATAGCTAAAGGATAAGTTGATTGATGAGCTTCTAAAATACCATTGTATTTCTTTTCTTGCTCTGCATCCACACTCAAGCCTTTTTTTCCATTGATATTAATCTAGAATTTGAGTTGAATAACACACCTGTATCATTACCACCAATCGATCGCGGATTTTATGTTAACTGCAAATATTTCTGTCATGAGCACACGTTTGTGTGCTCATGAAGATACACGTTTATTTTACCGAAACAAATTCGAAACTTCGCGCTTGTAACGTGTATGTGTGTTCATCTACTTCAAAGAAAATCGTACTTCGTCAATGGAACGTGAGTGGCTGACTTAAGACTCTGGAGAGAGGTTTTTGCTGGGCAGAAAAAAATTTTATTTGGCAGCGGTGGGATTCGAACCCACGCCTCAGTGAGACTGGTGCCTAAAACCAGCGCCTTAGACCGCTCGGCCACGCTACCACTTGTAAGAGTGTCTTTTTACTATTGACTTGTACATTGAATTGCCCAATAAATGATGAGCACTGTAACCCCGGGTTTAATGGATTTACCCCCACTGCGCCTGATGGCGAGGGTAAATACTGCTATGATCGCAATTTTGTGATCATAGCGGTCTTAAAAGATCTAATCCGGATCAAATTCATGATGATGATAAACTCAGATTAGCAGTTCTGCACAATGATAAAGTTTGATAATAATAATTCTATTCGAAATAATTCTCATACTAATTCAGTTTTGTTATTGTAGAGCAAAACTGAAAGGTGTAAAACCTACTCTTCTTTGGCATGGTCCATTGTGTTCAGAAAATCCCCAATGCAGCTCCTCAATATAAACCGTGGGCGACACGTAGGGTCTTTGAAAAGGATGAGTCCAGTTTCTTTGTCCTGGTGAGGGTTTTTTTAGGGGGAAAAAAAATAAACATATTGGCAGCGGTGGGATTTGAACCCACGCCTCAATGAGACTGGTGCCTAAAACCAGCGCCTTAGACCGCTCGGCCACGCTACCACTTGTAACAGTTTTTTTTTTTTCATATTGACTTTCACATTGAATTGCTCAAGTAATCTTGAAGAGGCTTTAAACCGGGGCTGTGATGGAATTATAAATTAGATTGAATAATCTTCATTGTATTAAAGAAAGATAAATAAAAGGTACGTAAACAAAGGTTGTTTCTTTAAATATTCTCATTGTTTTAGATGTTTAAGGATTCAGAAAGTCTGGTAAAGTCTTAGTTGTCATTCTGAAACGTTTATTTTGATTGCAACAAAGAAATAAACATAACGGTAAAAAAAAAAAAAATCAGACATTTAAATTGATGCATTACAAGTGCTACATCAAAGTAAAATATCGGACAAGTTAAAGTTATACACACCTGTAACTGTTATCTAAACGTAAAGAATTGTGTTTAATTTGTAACATTAATTTTTTCACAAAATTACGAGTGTTACATAGCTGTTATTAAAGTACAGGGAATAGCACTGATCACAATTTAGCAGAGACAATAAAATTACAAAGTGACACCTTTGGAAGCTGCTAAAGCAAAATCTAATTGAAAATTAAAATAAAGGACATGGCTGCTATGTTAATCTTTTGTTGGTATGCGCATTTCAGGGGAAAAGGAAGAGGGATTAAGGATCAACATTTCTCTGTAGAGGCAGGCACTGCAGAGGAATTACAGATGATAGATACGTGGCCGAATACGAAATATATATTAATCGAAGTTTTTCTGTGCACCAGCAGTGAACAGAAAATATTAAGTCGGTTAAAGCCTCTGGTAGGGGAAGTCATTCGGAGATTTTTTTTAAAGATCTCAATCTTCAGGGGGACAGGATAAACTTATACTGCTGCTTTAAATAAGGATGGTTATGTGATGGTTATGTGAGTTATATATGGAAAGAAGGAATATTTATAGACGGTAACTGGTCCTCCTCCTCCAGAGTGTTCCAAGGCAATGCGCCGTAGTGGCTTAACAGAAAAAAAAGATAACTTCATTCTTCTGCAGTCCCATTTCAATAATACTAACCAAAGAATATCCCATGGTTTTAGTGTTATTGAGTCCATTTTGATGGGGGTTTCATCTTCGATTTCTCTCTAAGGTATGATGGGTCAATGACTGATTCGAGGGGGAGTAAGGGAGATCGAATATGTCCTTGTAAGAATAAGGAGCGTTTTGTTTAAACGCTGCTTTCTCAGACAGTGCCCTAGGACAGTTGAAAAGAGTAAAAAAGAGTAAAAGATAGTAAATTGATTACAGAACTTCTGAAACACCGCTGATTTTGTTTTCGAGTTCTTCTTCCAGACTCTCAAGGCTTTCTTTCCCCTCGACATTAATCTAGAAATTGCCTTTGAATAACACATCCGTATCATTACCACCAATCGTTCACGAATTGCACGTTAACTGGAAATTTCTATTCCCAGTTGTTTTAGTTTGAGAGGAACTCCGCGACATCCTCGGTCTCCAGGTTCGATTTCAACGTGGAAATAAAGTTAATTTTATTCCTTCGTTTTAAATAGTCCATGAAATGTAAGGACTAACCATATGAAGATGGTTAATCACCATCTTCATTTGGCACTTGACCATTTCTGGCAACATTTCGCATTAAAACCCGCATAGTAAATCATATTAAATTGTTTTCACCCTACTTTTGTATAAATTCGTAACTTAAGTCTTCTAGTTCTAAATTTATACGAAACCCGCCTAATGTTGTTTAGGCCACTTATTCCCATAAGTCTGTAATTAAAAAAGGAGACAAGCTGTTTAAGGCGCTAATTATGGGCATCTATCTATTTGAGACTTAAGTTCAAATTTTCCACTGCCCACCTCTGAACTTAGTAGTATTATTCGTACCCGCCCTCACCTTTAACTTGACTACATCCTTCTTAAAATTGTTAAATTGCCATTAAACAGATTTTTAACTTCATAACTTTACGACATATGTAACAGCTGTGGGCTTTAATGAGTGAAGGTACGTATTTCTACACATTCTCATTAATTTATGAAGCAGCATTTCAAAATTTCAACAACATTAAAAATCGACTGTTTTTAATTTTTACTGAGGAATATTTTGTTATTTAAGCCAGCCATTCGCATTGCAAGGCCGCACTACGATTTAGTTCAATGCAACAAAATTGAAATCACTTTAACGTGTGTGGGCACGATCTATTGAATCTGCGGAGGGAGTTGTGAGGGAAAAAAATATAATAATATTGGCAGCGGTGGGATTCGAACCCACGCCTCAATGAGACTGGTGCCTTAAACCAGCGCCTTAGACCGCTCGGCCACGCTACCACATGTAAGTGTTTCTATTTACTCTTTACTTGGACATTCAATTGGCCATTAATATTGATTTACCCCCAAATGTGCCTGCTGGTGAGGGTAAATACCACCATGATTGCAATTTCGGGATTATGTTGTCATCTAGTGCAGCGCACACATTTTGCAGTTGTTGAATAAAAACTTGCAGTCCTCTCTCTGAACCGGAACTGAATTTATTAAGGTTAAAATCGTATTCGCACAATAACGTTTTAATTTTTTAAAAGCGGTTCGTTGCCATCCCGTACATATGATAGGATTCTTTTATTATGTAGGATCATAGTCAAAAACCGTTTTTTAGAACATAAGGGATCATCGAGTTCATGTTTGAATATTAACCATTTCAAGTGCCAGTATTTGGCTGATTGTATAGGCCGAAGAGAAGACAGAGCTGCTGAGGCCCAGATTTCTTCAGCGTCTTCCAGTTGTCTTAGTTTGAGAGGAACCGGACGACATCCTCAGACTCCAGGTCCGATTTCAATCTGGAAATAAAGTTAATTTTATTCATTCGTTGTAAATAGTCCATAAAATATAAGAGCTAACCATATAAAGATGGTTAATCACAATCTTCATATGGCACTTAAACATTTTTCTCATTAAAACCTGCAAAGTAAATGAAATAAATTGTTTTCACACTACTTCTACACTGTGCTGCCACTTTATTAGGTGCACCTATCTAGTAGCGTGTTGAGGCTCTTTTAGCCTTCAAAACAGCCTGAATTCGTCTAGACATAGATTGAAGAAGATGTTGAAAACGTTGTGCAGGAATGGAGTACCATGCAGATATGAGTGTGTGTCACGCAGTTCCTTGAGATTCAATGGAGTTAGGCCTGCAGCGAACATCCCTTTCCAGCTCATCCCAAAGATGTTCAATAGGATTCAGATCCACGGATTGCGCAGGCCACTGCAGAAAAGAAGTCATTGTCATGTTTCTGAAACCATTCCTTAGTGATTCGGGCTTTATGCACCGGCGCATTATCCTGCTGGAAGTGACCATCTGATTGAGGTTAAACTGCCAACTTGAACGGATGCACTTGGTCAGCAAATATGTTAAGTTACGATGTGGCATTCATACGTGAATCTATGGGTATCAATGCATCCAACATGTCCCAAGAAACATTCCACACACCATAACACTGCCCCACTACTTTGCAGAGTAGTCGTCATACATGACGGGTCCATGGATTCATGTTGTTTTCGCCAAATTCTGAGCTTTCCATCAGCATGATGCACCAGGAATTTTGACTCGTCAGACCAAGCAGCTGTTTTCCAATCCTCGATAGTCCAATGCTCGTGTTGCTGTGCCCACAGGAGGCGTGCTCTCTAGTTCTTTATTGATAAAAAAAGGTACGCCATGCGGCTGTCGGCTGTTGTAGCCCATTCGCGACAAAGTGCTTCTAGTGGTCCGTTGCAATATTTTGTTCTGCGTACCAAGATTGTATTCTGACATGATGTGCGACATCGTGGTGGCCCGTCTGTTTGCTTGCACAGTTCTAACCAATATCCTCTGACCTCTTTCATCAACAAGCGATTTTCTTCCACAGGAGTGCTGCTGAGATGATGTCTTCTGTTCGTTGCACAATTATCGATACACCCTTCCAAATGTGGTGTGCGAAACGCCCAGGGGAACAGCCGTTTCAGAGATGCTTTGTCTTGCCCCTACTACCATGCCAAGTTGGAAGTCTGTTAGATCACTCCTTTTCCCCATTCTTGCTACGGTTTGTACGCTTAACTGATACTAGAAAGGCTGTTCTGCTGCATTTATATCCACAACTGTGGTCATGTTCTTGCAACGTTCTGGGACAAACCATTTGTGTGCACAGCAGTGGTGTACCTAATAAAGTGGCAGCACAGTGTATATCAGGCGCAGTTTGTTTCTCCATCAGCAAAAAGCAAAAATACTAAGGTTAATGCCTTTGGTGTGGTAAATGAGTCAGAGCTGTTTTAATTTCCTAATCTCCACGACGTAGGATAAACGTATGCTGTTTGCTACTATTTTAACTGAGGATGCTTATGTAAGGGTGTTATGAACAGGGAAAGGAGGGAATATTTATTAATGGTAACCATTCCCGCTCAAGAGTGTTCAAAGGCATGCGCTTTAGTGGCAAAACAGAAAAAAAAAAATTATCACTAAATCCATCTGCAGTCACGTTTCAGTAATACAAACCCAAAGAATATCCCTTGGTTTTAGTCTTATTGTGCCCATTTTGGTGAGGTCGCACTTTGGATTTTTCCTGAAGAAATGATGGGACAATGACTGATTGGAGAAGTAGGAAGGGAACATCTCTTTGTAAGAATGAGGGGCGGTTTTGTTTAAACGCTGGTTTCTCCAGTTCGACAGATAGTTCACGAGGACAGTTTTTTAAAAAAAAGATAGCTAAAGAGTAAATTGATTGATAAACTTCTAAAATAGCATTGTGTTTCTTTTCTTGTTCCTCATCCACACTCGCAAGCCTTTCTTTTCCATTGATATTAATCCAAAATTTGCAGTTCAATAACACATCTGTATTATTACCACCAATCGATCACAGATTTTAGGTTAACTGAAAATATTTATATCAGCGTGACATAAATATTTATGTCATGAGTACACAAACGTGCACTCATGAAAATGCACATTTATTTTACGGAAACACATTTGAAACTGCGCGCTTGTAATGTGTGTTCAACTGACTTCAAACAGAATCGTACTTTGGCAATGGGACGTGAGTGGCTGGCTTAAGATTTTGGAGAGGGGTTTTTGCCGGACGAAAAAAAGTAATATTTGGCAGCGGTGGGATTGGAACCCACGCCTCAATGAGACTGGTGCCTAAAACCAGCGCCTTAGACCGCTCGGCCGCGCTACCACTTATAATCGTTACTTTTCCTTATTAACTTGCAAATTGAATTGCCCAAGTAATCTTGAAGAGGCTTTAATCCGGGGCTGTGATGGAATTATAAATTAGGTTGAATAATCTTCATTGTATTAAAGAAAGATAAATAAAAGGTACGTAAACAAAGGTTATTTCTTTAAATATTCTCATTGTTTTAGATGTTTAAGGATTCAGAAAGTGTGGTAAACTCTTAGTTATCATTCTGAAACGTTTATTTTGATTGCCAACAAAGAAATAAACATCACGGTAAAAAAAATCAGATGTTTAAATTGATGCATTACAAGTGCTACATCAAAGTAGAATATCGGACAAGTTAAAGTTATACACACCTGTAACTGTTATCTAAACGTAAAGAATTGTGTTTAATTTGTAACATTAATTTTTTCACAAAATTACAAGTGTTACATAGCTGTTATTAAAGTACAGGGAATAGCACTGATCACAATTTAGCAGAGACAATAAAATTACAATGTGACACCTTTGGAAGCTGCTAATGCAAAATCTAAATGAAAATTAAAGTAAAGAATATCGCTGCTATGTTAATCTTGTGTTGTTATGCGCATGTCAGGGGGAAAAGGAAGAGGGATTAAGGATCAACATTTCTCTGTGGAGGCAGGCACTGGCAGAAGAATTACAGATGATAGATATGTGGCCGAATACGAAATATATATTAACCGTAGTTTCTCTGTGCACCAGTAATGAACAGAAAATATTAAGTCGATTAAAGCCTCTGGTAGGGGAAGTCATTCGGAGATTTTTTTTAAAGATCTCAATCTTCAGGGGGACAGGATAAACTTATACTGCTGTTTCAAATAAGGATGGTTATGTAAGGGTATTGTATATAGGGAAAGAAGGAATATTTATAAAAGGTAACTGGTCCTCCTCCTCCAGAGTGTTCCAAGGCAATGCGCCGTAGTGGCTTAACAGAAAAAAAAAAGATAACTTCATTCTTCTGCATTCCCATTTCATTAATACTAACCCAAAGAATATCCCATGGTTTTAGTGTTATTGAGCCAATTTTGATGAGGGTTGCATCTTCGATTTCTGTCGAAGGTATGATGGGTCAATGACTGATGGGAGGGGTAGGAAGGGAGATTCATAAATGTCCTTGTAAGAATGAGGAGCGTTTTGTTTAAATGCTGCTTTCTCAGACAGTGCCCTAGGACAGTTGAAAAGAGCAAAAGATAGTAAATTGATTACAGAACTTCTGAAATACCGCTGATTTTGTTTTCTAGTTCTTCTTCCAGACTCTCAAGGTTTTCTTTCCCATCGACATTAATCTAGAAATTGCCTTTGAATAACACATCCGTATCATTACCACCAATCGTTCACGAATTGCACGTTAACTGGAAATTTCTATTCCCAGTTGTTTTAGTTTGAGAGGAACCGGGCGACATCCTCGGTCTCCAGGTTCGATTTCAACGTGGAAATAAAGTTAATTTTATTCCTTCGTTTTAAATAGTCCATGAAATGTAAGGACTAACCATATGAAGATGGTTAATCACCATCTTCATATGGCACTTGAACATTTCTAGCAACATTTCGCATTAAAATCTGCACAGTAAATGATATTAAATTGTTTTCACCCTACTTTTGTATAAATTCGTAACTTAAGTCTTCTGGTTCGAAATTTATAGAAAACCCGCCTAATGTTATTTAGGCCACTTATTCCGATAAGTCTGTAATTAAAAAAAGGGAGCCAAGCTGTTTAAGGCGCTAATTATGGGCATCTATCTATTTGAGACAGGTTCAAATTCTTCACTGCCCACCTCTGAACTTAGTAGTAGTATTATTCCTACCCGCCCTCACCTTTATCTTGACAATATCCTGCTTAAAATTGCTAAATTGTCATTAAACAGATTTTTAACTTCATAACTTTACGACATATGTAACAGCTGTGGGCTTTAATCAGTGAAGGTATGTATTTCTACACATTTTCATTAATTTATGAAGCAGCTTTCAAAATTTCAACAACATTAAAAATCGACTGTATTTATTTTTTTCTGACGAAGATTTTGTTATTTAAGCCAGCCATTCTCATTGCAAGGCCGCACTACGATTTAGTTCAATGCGACAAAATTGAAATCACTTTAACGTGTGTGGGCACGATCTACTGAATCTGCGGAGGGAGTTGTGGGGAAAAAATATATATTAGCAGCGGTGGGATTCGAACCCACGCCTCAATGAGACTGGTGCCTTAAACCAGCGCCTTAGACCGCTCGGCCACGCTACCTCTTGTGTTTCTATTTACTTTTTACTTGGACATTCAATTGCCCATTAATATTGAGCACTCTTTAACCTCCGGGTTTAATGGATTTACCCCCAATGCGCCTGCTGGTGAGGGTAAATACCGCCATAATTGCAATTTCGAGATTATGTTGTCATCTAGTGCAACGCATACATTTTGCAGTTGTTGAATAAAAACGTGAAGTCCTCTCTCAACCGGAACTGAATTTATTTAGGTTACTATCATGTATCGTGTTCGCACAATAACGTTTTAATTTTTTAAAAGCGGTTCGTTGCCATTCCGTACATATGATAGGATTCTTTTATTATGTAGGATCATAGTCAAAAACCGTTTTTTAGAACATAAGGGATCATCGATTTCATGTTTGAATATTAACCATTTCAAGTGCCTGTAATTGGCTGATTGTATAGGTCGACGTGTAGACAGAGCTGCTGAGGCCCAGATTTCTTCGGCGTCTTCCAGTTGTCTTAGTTTGAGAGGAACCAGGCAACATCCTCAGTCTCCAGGTTCCATTTCAATCTAGAAATAAAGTTAATTTTATTCATACGTTGTAAATAGTCCATAAAATGTAAGGGCTAACCATATAAAGTTGGTTAATAGCCATCTTCATATGGCACTTAAACATTTCTAGCAACATTTTCTCATTAAAACCTGCAAAGTAAATGAAATAAATTGTTTTCACACTACTTCTACACTGTGCTGCCACTTTATTAGGTAACCCTATCTAGTAGCGTGTTGAGGCTCCTTTAGCCTTCGAAACAGCCTGAATTCGTCTAGACATGGATTGAACAAGATGCTGAAAACGTTGTGCAGGAATGGAGTACCATGCAGATATGAGTGTGTCACGCAGTTCCTTGAAATTCGACGGAGGTAGGCCTGCAGCGAACATCCCTTTCCAGCTCATCCCAAAGATGTTCAATAGGATTCAGATCCACGGATTGCGCGGGCCACTGCAGCAAAGAAAAGTCATTGTCATGTTTCTGGAACCATTCCTTAGTGATTCGAGCTTTGTGCACCGGCTGATTGTGGATAAACTGCCAACTTGAACGGATGCACTTGGTCAGCAACTATGTTAAGTTACGATGTGGCATTCAGACGTGAATCTATGGGTATCAATGCACCTAACATGTCCCAAGAAACATTCCCCACACCATAACACTGTCCCCACCACTTTGCAGAGTAGTCGTCATACATGACGGGTCCATGGATTCATGTTGTTTTCGCCAAAATCTGAGCCTT